>NW_016107321.1:13229427-13238999 GCF_001604975.1 Cebus imitator
TTTTTTTTGTAGAGATGGGGATCTCATTATGTTGCACAGGCTGGCCTTGAACTCCTGCCCTCAAGAGAGCCTCCAGCCTCAGCCTCCCAAAGTGTTGAAATTACAGGCATGAGCCACCATCCCCAGCCCAGCTTTAATTTTTTATAACATGAGCAGATATTATTTGGTGTTTATTTTCATTTTAATTCCTCACCCAGAGACTGGAACTCTTCCAACCTCACAGACAATAAGAAGCAGTTTTCAAGTAAGAAAAGTTTGCAAGATCTAAGGCTGTTTAGCCAGAAGAAGAGACTTAGAAATCCATAATAAATGTCCTTAACCACTTGAAGGGTGGCTATGAAAACAAGGATTTTCATTTATTCAGTGAAGTTTCACCAGTTAGTACCAGGATGAGGAGTTGAATTATAAGAAACTCTAATCCTCACTTGCCACAATGCAGAACTGTCAAACAAGTACAGCTTCACAAAGATGAGATGGACCTCCTTGTAAAGTAGTGAGTTCCTCATTTCTAGAAGAGTCAAAGGAAAGGTTGGACATTAGCTAGTCAGGGAAATTTTTTTTAACGTGATTCCTATTTCACATAGAGAGTTATATATCTAGATTCTAAATGAACTGAAGGTCACTTCCAACTCCATGATTCCAGAATTATAAAGAGGTCTGTCATGTCCTTAGTTATCTATCTCATCTAATCATTTCTCACTTCCAGGAACTATTTCCATATGTCTATACTTTTAATTAATCTCATGTTTAGTTTATCCCTAGGTAAAAGTAAATAACTAGGAATAGGAAAGGGAAATGAAAACACTGAACACCGATAGTGTGCCAGTCACGTCCTAAGTACTTTATGTATATTTTATCATTTAATTCTAATGTAATAGTAAGAAAGCCTGATTTTCCTGTTTACAGGTTTTAAAAACTGAGGTCCAAAGAGATCAAGCTACGTGCCTGCAATCACATAGCCAAATGATTCCGGAGCCAGGATAAAAACCCAAGCCGCCTAATTCAAGAGTCCAGCTTACTCTGTGCAGTCTCTCTCTCTCTCTCTCTCTCTCTCTCTCTCTCTCTCTGAGACATTGAGATGGAGTCTAGCTTTATCACCCAGGCTGGAGTGCCGTGGTGCCATCTCAGCTCACTGCAACCTCCGCCTCCCAGGTTCAAGCGATTCTCCTGCCTCAGCCTCCTGAGTAGCTGGAATTATAGGCACCCACCACACGTCTGGCTAATTTTTGTATTTTTAGGCTGAACGCAGTGGCTCATGCCTATAATCCTAGCACTTTGGGAGACTGAGATGAGGGGATTGCCTGAGCTCAGGAGTTTGAGACCAGGCTGGGCAACATGATAAAACCTCGTCTCTACTAAAATACAAAAAAATATCATCCAGGCATGGGGGCAGGTGCCTGTAATCCCACCTAGAGGGAGGCTGAGGCACAAGAATTGCTTAAATCTGGGAGGCAGAGGTTGCAGTGAGCTGAGACCATGCCACTGCACTCTAGCCTGGGCAACAAAGTGAAACTATCTCAAAAAAAAAAAAAAATGTATTTTAGCAGAGACAGGGTTTCACTGTGTTGGTCAGGCTGGTCTCAAACTCCTGACCTCAAGTTATCTGCTTGCCTTAGCTTCCGAAAGTGCTTTAAGCCAACAAACCAAAAGGCATAAGGGACGTCACCGCAAACCCAGGCCTGCCTGACTTGAATACCATTTATTTTTGAGCTTTAATTATTGCTAGTAGAATTAAATGCAACATGAAAGTCAGCGTCTGATCTCACTGATTTTAACTTCTAGAATTCATAGGAAATGTGTGTGTGCCTTGCCTAGGCAAAATGACTACTTTCCTCAACAGTCAGTTATTTCAAGATAACCAAGAGAAAAAGAACCTTTGGTAGTTTTTAAAACATCATTCAATAGGAACTACTAAAAATCTTTTCAAGTAATATATTTCCCATATATATGACAAATGACTGCATTTTTATTTGTGGGATTTTCTTGAAGGAACTGAAGTAGAGTCTTCAGAGAAGCTGAGTTCTGTAGAAACCACACCCTAGCTCTGTGGCTACTTCTACTTCTGCAATCCTGGACTTCGCTAATAAAGTAAGTTTCCTACCTCAAAAACAGAGCTTTAGAAAGCATTATGAAGACTCTTCCTGAGGTTTTTCATGTGTCAGTAAAACCACTTGACAGTATTTTTGAGTAATAAATCTTTGGGAGTCACAATCCTATGAATAAAGTACTTTATTAAAGATCTCAAGTTTTTTTATTGCCCATATAATTTTTTTCACAATTTTTATTATTTTGGCAGTAAGTTCATCCCAAAGTGAATGTGTTTCCAAAGTCTGAACAACATTGCATCAGTCATTTACAAGTAAAGACACTTACATAAGAAGAGGAATAAGTTCTGGTTTTTTAATGTGCTATTACAACACATTTCCTTACTTATTTCCTACTACTGATCTCTAGAGATGCGTTTTTATAAATAAATATTAAATTCTTCCTAATAGTCAAGTCTTTTTTAACCCCTCCGCTCCCCTCCTAATATTCAAATCTTGATAATTTAATAACTAGTAGCTATAATTGAATTAAAAGTTACTGAGGACATTTGCATGGCTATTTATTGTTTTTGTTCCACTGACTAATAAATGGTTTCTGGCATCAGACTTGTATGTAGGATGTAGCTGTGACTATATGTGGAAAGAGGATTACTGCTGAAGGTACAGTAGTGTAATGATCTGGGTTCAAATCCTAGCTTTGCCATTTAATAACTGTGTGAGCTTGAGCAAAGTGAATAACCTCTCTGATCACTTAGCACAATGACTGTGTTAATGATAAGTATTCAATAAATGAGCACTTCTGAATCATAAATTTTGCTTTCTAAGCACCATTCCCCAGTATTAGGAACCAAAGCTCTTTAAAGAATTGGCTGGTTTTAGTTCAGTGGTCTGAATATTGCAAGAGGGCCTACGATGATTTCTTCAGTCAGAGATCAAGGAAGACTTCAGAGACTAAAGGACTCATGCTACAAGGTCGCAGGGGACATCCTGACGGAGCTTCTGCCAGACAAATTTGGAGAATTTGGAGCACTGAAAGAAAATAATTGATTATAACACAGTAAATAAAGAAAAACCCATGTGTCCGTGGAATTGAAAACAAAAGCAAAGAAAATAAAGAAAGCTTTTCTTTATAGAAGAAAACCACCTAATAGATGGTAAGAACAATGAAATTACAGTATCACCACTTTGCTGCCCATAATGGAATAGTTAATCCAGACAAGAATCGGTGGATGCTGACATCACTAGGTAAAGTCACCGGGAACAGGAATAACCTGATATCACTCCACAGAAACGTAACTGCAGAAGAGAAAAAAATGTAGTCTTCCACCAAAGACATTGGTAGTCGAACATAGAGTCACCAACAGTGCAACACTCTAACATCATTTGCCTTCTAATAGAATGCAATCTGAAATATACAGCTTTACCTTTAAAATATTCTTGCCAAATCCAGTTTAGCCTCTAGATCCAACTTTTAAGTTTATAAGATATAGAGAAACAAGTTAAACAACACAGTGAAGAAACAATCAAGCCACTGCTCTGGACTCTCCAAAATGTCAACGCTATTAAAAAACTAGTTGGGTGCGGTGGCTCATGTCTGTAATCCCAGCACTTTGGGAGGCTGAGGCAGGTGGACTACAAGGTCAAGAGATCAAGACCATCCTGGCCAACATGGTGAAACCCCATCTCTACTAAAAATACAAAAATTAGCTGGGCTTGATGGTGCATGCCTGTAGTCCCAACTACTCCAGAGGCTGAGGCAAGAGAATCACTTGAACCCGGGAGGCAGAATTGACAATGAGCTTATATCGTGCCCCTGCACCCCAGCCTGGGCGAGAGAGCGAGACTCCATTTAAAAAAAAAAAAAAATACTGAAACTAATCAACAAATGCAGTTAATTAACCTAGGCAGGATCGCAATTTGGGGAAGAAAACAGCTGTAAAAGACATTCTTGTATCAGGTGGTGAAATTTAAATGTGGAATGATACTATATGATTATTAGCTAAACCAAACTTAGTGGCTTAAAGCAACAAACATTGATTATCTCACAGTTTCTATGGGCATGACTTTGCTTATGGTTCTGGCTCAGGGGCTCTCCTAAGGTTAGGGTCAAGCTGTTAAGCAGGGCTGCAGTCCTCCCCAGGACTGACCAGAGAAGAATTCCCTGCTGGTCTCACTCACATGATAGCTGACAGGTCTCAGGTTCTTGCCACATGGGCCTCCCGAGAGGCGGCTGAGTATCTTCACCACATGGTAGCTGACCTCCCTCTCCCCAGAGCTACATCACAACATGGTGGTCCCTGGCTTCCCCTCAAGAGCAAGTGATTCCAGAGAGATCAACAGAGTTCATCTAAGACAGAAGCCACAGCCTTCTTATAACCTAATCTCAAAAGTGGTATTCATCATTTCTGACATATTCTATTCATTAGAAGGGAATCAATAAATCCAGACCAGGTTGAAGAGGAGGAATATTAAGAAAAAAAAATGTGTGTGCTGAAAACCACCACAGATGGCATTACTGTATTATAGTAAATTTTCAGATGCAGCAATAGTATTATGGTTACATAGAGCAGTGTCCTTATTCTTAGGATAAATATGCTGATGTAGTTAGAGGCAATACATATGATGTCCGCAACTTATTTTCAAGTGGCTCTGCAAATATATATATATGTTTATGTAACAATAACAAATACATATTATTTATGTAAAATAACAAAGCAAATAAAAGAAAATGCTAACAATTGTTGCATCTGGGTGGATGATGGGTGGATGGTCATTGTCATATTCCTTCACCCTTTCTTTATCTTTGAAACTTTTCAAAAGAAAATATTGGTGAAAAATACTGGAAAGTTATTACGTTGATCCCATTAAAAGTCATTGCAAAAACCGCAATTACTTTTGCACCATCCTAATACTATTGACCGATTTGTGTCTTCCCCAAAACTCATATTTTGAAGTCCTAACCCCCAATGCAATGGTATTTGTGGGTGGCGCCTTTAGGAGTTGATAAGGTTCTGATGAAGTTTTGAGGGTGGGGATCTCATGATGGGATTAGTGCCCTTAGAAGGAGAGACATCATGGCACTTAGCTTGCTTGCTTACTCTCTCTCTGACATGTGGAGACACAGGGAGAAGGCAGCCATCTACACGCAGGACGAGAGTCCTCACCAGAACCTGACCATGCTGCTGGCACCCTGATCTTGGATTTCCCAGCCCCCAGAATTGTGAGAAATACATTTCTGTTGTTTAAGCCACCCAGTCTATGGTACTGTGTTACGGCAGCCCAAGCTAACGAAGACGAGGGCATTGACAACAATAAAGTTTGCACTTTCCACAGATCTAATGAATCAGGAGAATAAAGCCAGTGGTACGAAGGGCTTTTTGATGCAGGGAATTGGCTGAAAATAGAAATTAGTATAATGACTGTGCTTTTCAACTTCCTATCCCATCTCAGTGTGGCTGTGATGTCACTAGACAGGGAAGTCCCCAAAGAAATTCCCAAAAAGGCAGCTCCTTCCTCTGCACCCACTAATTCCACAGGCCCCTCCTTAGCCTGTGGACCACCAGTAGGCCTTCACCCCCAGGGAGGTTCCCTTTATCAGTACCTTTATCAGATTGTACTAGCTCGTTTTTGCCTTTGGAAATGAATCATTGTTATTAATCCCAAATAAATTTATCACAAAATTTGAAAATATAATCAACGGACTATATAGTGTTAAAAAAAAACACAGACACAATATTAAGTCCCATGCTCAAACAGGTTCCAGATCATTTGAAAAGATCAGCCAATTCACTGTGTAAATAAAAGTTTAGAATTCAGTCACTTCCCTTTGGCAATACCTGTCAAAATGACAAGATCCTTGTCCTTTGGCCCAATGAGTCTACTTCTTGGATTTTGTCTTTCTGCTATATCCTCCCACATGAAGAATGATATAAGATTACTCATAATAGCTATATTGATAATAATGTATAGTATATTGCCATTTGTGTTAAAAATAAATAAATAAAAAGAGAAAAATATACTGTGCAGAGTGTGTCAACATTTGTGTTAAAAAGAAATAATGTCCGCGCACAGTAGCTCACGCCTGTAATCCCAACAATTTAGGAGGCCGAGGTGGGCAGATCACCTGAGGTCAGGAGTACGAGACCAACCTGGCCAACATGGGAAAACCCTGTCTCTACTAAAAATAAAAAAAATTAGCTGGGCACGGTGGCACGTGCTTGTAATCCCAGCTACTCTGGAGGCTGAGGCAGAAGAATTGCTTGAACCCGGGAGGCAGAGGTTGCAGTGAGCCAAGATTGTGCCATTGCACTCCAGTCTGGGAAACAGAGTGAGACTCCTTCTCAAAAATTAATTAATTAATTAATTAAAATTAAAATGTTTAAATATACATATATAGCCAATGACCTGTTCAAGTCACTTTGTCCCATGTCACCCCCAACCCTTCTGCTGAGTGCAGGCTCGTAAAATTGCAATCAATAAAAAATAACTTGTGATCAATACTTCCAGGGCGCTTATCTGACACCCAGTTCTTCCATTTCTGCTTCCTCAACGTGGTCCTGGACGCACCCGTATCCTTCATACATCGTACCTGATTCAGCTTGTCTTTCTCTTCAATACAGGAGGCAGCTTTTTTCTGCTCTCTGTTGACTTCTGAAGCCAGCCTCATGATTGTTTCTCTGCTAGCTTTTGCCTCCATCTCATGGACATTTATAGTCTCTTCAAGAATCACAATTTGTCCTTTCATGAATTCATTTTCCTTGCACAGCTCTCTAAGCTGAAGAGAAAGCAATTACAGCTGTCCTATAAAAATTAACAATTTCGTACATTTTCCCTAAGCAATTCACAATCTACAGGCTGCATTATCATATGAAAAATGTAAGAGCACTATCCCACATGGACTCTAATGATCACATTTTCAAAGGCAGCCTCTCAACTCTGTTTTAGACCTGGCGGTCAAATTCAAATTATCCAAAAGGTGGCCACAAGGCAAGGATAATGAAGCCAAAAGCATCCCACCGGAGCACACATCAGCAAACCTCTGGCTACTAAATACTCCAGGTCAGGTGAAGCTCTACAGAGGCTGCCACAGGCAATGAAGCAAGGGACTTGCCTTCAGCCTTGTCTACTCAGGCTTAATGAAGTCAAGACACCATGTAGCCCTGGAGGAAACACAAAGAACACACGGCCATGCTTTTTTAAAAAATGTATTATTCTAATTAAAATAAGCATAGGAAAATTGTGAATAACAGCTCAGTGTTTATCACAGGGAACTGAGATTAGCAGGGCTTTTGCTTACTATGTTGTGCACTGGAATTGTTAACTGGGAGCATTTATAAGATTTACCAGGGAAAAATAAAAACCAGCAAAACTCCCCACCTCAGGAGGGCGCTCATCAGACAGTCTCCAACACCTGTGACTTGTTTCCCTCTCTATCCCTGAATCCTGATTTGTTTCTCTGCATTGCACCTTTTTCACCATGTGGGGCAACTGAAGATATTTATTTGCTTATTTCTTCACTATTCTTACTCCTTGATAGTGAAATCTCTAGGAGAGCACATAGTCTTGTCTCATTCACTGCTGTCTCTCCAGCACTCAGAACAGTGTCTAGCATATAGTAAACACTCATTAAATATTTGTGAAATGAAGGAATGAATAGCAAACAAATTATTGGGAATGCATGGTTTCTTGGGAACGCATGTTCACGTGTGTTTATGAGGGTATGTGAAAGTGAAGGAACAGTTTTGAAACTGGAGCCATTTTGTTCTTGAGGATCACCTAATGAGGCGGCAGTCTTGGTCAAGACAGCTGACTTCCCAATCAGGGCCAATTATTTTTTCTTTCTTTTTAAGACAGGCACCCGCTCACATGGCCGAGAGGCCGAAGCTCCAGATTCCTACCCTCTGCCATGAAATATAGATTCCATTATTGTTCAGGTAAGTTGAGGCCAACCAATCCCAGGAAGAAATTGCCATTAAAAAGATAGTTTCTTCTTCAATGTTCCCAAGTGGAAGGAACCCACCACGCCACACGGGGCTATGGGAAAGCACCAGGGGCAGTCGGGAGGCAGAAGAAGCAGGTAGAAAAGTGAGCAAGAGGCAGTATCATCGCCTCCACTGGAAGGAATAAGCAAAGCAGAGTAAGCCAAATTAGGGTTGGCTGTTGAATGATTTCAGTGGCTCTTGGGGTGTAGGGACTGTCCTCAGCTCTCTAGGGGCCTTAGGGCAAGGGGCAGTAGCCTGCAGGTAAGAGCCAGCTGTAAGAGATGGCTGGGGAGTGGGCTCTGGATTGGTCACATGGAAAGCTCTGCTGGAAAGGGCAGGCTCTCCTGGGTCAGCAAGACCCTGGAAGTCAAATCATTAGAAATATAGAAAAGACAAAGGCATGATTAATGCCATAGAAAGACCCAGATTAGCACCTAGAGATTGTCTCTGATAGAGAAAAGACTGTCATGGAAGAAGGAGCTTCTGAATTCCCTTTTCTGCTCCCCATCATTTGGTTTGAAAGATAATTCTCAAACTACAGGTGGACTTTTACAGCCAAGCTCCCAGTCACAGGTTAGCCATAGGGAGGAGGACGAGAGCCATCCAGCACCCATGAGAGCATCACGTGGACCCATGTCCCCAGCTATCAAAACCCCTTCGTGAAGTGGAATACTTCCTAAAATCAAATGAAGTCATCATGCAGCTTTCAGAGAGGACATTTGGGAAGCTCACTAGTAGACAGCTGAGAGGTGACTTTTAAAAGTGGCTGCCTGACCAGGCGTGGTGGCTCACTCCTGTAATCCTGGCACTTTGGGAGACTAAGGCAGGCAGATCATGAGGTCAAGAGTTCGAGACCAGCCTGACCAACATGGTGAAACACCTTCTTTACTAAAAATACAGAAATACAAAAGAAAAAAGCCAGGTGTGGTGGCATGCACCTGTAATGCTAGCTACTCAAGAGGCTAAGACAGGAGAATTGCTTGAACCTGAGAGGCGGAGGTCTCAGTGAGCCAAGATTGGGCCACTGCACTCCAGCCTGGGCAACAGAGCGAGGCTCTGTCTCAAAAAAAAAAAAAAAATGGCTGCATGATGGACCAGATGTGATGGCTCATACCTGTAATCCCAGCACTTTGGGAGGCCAAGGTGGCAGAATTGCTTGAGTTGAGGAGTTAGAGACCAGCCTGGGCTATTAGTGAGACCTCATCTCCATTTTTAAAAAAAAGGAAAAAAAAAAAAAGCTGCATGGGTGCTGTGCATGGTGGCTCACAACTGTAATCACAGCACTTTGGGAGGCAGAAGTGGGGTCATTGCTTGAGGCCA
Organism: Cebus imitator; assembly: GCF_001604975.1. Taxonomy (NCBI): domain Eukaryota; kingdom Metazoa; phylum Chordata; class Mammalia; order Primates; family Cebidae; genus Cebus; species Cebus imitator. Next base: position 13,238,774 of record NW_016107321.1, read on the forward strand.
GGAATTCAAGACCAGCCTGGATGACATAGCGAGACCATCTCTACATAAAATAAAATAATTAGCCAGACATAGTGGTGCACGTCTGTAGTCCCACTTACATAGGAGGCTAAGACAGGAAGATCCCTTGAGTTCAGAAAGTCAAGACCACAGTAAGCTAGGATCATACCACTGCACTCCAGCCTAGGTGACAAAGCAAGACCTTGTCTCTAAATTTGAAAAAAAAAAA
>NW_016107321.1:13239029-13248852 GCF_001604975.1 Cebus imitator
AAAAAAAAAAAAAAAAAAAAAAATGACTGTATTTAAATCTGTCAGCAAGCAAGGATACGAAAGGTTTATAAATAGCCAAAGAGAACCATGAGCACTCAAATACTTTCAGGTACGCTAATGAAGCACTATGGGCCAAGTGAATTATTCAGTTAATACTGTTTATTTCCGAGTTAATGGTAGTCTACCATTAAAGTAGAATTTTTGCTATTTGTTTTTGTTTTTGTTTTGTTTTGTTTTTGAGATGGAGTCTTACTGTGTGGCCCAGGCTGGAGTGCAGTGGCACTATCTTGGCTCACTGCAACCTCCGCCTCCTGGTTCAAGCAATGCTGCCTCAGCCTCCCAAGTAGCTGGGATTACAGGTGCCCGCCACCATGCTTAGCTAATTTTTGTATTTTAGTAGAGACAAAGTTTCACCATGTTAGCCAGGCTGGTCTCGAACCCCTGACCTCAGGTGATTTGCCCACCTCGGCCTCTCAAAGTGCTAGGATTACAGGCATGAGCCACCACACCCAGCCACTATTTGGTTTTAATGTAAAATTTTTAAGTACTTTAGAACTCACAATCAGTATCCTAAAAATGACACTCAACTGGTTTTGTGTATGTGTCTGGCTGTAACTAAAAGGAAAAATACTCCCTAAAGCAAAAGGTTAAAATGAGTAATTAATGGTATTGACAACCTAAATATATTTTGGACAAAGCCATTACTCTCTTTTGGAGAATAATTAATTCCAATAATGCTAGAAAAGATCTTAGAATTGAGGCTCAGGAAGGTGATGTGACTTGTCCCAAGTCACACAGTTAATTAACGCTACACCTGGGTTACTGTCCCCATTCTCCCGCCACCCCCAAACTCAACCACAGCACTTCCTTTCATGCCACGTGTCAGAATCACCACTACATTCATAGACTTTTTAATCTGCATACAGACACCTTTAAAATTAAATCTTCATCTGATGCCTGATCATTCCTCTCGTCTGGATCCAAGCAGTCACGAAGTTGAGTCAGAAATTCCTCATGTTTCCTGCAGTTCTTGGAAACCTCTTTCTTATTCTCCTCATTTTCTTTTGAACACTTTCTGTAAGGCAAATAACCAATAAGTCAGAGTTTAACACCATGGAAGATAACGTTCATCAAACTAAGTCAGAATGTAAGCTCTCTGGGGGAAATAATAGTCATTTTCAAGATAACACAGTTTCCCAGACAAAGAGCAAACTATTGTCACAGAAGCCCTATCAAGGAAGGAGAAAAGTGGAAGCAATTTTGGGACACCTATGCTTTGCAGAAATACAAGGAAATCTTCAAGGCATTGTGGACTTAGTAACAGGAGAGAAAATGGTTTCCCCTAGCCTCAACCCTTTAGAATCTCCAAAAATGGAGGCAGATGTCTAGAACACACGTGCTCACAATCCATACAGCCAAGGGTCTTCACTGGGGCCTCAAAGGGAAAGACGGTGTTACCACATTGGTTCCAGAGGACGAAGCTTCATTTTGTTTTATTTTATTTCTTTTTTTTTTTTTTTTTTTTTTTGAGAGGGGGTTCCACTCCTGTTGCCCAGGTTGGAGTGCAATGGCGTGATCTTGGCTCACTGCAGCCTCTGCCTCCCTAGTAGCTGGGTTCAGGCGATTCTCCTGCCTCAGCCTCTCTAATAGCTGGGATTACAGGTGCTCACCATTACCACACCCAGCAAATTTTTTGTATTTTTAGTAGAGACAGGGTTTAACCATGTTGGTCAGGCTGGTCTCGAACTCCTGACCTCAGGTGATCCCCCCACCTTGGCCTCCCAAAGTTCTGGGATTACAGGCCTGAGCCATCACACCCAGCCAATTTTATTTTCAAACTCTACAATACAGTGGTTTATAAGCGTCCTGGTTCATGGCCAGGCATAACTGTAATAATAAACACATCAAAAGCACAGAAGGTTCACGCCTCTGGCAAAGAGATGTGTCCAATCACCAGCAAAGTTCATTATCAGTTTTCACATGCCCACAGTCTTTAAAGTGTATTGGAAGAAAGGAAAGAAAATCAGTATATCGAGGAGATATCTGAACCTCCATGTTTATTGCAGTTCTATTCACAATAGCCGAGATAGAATCAACACAAGTGTCCATCAGTGGGTGAATAGAGAAAAAAATGTGATATATATATATATCACAATGTGTATATATATATACACATTGGAATACCATTCAGCCTTCTAAAATAATGAAATCCTGTCAGGAGTGGCAATATGGATGAACCAGGAGGATATTATGTTAATCAAAATAAGTCAAGTACAGAAAAATAATTACTGCATGGTCTCACTCATATGTAGGAGCTGAAAAAATTGAACTCGTAGAAGCAAAGAGTAGAATTGTGATTATTAAAGGCTGGAAAGGATAGTGGATGGTAGAGGTTACAGAGAGGTTAGTCAATGGCTATAAAGTTATAAAGATGGTTATAAACTTATAAAGCTAGATGGCAGGAGTAAGTTCATGGTGTATGCTATAGTGTTCTGTAGCATAGTAGGGTGAATATGGTTAACAATAATTTAGTTTTCAAATAGCTAGAAGAGAGGATTTTGAATATTCACAATGCAAATAACTGATAAATGTTCAAGAGGATGAATTTGCTAATTTCCCTGATTTGATCATTATACATTGTTTACATGTATCAATACATCGCTCCATATCCCATAAATATGTACAATTATTACAAGTCAACTAAAAATAAAAGGAGAAAAAGAGCATTAGAAGAGTGTTAGAATTGGCCAGTCAAGGAGAAAAGGAAATTTATGATCTATTATGAATATATTATTTCAAATCTCAGATAGGCTTGTTGAAATAATATGTTCTATTTCTAATGCTTTCAATGTTAGCAACTAAGAGATCATCGATAATAGGCATACTTTAAAGGCAAATTAGAATCATTTCAGTAATTTAGTGTCATTTTTAAATATCCAAGATAATAAACATGATTATTGCTTTTCCTTTTTACCATGGTGAGTGTTTACTGCGAATTCTTTCACTCTATTCAAAGATTAACAAAGCATGTAATTGCAGATACTCAAAGCATATCAGGTTTCTATTTAGAAAACTCTGTAACGATAAAAGTCTAACATCACTATATCTTTGAGTTCTTATTTTAGCATAGGAAAGGTAAAACTCTTCAGTCTTTTGGACTCAGGAAAGGCATAATTAAGTGCATCGTGCTGATCGATTTACATATATGATTCCATACATTAACCCCAAGATTTCCATCTTTCTTCTCCATTCCAAAGGTTTCTAAACTACTTTCACTTCTATTTGCAATTCACTTGACCCAATAAAGTTCCAGGAATCTATCCTAAGAAAATAATCACATAAATGTGAAAATATGAATCACATAGATATTCATTGAAGCTTGGTTTGTAGCAATTTTTTTAGTGGAACTAACCTAAGAGCCTGTAGAAATAGCAAAGGGAATTGATTGAGTAAATCATATTTCGAGCAAAGGAACATAATGGGCCATTTAAAATTATATACTAGGCTCAGCACAGTGGCTCATGCCTGTAATCCCAACATTTTGGGAGGCCAGGGTAGGAGGATTGCTTGAAGCCAGGGATTCAGGACCAACCCAGGCAACATGGCAAAACGCCGTCTCTACAAAAAAAAAAACATAAAAATCAGCTGGGTGTAGTGGCATGCACCTGCGGTCCCAGCTACAAAAGAGGCTGAAGTGGGAAGATCGCTTGAGCCAGGAGATAAAGGCTGCAGTGAGCCATGATTGCACCACTGCACTCCAACCTGTGTGGCAGAGTGAAAACCTGTTTCAAATAAGTAAATAAATAAAATTATATACTAAATGAGTTTTTAAACTGTTTACAACCTATAGCCAGACACAGTGGCTCACTCCTGTAATCCTAACATTTTGGAAGGCCGAGGCAGGCAGATCAGTTGTGGTCAGGAGCTTGAGACCAGTCTGGTCAACATGGCAAAACTCCATCTCTACTAAAAATACAAAAAGTAGCTGGGTGTGGTAGCACATGCCCATAATCCCAGCTACTCAAGAGGCTGAGGCATGAGAACTGCTTGAACCTAAGAGGTGGAGGCTGCAGTGAGCCAAGGTCATGCCACTGTACTCCAGCCTGGGTGACAAAACAAGACTCTATCTTAAAAAAAAAAAGATATATATTAAGCAACATCATTTACCCATAAAGAGGAAAAAAATATTAAAGAATAAAAGATAGATAGATAGATAGATGGATAGACAGATACCAGCTACTTGGGAGGCTGAGTCATAAGAATTGCTTGAACCCAGGGGGCAGAGGTTGCAGTGAGCCAAGATTGCACCCACTGCATTCCACCCTGGGCAACAGAGCAAGACTTTTTCTAGAAAAGAGAAGATGGAGAAGAAGAAGAAGAAGGAGAAGAAACATGAAGAGGTGATCTCTCTCTCTCTCTCTCTCTCTCTCTCTCTCTCTGCCATGTAAGTCTACAGCAAGAAGGCATTCATCTACAAACCAGGAAGAGGACCCTCACCAGGAACTGAATAGGCCAGCACCTTGATCTTGGACTTCCCAGACTCCACAACTACAAGGAATAAATTTCTGTCATTTAAGCCACCCAGTATATGGTATTTTTCTTATAGCAGCCCAAACCAACTAAGACAGAAATTAGTACCAGGAGTGGGATGCTGCTGTAACAGATACATATTATAATAATCCAGGTGAGAGTTAATGGTTGCTTGGACCAAGTCAGTGACAATAGAAAGCTGACAAAATTTTGATTTGTCTTGAAGAGAGATATGATGGGATTTGCTTAACAATCAGACATGGAGAGTGAAAGAAAAAGAGAACCAAGGTTTATAGCAAGAATTTTGAAATCATCAAAATGTATTTTAGGAACAACTCATTCCCAATTTTGTCTCAATAATCACTTATTGTCAGAATGAAGTGTGGGAAACCTAGGTTTCATGACTGCTCTGCATAAACTAGGAATAAAATCTAGTGAGGAGTATTCAGTGTGATTTGGAGTGGTCTAGCTTCTAGGATATTTTTACAACTGGCTTCTAAGTAAATATCTACTTCTGTGTACTACCTACCCCACCACATCAGGGTTAAACTCTACTTAGAGGAATATTCCAAATTGTGTTAATAAGCATTTGCAGCCACCATTGGTAGGCTATAAACATGCTTAAAACAAGGCTATATTTGTTAAGATTCTTGATGACATTTAGAAATGAGCTAGGGAAAAATTTTTCAAGACTCCAAAAATATTTGAGGTTTTTTTTCAAATTTTTTTTTCAAATTGAGTTTCAGGGCTAAATAATCCAAAACACCAGTGCATTCAAAGACATATCTTGCTATCAGAAGCTAGTATTTTAACGCTAAAGCGAGAAATATACTGCAGTATCCTTACTGTAATTTTTCATCTAACTCCACAACTTTCTTCTTTAATTCCTGATTCTCCTTGATTGCGGTGTGAGCTGTGATTTCAGTTCTGATTTTAGAAGTGGAAAGTGCTGCTGATTCTTCTTCTAGCTCCTGAACTCTGTCTCTCAAAGAAGTAAGGAGAGATGATTTTCTGGCATTGTTTTCTTTGTAGCTCTCTATCTCAGCTCTCAACTCTTGATAGGAGACTTCTTTAGAAAGCATCTTGGATCGGAGGTCTTGAAGCTAACATGGAAAAGAAGTTAAAGAAAAAAACCTTAACAACATAATTTTGAAGTATCTTTAAGAAATCTAAAGCCATAATTTAAATGTTCACTCTTTTATTCATGACTTAATCTACCTTTATTTTCTTTTCTAATACCTGTGTCTGTATTAACAAATGAGAAATTATGCCTAAATAATGGACTTTATAGTCTGTATTTTCCAAAACCAGTTGAGCAATGTCTTATGTTGCTTTAATCTTTCAGGAGATGTTTACAATGCTGACTGCATAAGCAATAAAATATTTTGCAATGGTCTGCATTTTCTAAATCTGTATTGCTGCTATTGCTGCTGATAAACAATTAGACAAGTAACCTACAAATCACATGATCTGTGATCACACAGCCATAACTCTTTCCCACATAAACACAGACCACTCAGTATATCACTACATTATTTCTGGACTCTAGCCATGAATGATAAATAAAAATAATATTCCAATTTCTGAGGGGGAAAACATGGAAAAAAAGAAAAATCCTTATAGGATTTATATAAAGAAAACATTTTGACTTTTATGAGTTCTGTGGCATCAAAAAGCTGAACAATATATGGCCCTACTGAGTTGAAATGTCAGATCTACCCTACGAGAAAACATTATGAAAGCATGTACTTCTTTGGAACTCTGTGTTTGCATACATACATTTATTCACACACACGTTATCAACTCATCTTTCTATGGGATCCTGGCAGCCTTAATGAGAAATCACAGGCCATTCTAGGACTCCTCAGGGCCACCAGGCTATAAGCAGAATGAGTTTAGGAAGACCGTCAGAAACTCCACCCTAGACCAGAGCTAGCCTACAGGGCAGATGGATCCCAATCCTCTTCCTAGAATTTCCCCAGCCAGTTGGAACTACAACAGGCAAAGGATTCAGAATTCCCTCCTAAGAACTCCAGATTGTGGCCAGGAGCAGTGGCTCATGCCTGTAAGCCCAGTACTTTGGTTAGACCGAGGTGGGCGGCTCACCTGAAGTCAGGAGTTCAAGATCACCCTGACCAACATGGTAAAACCCCGTGTCTAAAAAAATTTAAATTAAATTAAATTAAAATTTTAAAAAGAACTCCAGATTACAAGCAATCCACATTGAAGGAAGATATTCTGAGAGATGCTGAAAGCTCTCTGAGGCCCATGGACTTTTAATGAACATCTTCAGGTGCCTCCAGATCTCTCAAGGCTGTATAGCTCCTCTGAGATCCAGAATCCAGCCCAACCCACCTTGCTTTACAGCCTGGAAAATGCATATGTTTTCAGGAATTCTAGGGGATAGGCACAAGAAAATAAGTTGCAACTTTACCAAAAGCTTTAAATGTATATCCTCCCAATGTCCGACTTCTAATCACTCCTATACTCCATTTCATTTTATAAGAAGCTAAGAAGGCCCATCTCTGAGTGACGGAGATGCATTATCTTACCTCAGACTGAGCACATTCAAATTTGACCAAAGTTGCTGCAAGTTCACTTCGAGCATTTTGAGCCACATTCCGATAGTGGTTTAACTGCTCCCGTGTGACCGGGACTTCCAAAACGTGATTGTAAGTTTCCTGGTAGAATTCCCCCAAAAGACAAAATACCAAGAAGAGTGTTAAACAATCTTTTCTGTGCAGCTACATAAAGCAAGATTAAAAGCAGAAGCATCCTTTGTATTGCATATGTGTCAAACATGCTACCCAGAGAAATGTTATATTCAGACCATTTTGTTCTCATTCTCAGAGTCCAAAGGGAGGCAGGAGAAAGTTCAGGAACAAATGATATGCTCCTCCAGGATGGTGACGAGATTTGTCATTTAAGAATTAGCCTTTCCTTGACATGTACAGGCACAAAAAAAAAAAAAAAAGAAAGAATTGGCCTATGGCATGGTGTGTTGGCTCACACCTATAACCCTAGCACTTTTGAAGGCCAAGGCAGGAGGATTCCCTGAGGCCAGAAGTTCCAGGCCAGCCTGGGCAACATAGCAAGACCCTATCTCTAAAGGATTTTTTTTAAATTTGCCAGGCATGGTGTCATACACCTGTAGTCCTATCAACTTGAGAGGCTGAGGCAGGAGGATCACTTGAGCCCAGGAATTTGAGGTTTCAGTGAGCTATAATTGCACCACTGCACCAGAGCCCAGCCAACAGAGAGAAAGACTGCCTCTAAACATAAGAAAACAAATTTAAAAAAAAAATGGATTTTCCTTCCACCCAATTCAAATGCTATTTGACCTCTGCCCAGAATCAATAGAATCAACAAAGAATGTACCAGAGAACGATGCTACATCCTGTGTAACTAGGGACAGTTTTCATTGTTCTTTTTTGTCCAGATCACAAAGATGACCAACTCATTTCTTGTCTGTTGATTAAAGTGTCTCATTTATTTATCAAAGAGATCATATGATCTAAATGTAAAAGTCTGTCTCCTTCATAACTATTCACTATGCCTTTTTATACTCAGTCTAATAACCATATTCTCAATCTCATACCCATGAATCATGAAGGCAATTGAAATGAATATGGGAAGGCCAGGCACGGTGGCTCATGCCTATAATCCCAGCACTTTGGGAGGCTGCGGTGGGTGGATCACGAGGTCAGGAGTTTGAGACTAGCCTGACCAACATGGTGAAACCCCATCTCTACTAAAAATACAAAAATTAGCCAGGAGTGGTGATGTGCGCCTGTAATCATAGCTACCGAGGAGGCTGAGGCAGGAGAATCACTTGAACCCAGGAGGCAGAGGTTGCAGTGAGCTGAGATTGCACCACTGCGCTTCAGCCTAGGCAACAGAGCAAGACTCCATCTCAAAAAAAAAAAAAAAATGAACATGTAAGATGAGAGATGGTGGGGTCACACGTAAACAGTCCCTGCCCATCTGGAAGGAAAGAGCTCTCAGCTCCACTGATGGTTGCAGATACAGAAATAAGGATTTCCAGCCTGGCCAAACCACTCCAATTTTGGAATTTCCAATTCTAAATCATTCCAGTTTTTCAAGACAAGCCATATATTCAGACTCACTGAAGTCTAAATTCCCAGTTTTTGCAGGTTGGCAACTGATTTAAATGTTTAAAAAAGAAACATATATGAATCAATAAACACACTTGCAGAGCAGATCTGGTGGGTTTCATCTGTGGGTTGCAGACTGCACCCTCCGGTCCTGTTTCCATCTGACTCATGCCATATGCCTGCTTCCTTCAAGAATTATTACTTAGGTTGGATATCTACACCCACCACTATGGAGTTTCCAAGGCCTGTGGTCTTTGTGAAAGCACAGAAGAAAGCCATTCTTTTTTAAAGAAATGTGAAAGAGGTCACATAAAGGAGGATTTCCTGGAGTATCTAAGTGGCCTCAGGGGGCTCACCAACAAAATCCGTTTAAGACTGCCAGAGGCTAGTCCACTGCTAGCAACTAGGGTTTGAAATAGTCATGAACGTAAAAGTCATCTTAAAGCTCATAACTTTAAGACAAGCGTCGTCATGACCAGTGTGATTTAATCCACAAAATGCCAAACAAAACCTTCAGGGCTCTTAGTAATAGCAAATGTTTGCCAATCACAGCACAAGCAAGAAGATGTTAGATATGTACTCTGGGGAAAAGCATAAAACGTTTAACTGAGTCTCTTATTAAAGAACCACATCCTGTTCAGACTCATTTAGCAGTCAGGGGGTCTTCTCCAACCTGACCACCATGCCATATTTTCTAAACTAGGCCACATGAGGACACAGGTCACTTATAAGAGATTTCACCAATAGTATGTATGACATACCATTTTTTAAAATTTATTAGGAAAATAAGTTTCCCAATGGCTATGATTATTTCTTGCAGTGACTAACATCTTTTTCTTTTCTTTTCTTTTCTTTTCTTTTCTTTTCTTTTCTTTTCTTTTCTTTTCTTTTAAGAAAAGAAGCTAGGCCAGGGCAGTGGCTCATACCTGTAATCCCTATATTTGGGGAGAATGAGGCAGGAGGATCACTTAAGCCCAGGAGTCCCAGACCAGTCTGTGCAACAGTGAGACCCCAACTCTACAAAAAATTAGCTGGGCATGGTGGTATGTTCCTGTCCCAGCTACTTGGGAGGCTGAGCTGGGAGGACCACTTGAGCCCGGGAGGTCAAGGCTGCAGTGAGCTGTGATCACAAACACTGCACTCCAACCTAAGCAACAGAGTGAAACCCTGTCTCAAAA
>NW_016107321.1:13248981-13251514 GCF_001604975.1 Cebus imitator
GAAGGAAGGAAGGAAGGAAGGAAGGAAGGAAGGAAGGAAGGAAGGAAGGAAGGAAGGAAGGAAGGAAGGAAGGAAGGGAGGGAGGGAGGGAAAAAAGAAAAGAAAAGAAAGGAAGGATAGAAATAAAAGAAAGGAAAAGAAGAGAAAAGAAAAGAAAAGAAGCTATATATTGAGATATCATTACCTTCACACTGGAGTAGGGACTACATTAGGAAAGCTCTTTTGATGACTGAGTTTAGAAGATAGTTGCCGGATCTAAATTACCCTCAGAGTCCAACAGACTGGAGATTATCCACTAACTAATATTTACTGAAGGCCTACTCTGGATCAGGCACTGAGCTGACAGTCTAACAAGGGACAGAGAATTTATCAAACAACCACACTTAGGATTGTATAATTACAAACTGAAAGAAATGCAAGGGAAGCAAAAGGGCAGCTAACAAAGGAAAATAACTTGATGAAGGAGGTTGGAAGGAAAGAGTTCCCTAAAGGAGTGACGATTAAATAAGAATGAAATAGTCAAGAGGTATTGAAGCAGGAGCTACCCACATCATTCAGATAGCAAAAAGTCCATGCAAGGGCCCTGTGGCAGGGGTTTGGCCTGTGCAGGCAAGGATCTGAGAGAAAACAGCAATGCCTGCAGACAGACACAGACAAAAAATAGTGGCAGCAGGGCTTGAAAGGTGGCTCTGAGGTCATTAATATATTTTGTATCTGGTAGGGCTTCTTTTTCAGAATAATCCTGGCTATTCTTACATGTTCATTTTCTCATATTGAAATTCAAAATCTTCTTGGAAAATTCCAAAAAATTCTGTTGTATTGCTATTGGGGTCGTGTTAACTTTCTAAATGAACTATGGAGAATTGATAAGTTTTAAATGTTGAGTCTTCCAAATAAAACCATTTTTCTCATTTGTTCAAGAAGTCTTATTCTTTTTTCATTTTTGTTTTTGTTTTTTCTTTTGAGATGGAGTCTCCCTCTCACCCAGTCTGGAGTATGGTGGAGCAATCTCAGCTCACTGCAACCTCAGCCTCCCAGGTTCAAGCAAGTCTCCTGCTCAGCCTCCCGAGTAGCTGGGATAACAGGCATGTGCCACAATGTCTAGCTAATTTTTGTATTTTTAGTAGAGACAGGGTTTCACCAGTGGCTCACACCTGTAATCCCAACACTGTGGGAGGCCAAAGCGATTGACCTGCCTCGGCCTCCCAAAGTGCTGGGATTATAGGCATGAGCCACTGCACCCAGACAAGAATTCTTATTAGCAATTTAAGTTTACTGTATTTTATAGTGTATCTCTAAAATATTATCTTTTTGTCATATTGTAAATGGGGTCTACTTATTAGGTATATATTAAATATATACCTAAATACCTTTTTCATATTTCTTACTGTTTGGAACAGTTTTCAATAGATTCTCCTGGGTTTTGCACTGTAAAATGCAAGTCATCCATAAATAATGACAATTTCACCTTCTTTCTAATTTTTATACTTCTATTCCTTTTCTTGATGAATTGCATTAGTTAATTACCCCCAGAACATTAGGATTTTGGCTGTGTCCCCACTCAAATCTCATGTCCCCACTCAAATCTCATCTTGAATTGTAGTTCCCATAATCCCATGTGTTGTGGAAGGGATCCAGTGGTAGGTAATTGAATCATGGAGGGATGGTTACCCCCATGCTGCTGTTCTAATGATAGTGAGTTCCCATGAGATCTGATGATGTTATAAGGGGCTTTTCCTCCTTTTGCTCAGTACTTCTTCTTGCTGTCACCACATGAAAAAGGATGTGTTTGCTTCCCCTTCTACCATGATTGTAAGTTTCCTGAGGTTTCCCTAGCCATGCTGGACTGTGAGTCAAATAAACCTCTTTCCTTTATAAATGACCCAGTCTCAGAGATGTTTTTATTAGCAGCGTGACAATGGACTAATACCACATTGTTAAATAATAATAGCAGTAACAAACATTTTGTCTTGTTCCTAAATTTCATGGGAAGGTATTTGGGTTTTCCCACTAAACATTATGGTAGATTTAAGCCTTGACCTCCTGGGTTCAGGTGATCCTCCCACCTCAGTCCCCCAAATAGTTAGGACTACAAGCATGTGCCACCACACCCAGCTAATTTTTTGTATTTTTGATAGAGACAGGATTTCACCATGTCAGCCAGGCTGGTCTTGAACTCCTAGCCTCAAGTGATCTGCCTGCCTTGGCCTCCCAAAGTGCTGGGATTACAGGTGTGAGCCACCATGCCTGGCCTGATTTCATTTTTTATATTCAGTGCTTTAAGTGTATCTTAAATTTATTTGGTTTATAATGTGTAGTACAGCTCTAAGCATTCTTTTTCTAATCCCATTCAGGAAGCCTCCACCATTATAACATAATCATCTTCTCCCAAAGGTCTCACATCCTAATACCACCATCTGGGAGGTAAGGATTTTGGCATATGAATTAGGGGAGCAATATGAATATTAACACCACACAGACTTTCTAATCATAAAAGTAATGCAAGAACATTCAAAAAAAAAAAAAAAAAAAA
>NW_016107321.1:13252605-13254481 GCF_001604975.1 Cebus imitator
ATCTCGGCTCACTGCAATCTCCACCTCCTGGATTCAAGGGATTCTCCTACCTTAGCCTCCAGAGTAGCTGGAATTACAGGCATGTGTCACCACATCTGGCTAATTTTTGTATTTTTAATAGGGGGTTTCATCATGTTGGCCAGGCTGGTCTTGAACTCCTGACCTCAAGTGATCTGCCCACCTCGGCCTCCCAAATTGCTGGGATTACAGGCGTGAGCCACCATGCCCCGCCTATGCTTCTATATTTACAAATCCTTTACAATAACTGTATTGCTTTCACAATTAGACTCAAGATTCCCTCTTAAATTTAAAAAAAAAAGAGACAAGGACAAAAATCACCAACCCTGCTATGCTGTGTCTTTATGAAGAACGTGATAACAAAGAAACAACCATAGGTAACATAGACTTGAACAGATACAAAAGCTGACATTTCAAGGGGGTTTCTCTCTTAATTCAGTCCTCCTGGAGTTCATAAAATTTTCTGAAAATTCTTCAACTTTTCCTGTATCAAACAATCTTCACTTAAAAATTTTTTTACCCTATTTAAAATGGCAAGATTAAATAAAAACTCATCCATTTGTCCTCACCTGTGGACAATCTAAGTTATTAGGTATCTCTCAGCTCACCCATGAAGCAATTTTAGATTAGTTTTAGAGAGCCAACTACATATGATTTGATTCTGATACTGATATTATTATGATAATGATTGAAATTGCCTCACAGGGTGGCTCATAGTCTTTTCAGAATAAAAGATGGTTTCAGAGCTCAATGGCATAAAGCAAAGACAAGCTTATTCATAATTTAGTACACAATGTGCCCAATTATCTGACCTGGGGACAATGTCTTGGGCCAGTCTTGCTACTATGGCATTTAGTTGTCTTATTATCCCATGGACAAAAAAATAAGAACAAAATCACTGCCTGTCCCTGACACACAAAAGCTCCTAAATTCATTCCATTCTTATCGTTCTAACCCATAACCAGTCTCCTCTTTGTCCTAGTAACGTCCCATGCTGCAGTGCACAACTGTATTAAGGCAGGCTCTTCCATTATGGAGTGCCTCCTGTGCCCGGCTCCTCTCTCCCTCTCCCTCTCTCCCTCTCCCTCTCTCTCTCTCTCTTTCTCCCCATGCCACCACCACCAAGCTTCCAGTGGTGCCCAGTAAGCAACTTTTTCTAAGATGCTTTCCCCTACTGTCCATGTTCTTCTTACTAAGTAAAGTTTCTTCCCTAATTGACAGTGCATAAATCAACTTGCAGGTTGAATTTCTCCAATCTAACCATTCCTCCTGTCAATTTTTGACTATGCCAGTTCTCCCTACTTGGAAGGATTTTCCTGGCCCTCCTGGTTTTCTTCCTTCTGTCTGCCCTTGGTTTCTGGGGCCCACTAGAGCCTGCAGGGGAGAGTGTGATGGCTATGGAATCCAGAAAATATTTCTGAGTATCTTATCTATAGCTTAGCAGTTGTGGGAAATGTTTTGGAAGAAGACATTTCTGCATAAAATCAAGTACGGTGAAAATGCTGATTATATTATTTTTACATTATTTTCCCATCTCTTTTCTCTTGGGTGTCACTCTTATTCACTTAAAAATCCTTCTAATATGGCTAGGCTCAACAGTTCACACCTGTAATCCTAGCACTTTGGGAGGCTGAGGCAGGCGGATCACTTGAGGCCAGGAGTTCATAGCCAGCCTGGCATGGCAAAACGCTATTGGAAAGGCAAAAAATTAGCTAGGCATGGTGGTGCCTGCCTGTAGTCCCAGCTACTGGGCAGGCTGAGGCACAAGAATCGCTTGAGTCCGGGAGGCGGAGATTGCAGTAAGCAATGTTGGTGTCACTGCACTCCAGCCTGGGTGAGAACCCTGTCTCAAGAAAAA
>NW_016107321.1:13254668-13259668 GCF_001604975.1 Cebus imitator
CAGCCTCCTGAGTAGCTGGGATTACAGGCACACGCCACCATGCCCAGTTGAATTTTTTTTGTATTTTTAGTAGAAACGAGGTTTCACCATGCTGACCAGGATGGTCTCGATCTCTTGACCTCGTGATCCACCCGCCTTGGCCTCCCAAAGTGCTGGGATTACAGGCTTGAGGCACCGCGCCCGGCCTCTAAACTATTCTTAACACGCTTGCTCCCCTGAGTCTTCTTTTCATTGGATGGGAAGGGGCTACACTTAGAAAAACTTTCACTCTTCGCAAAACAATCCTGTTTTTCCCTCACCTAAAAATCAGGCAGTTAGGGCCTAAAATGGGAATTATATTGCTGGATAGAAAACGAGTAGAAGACAGACAGAAAGAATGAAGGAACAAAAGGGAGAAGGAAGGAAGGGAGGGAGGGAGGGAGGGAGGGAGGGAAGGAAGGAAGAAGGGAGGACTGGTAGCAGATCTGGAAGCAATAATTGCTTTTCTTTGCTGTATAATAAATAACAACAAATTTAAAATATGCTTAATGAAGGGATATGTAAAATGTCCCCACGACTGCAGGAGACACTTTGGCACATACCCTGTGACCCACAGTTCTACTTCTAACTTTATATGCATGCTTATGTTCCATCAGTGTCTATCAGAACAGAAATTAGTTAACTATAGTACATCTATAAATGGGAATCTCCAAAGCAGATAAAAGAATCAGATTAAATCTATTTGGAGCAACATAAATAGGTCTCAAAAACATATTGTTTTTTAAATAAGGTAAATTAGAGAGCAAAACTAATAATATGAGACTGTTTATCTTTTAAAAGTACATACCAAACAAAATATGTGTGTAGGCACAATGAAATGAAATGAAAAAGTATTTTTAATGGTCTGAAGGACAGTCGCCAAACTTATAATGACCTCTGAACAATGGGAGAAGATGATCAAGATTAGAGTTGTTTGCCAAAGGAAACTGTAGCTTCATTTGTAATGTTCTAATTTTTAAAGGAAAAATGAGTATAATTTTAATATTAAAATCAACAAAGGATTGTTAATCTTTGTGTAACTACTGTCTTCTATAAGAATCTATAGTATTATCTCTAAAGCGAAACTTTTTTTTTTGACACGGAGTTTCGCTCTTGTCCCCCAGGCTGGAATGCAATGGTGCAATCTCAGCTCACTGCAACCTCTACCTCCCAGGTTCAAGCAATTCTCCTGCCTCAGCTTCCCGAGTAGCTGGGATTACAGGTTCATGCCAACATGCCCAACAGATTTTTTCCGTATTTTTAGTAGAGATGGGGTTTCACCATGTTGGTCAGGCTGGTCTCAAACTCCTGACCTCAGGTGATGCATTCACCTCAGCCTCCCAAATTGCTGAGATTACAGGCATGAGATACCACACCCAGCCTGAAACTTACTCTTAAACTAAATGCTTTTGTTCTTAAGACAGTGGGACATCAGGACATTTCCTTGGTCTATTATTTCCTGGGTCAGTTAAGTCCTAGGTCTGTTCAGTAAACACTATTAACTTGTTTCCTTAACTGTAAATATCCTGTTAACTAAGAATGCCTAACCTGCTAGGAATGTGGCCCAGTAGGTCTCAGCCTCATTTTACCCAGCCTCTATCTAAGATAGAGTTACTCTGATTTAATGTCTCTGATACTTGCAATGAGACAAAGATCCACAATCAGGCTTTTGCCATTTTTTTCACAATTTTGTTTCCAGAACAAATAGTATTAAAGGCAGATTACAAATCTTACACTGTAGTGCTTAGCTGTAGGGCCGTAGGGGCCCCACAGGATTGTGGGGTGTCCCTTATGCTGTGCTGAGGTGCAGAATCCAAGAAGTAAAGAGACAGGACACTGAAGAACTGGTGAAGAGCATCTGGACTCGGGGAGCCACGCCACCTGTGAGCGGAGATCAGTGATGGCCCCCAAATACCCAAGAGCATCTATATTTATTAGGTATAAGTAGGGGGCAGGGTTGTAAGTGAGGTCATCATCTATAGGCTAATAGGGCATACATAATCACATAAGTTACAAGTGAGGGGGCCACCTCATTACATCACTTAGGCAGAGAGGTGGGCCATGTGCAGTAGGGGGCCATGCGGTACGCAGTAGTAGAGGGTCGTGTACAGAAAAGGGGTCCACCCCCATTAGGTCACTGAGGCAAGGAGGTGGGCCGTGTACAACAGGTGTCATGAGCAACACTTCTTATCTGGGGGCTGATGACTTCAAAGGATTTCTAATAGAAGGATACTGTAAGCCAATGCAGTGGGAACTGACAGACTTGTGCTCTTCTCTTAGGATATTTATGGGAAGACGATTTGGGCCAACACAGAAGTGAGAAAAGACTGACAGGGTATACAGCCACTGTGACTGGTCACACCAGAGGGTTTCTTCTCCCTCGGTTACTTCCAGGATCTCAGGCCTGAGGCCTACTTTCCACAGGAACTGGAGGCAAGGTACCACAACTCCTTTATCAGGAGGAGAGCCTCTTGCTCCAAGCCTGCCATACAGCGTATGCCCTTTCAGGCAGGGACGCCACCGCCCAGGTCTTTGGTTCTTGTCCTGGTCTGGCTGTTTTCCCATGTACTGCTTCTGTTCTGTGACTGCTCTAGGCATTCCTCCTACTACAAACTACTATATGGTTATATGGAAGGATTATATAAATCAGCACTAAATGTGTCACTACAGATCCGACTACAATACCTATATGATTATATAGAAATACTATATAGAACTAAGTGTGCTAGATATAAGTATTGATTATATAAACTAGATATATGTAAGCAGTAAGTTATACTTCAGGCACTAATTCTATAAACTAATATATAATTATAGATGCAGGATTATATAAAGGAAACAGCTGAGCAATAACACTATATACTGATCTTCTTCAGGCACTGGTTGTGCCTGGGGTCTGGACAGTTCTCCTTCCTTGGTGCCCATGGGGGTGTTACCCACACTTAGCAACCCTCATTACTTATCATGAGGATGACGAGTGTCAACACTCTTTTTTAGGATAGGCATAGGTAGACTCCAGTTTAGGATCCCATCCTTTCAAAAGACGGAACCCACTGTCTCCGTTATAATTGGAGCTCACCCTCACTCTACTAAAGAGAGTAGCAGAAGGCAGCTGGGGAAGGTAAGAAGGAATCAGAGGCCAAAGAATAAAATCAGTGAATGAACAGCGTGCACACCTTCATAGTAATCCTCTCATTCTTCTAATATTTACAACGTAAAACTATTCCCAAGCCATTTTTGTAACCACTCAATGGGTTCACCTTGCCTACTAGGTGACTCTGCTGCCTAGAAAGAGCCAGTTAATCAAGATGGGAATTGCAACAGAGAAGGAGTTAATTCACGCAGAGCTGGCTGTGCGGGAAACTGGAGTATTATTATTACTCAAATGAGCCAGGAGTGCTGATTCGTTAGGTGGGAGATGAAATCATAGGAAGCTGAAGCTGTCCTCTTGTGCTGAGTCAGTTCCTAGGTAAGGGCCACAAGATCAGATGAGCCAGTTTATTGATCTGGGTCATGCCAGCTGATCCATCAAGTGCAGGGTCTGCAAAATGTCTCAAGCACGGATCTTAGGAGAAGTTTAGGGAGGGTCAGAATCTTGTAGCCCCAGCTGCAGAACTCCTAAACCATCATTTCTAATCTTGTGGCTAAGGTCTTAGTCCTACAAAGGCAGTCTAGTCCCCAGGCAAGAAAGAGGTTTGTTTTGGGAAAGGGCTGTTATCATCTTTGTTTTAAACTATAAACTAAGTTCCTGCCAAAGTTAGTTCAGCCTACGCCCAGGAAGGAACAAGGACAGCTTAAAGTTAGAGGCAAGATGGAGTCGGTTAGATTAGATCTCTTTCACTGTCTCAGTCATAATATTGCAAAGGTGGTTTCATTATTCGTCTGCCCAGGGTTGTGTGTCTGTACATCTTTGCCGATTGCAGCTCCCACGGACCGCATTCCTCTCTTTCAGCTCTCCTCTCACAGTAACCCCTGCTTCTCCTTCCTGGCACTTAGCACAGAGGGAAGGAATAAGCTGTGTGTTTAATTATTAATAAGTAATCAATGTCTTCCTCCCTCGCCTACTCAGGACTTCACAAGGTAAACATGCAATAATTATTTATAGAATTAAGTGAATGATTGTGATCAGAGAAATTTGAACCAGAGTGACTCCATCTTAGGGGCTGGGAAATGAGGGAATAGGGGCTGGGAAAATGAGGCTGAGACCTGTGTCTCCAGGAGGTTAGGCATTCTTCATCACAGGATGAGATAGAAAATAATAAAGTACAATCACAAAGACCCCGCTGATAAAACAGGATGTAGTAAAGAAGCCGGCCAAAACCCACCAAAACCAAGATAGCAATGAAAGTGACCTCTGGTCTCCTCACTGCTCATTATATGCTAATTATAATGCATTGATATGAAAAGAGACACTCCCACCAGCACCACTGGCAGTTTGCAAATGTCATGGCAACATCAGGATGTTACCCTGTATGGTCTAAAAAGAAGAGAAATCCTCCGGTCCTGAAATTCCCCACCCCTTTCCTAGAAAACTCATGAATCATGCATCCCTTGTTTAATATATAATCAAGAAATACCTATAAAAATAGCCAGCCAGCAGCCGTTAAGGCTGCTCTGCCTATGGAGTAGCCACTCTTTTATTCCTTTCCTTTCTTAATAAACTTGCTTTCACTTTACTCTGTGAATTCTCGCCTGAATTCTTTCTTGCACAAGATCCAAGAACGCTCTCTTGGGGTCTGGACTGGGACTGCTTCCTGGTAACAAATGGATGCTTTTTTTTACCAACACTCTAGTCCTCCGATTTGATTGACTTGACAGTCTCATCTCATTCTCATCTGCTAATCCAAATACCTTCAGCCCCTGGAGCTGGCTGATTTCTCTAAGATGCCACCCCCTGGAAATGGACTGGCTTAGAAATTGCACAGATTTTCCCACACTAAGAAAGTTAGCCTGCAATACTCCATCTCAGCCTGGTCCTCCCC
>NW_016107321.1:13264668-13273678 GCF_001604975.1 Cebus imitator
AAAGCAAAACCTGGATTCAAACCCACAAGTCTATCTGATCTTAACACCTGTTGGAAACAGATGCTCGGTGCCTCAAAGAAAAATCAGCACTGAGACAAAGGATCTCTCAGCAAAGCAGTCTTTACTTTCTGCAGAAAGGGTGCTCCTATAAGCCATCTTGCCATGAGAGTACAACAGACAAAGGAAAAGCAGACAAATTTATCCCTTATGCATTTGGGGTTGTCCTTACTGCTGTGTCTGATCTCCATTGGTTGGAGCCAAACCTCACATTCTAAACTAAAATCTGATTGACTAAAAACATACAACTTTTCTAAACAGGTAAAAGCAATGGAGAACAAAAAGGAAGTCTAAATAATGAAGGGGCATAGGCTGCAAGCTGGGACATGCCTGCAAGCATGTCCAGCACAGGTACCTTGGTTAAAGTACAAGGACACAGAATGTACTACATGCCTGTGAGCATGTCTAATAGCCACATAGGATAGGGCTTAACAAAGAGTCACGAATAAAAAGCAAAAAGGCGTTTAAGAAAGTTAGTCTTGGCCAGGCATGGTGGCTCACACCTGTAATCTCAGCACTTTAGGAGGCCAAGGCAGGCGGATCATGAGGTCAAGAGATGGAGACCATCCTGGCCATGGTGAAACCCCATCTCTACTAAAAATACAAAAAAATTAGCCGGGAGTGGTGGTACACACCTGTGGTCCCAGCTACTCGGGAGGCTGAGGCGGAAGAACCGCTTGAACCCAGGAGGTGGAGGTTGCAGTGAGCCGAGATTGTGCCACTGCACTCCAGCCTGGTGACAGAGCAAGACTCCGTCTCAAAGATAAGAAAGTTAGTCTTTAAAAGAGACTGTTATTTCTAATATTTATTATTATTCTTCTTTAACAAGAAAGGAAACTTTGAAGAGAAACTTCTCTACTTCCCACAACACCCATGCTTTTACCCTGGGTTTGTAAATGTTTTTGTCTGCAAGCTATTGGTATAGGTTCATGAAACAAATTTAAATACGTGTTTATTTAAAAATGATATACTACTAGGTCTGGGCACAGTTGTTCACACCTATAATCCCAGCAGTTTGGGAGACCAAGGCCTGTGGATTACTTGAGATCAGGAGTTCGGGACCAGGCTGGCCAACATGGTAAAAACTTGTCTCTACTAAAAATACAAAAATTACCCAGGTGTGGTGGCACATGTCTGTAGTCCCAGCTACTCAGGAGACTGAGGCAGGAGAATGACTTGAACCCAAAAGGCAGAGGTTGCAGTCAGCTGAGATCATGCCACTATACTCCAGCCTGGGTGACAGAGTGAAGAGTGTCAAAAAAAAAAAAGATATACTGCTGAGCACAGTGGCTTACTCCTGTAATCCCAGCACATTGGGAGGTCAAGGCAAGAGGATTGCTTATGCTCAGAAGTCTAAGACTAGCCTGGGCAACACAATGAGGCCTCCATCTCTACAAAAATTTAAAAATTAGCCAAGCATGGTAGTGTGCCTTTACTCCCAGCTACTCAAGAGGCTGAGGTAAAAGGATGACTTGAGCCCAGGAAATTGAGGCTGCAATGAGCTATGATTGTGCCACCACAGTCCAGTCTGGGTGACAGATACTGAGACCCTGTCTCAAAAATAAAAAAGATATATACATACTACTGTACATATTATGCACATTACCAAACATATACAAAAATGTAAGTTAAGATTAAAATAAACAAAAATTCAAATCTTATCTTCTTAGACCTCTCATAAATCATCTTATGTTTTATATTTACCCACTAGAATGTAAGCTCCATGAAAACAGGCTCTCTGTTTTCCAGTACTATGTCTGCAACAGTGCCTGGCAGACAGTATGCACTCATGAAATATATGTTGGACATTAATAAATGAATGAATATGTTAGAGACAGAATGCTTGTTCCTAGGTGCCACAAGGAAAAATTAGCATTCAGACAAAAAGCTCTCTCAGCAAGGCAACTTTACTTTCTGCAGAAAGGGTACTGCTCATCAGCAATCTTGCCATGAGAGCACACTGAACAAAGGAAAGGCAGGAATATTTGTTCCTTATGCATTAGGTTGTTACTGCTTTGTCCTATCTCCATTGGTTGGAGCTGGACCTCACAGTCTAAGCTAAACCCAATTGGCTAACAACTTAAAACTTTCTTAAATAGGTAAAGGCAATGGAGAACAAAGGAAAAGAGGAAGTTGCTTGCAAAAGATTTTAGAAAAGTAATAACATTTCCTAATAAGGAAGGGTCATAGGCTGCAAGCTGGGACATGCCTGTGAGCATGTCTAGCACAAATATCTTGGTTAAAGTACAAGGACATAGAATATACTTATTCACTTATATCTAACAGCTACATAGGATAGGGCTTAACGAAGAGTTACTAGCAAAAACAAGAAAGCTTTGAAGAAAGTTAGTCTTTAAAAGAAACTATTATTTCTAACACTTATAATTTATTATTCGTTAACAAGAAGGGAAACTTTGAAGGGGAACTTTTTACTTTCTACAGAATGGTTCAGCTACAAGGTTGTGCGTTTGAAGGCAGAACCTAGAAATCAATTATATTTTTTCCTTAGCACCAAGCACATTTCCTAGCACATAATGAACACCCCAAAAATATCTGGTGAATGACTATACATTTAATGTTTGTTAAATAAATGAATAAATGAATGAGTGCGTGGATGGGAGGATAAACAGACAAACATAGAAAGGCTTCTTCCCTCTGGTCAATTTCCAGGGTTAGCATGTCAAAGATAAAAATACCTGGCTGAACTTACTTAATTGTAATAACACTTTACTATTGCAAGCAATAGCCCCCTAGAACAAGTATAGATGGAATTTCACTTATGTCTTGTAAAACTAGGAAATAATAACCCCACTATTTTAAAAATTAGCCTGGCTAGACAAAAACCTAGAAGCAAAGATGGTGAGTTTTGGAAGAACTGGAAAGTATAGCAAACGGTTGACCAAGATAGATTGGGGAAGCAAAGCCATGAATTCTTCATCCACGTTTTATTAGCTAGGGATAAGAATATAAACCATTTGTAAAATACTTAACCTTGAAGCCGATGGCTATGGCTCACTCCTATAATCCCAGCACTTTGGGGGGCTGAGGCCAGTGGGTCACCTGAGTTCAGGAGTTTGAGACCAGCCTGACCAACATAGTGAAACCTCATCTCTAGGAAAAATACAAAAATTAACCAGGCATGGTAGCAGGCACTTGTAATCCCAGCCACTCAGAAGGCTGAGGCAGGAGAATAGCTTGTACCCAGGAGGCATCTCAGTGAGCTGAGATTGTGCCATTGCATTCCAGAGCAAGACTCTGTCTCAAAAAAAATACATAAATAAAAAATACTTACTTTGAAGGAACCAAAATTATAAACCTTAATCTTTGTTGGGGTGAAAGTCTTTCTAATTTACAATTTTTCTGTATCTTGTGGTGAAAATTATTTCTTTAACTCATTCTATCTTTAAAAGCTCATTATCGCCTCCTTTGCAATATCTAGCCTTAATCTCAAGGGGTTTTTTGCATGCCAGACATACATTATGGGAAATTATATTAACACACCCTCTCTGACTTCAGTATTTATTCTGTAACCTCACTGATATATGTCATTTAAATTTACTTGTTAAACAGAAAACATTAAAATACTTTTTTTGTCTTTTTCTTCAGCTTTTACTGTAATAAATTCATTTCTAGAATTAGTATAAATGTGAATTTTTTCTCTGAAGCTCTTTCTCTACCACAGAGGCAGAAGAATGGCTGTCTGGTTCAACACTATAGCCCCAGTGACTGAGTATCAGTAAATGTTTGAGGAATTAATGAAAAAAATGATGTAGTGAAAATTCAGACCAAGACTTTCTGACTCCAAAGCCCATGCTCTTACAAATTTTTTTTTTTTTTATGTTAGATACAGTCTCACTCTGTTGCCCAGGCTAGAGTGCAGTAGTGCTATCAGGGCTCACCACAACCTCCGCCTCCCAGATTCAAGTGATTCTCCTGCCTCAGCCTCCCGAGTAGCTGAGACTTCAGGTGCATGCCACCATGCTTGGCTAATTTTTGTATTTTTAGTGGAGACAGAGTTTCACTATGTTGGCCAGGTTGGTCTCGAACTCCTGACCCATGATCTGCCCACTTTGGCCTCCCAAAGTGCTGGGATTACCGGGGTGAGTCACTGTGCACAGCCTCTTACTAACAATGTTATTGTCCCATATATGCCTACCTAAAAGTTGAAATGATCACCTTTCCCTAAATTGAATGATTTCCTGATGCTTGATATTACCCTCTGCAAAACTGTTGTCACAATGACTTGCATTTCCATGAGTAATGTTCAGCTCAAATAATTAATTTAATTTTAAATAACTCATAAATCTCTTTCTAATCACTTTTGGAAAGATGCATTCTTCTATGTTCATAACTGTACACATTCATAAATGTACAGATTGGATCTTGTTGATTTTAGAGCTTCTAATTTAATATAAAATTCTATGAAGCTTGAACATATCTGTCCATGTTGGTAAGATAATTTCTTAGGCTGGACTCAAAGAAAGTCACAGGCAAATTAATTAACTTCAGATCCCACTTTAAGCAACCAACAGTTTTTTAGCATTTATGTAGGATCTATCTCCATGAGAGTTATTGGGTATAGCTGTGAAGAATAATGAATGCAAATTTGGGAACAATGTCACATATGGAATAGCCACTGAGAAAGGAATGTTGGAAACAACAGTTCCTGTTGACAACCAGATGAGACACTTTATTCATCATCATCCTTCATTCATAGATAGACAGATAGATAGATAGATAGATAGATAGATAGATAGATAGATAGATAATGATAGAGAGAGAGAACGAGGGAGAGTTCTTTCCACACATTCAAGATTTTAGAACTCTTCTCAAATGGGATTTTTTTCACTTCACTTATTATAAAACACTTGATGTATTTTATTTTAAAGTGAAAAATTTTCTAAGATGTAATATTTATTTTATTTTATTTTATTTTGAGATGGAGTTTTGCTCTTGTTGCCCAGGCTGGAGTACAATCTCAGCTCACCACAACCTCTGCCTCCCAGGTTCAAGCGATTCTCCTGCCTCCACCTCCCTAGTAGCTGGGATTATGGTCACGTGCCACCATGCCTAGCTAATTTTGTATTTTTAGTAGGGACTGGGTTTCTCCATGTTGGTCAGGCAGGTCTCCAACTCCTGACTTCAGGTGACTGGCCTGCCTCGGCCTCCCAAACTGCTGGGATTACAGGTGTAAGCCACTGCACCTGGCTTATTTATTTATTTATTTGAGACAGAATCTCACTCTGTCACCCAGGCTAGAGTGCAATGGTGCAATCTCAGCTCACTGCAACCTCCACCTCCTGAGTTCGAGCAATTCTCATGCCTAGTCTCCTGAGTAGCTGGGATTACAGGCACATGCTACCATGCCTGGCTAATTTTTGTTTTTTGTTTTTTAGTTTTTTTGAGACAGAGTTTCGCTCTTGTCACCCAGGCTGGAATACAATGGCATGATCTTGGCTCACTGCAACCTCTGCCTCCTGGGTTCAAGCAATTCTCCTGCCTCAACCTCCCAAGTAGCTGGGACTACAAATGCCTGCCACTACGCCTGACTAATTTTGTATTTTTAGGAGAGGTGGGTTTTCACCATGCTGGCCAGGCTAGTCTCAAACTCCTGACCTCAGGTGATCCACCCACCTCAGCCTCTCAAAGTGCTGAGATTATAGGTATGAGCCACTGGGCCCAGCAGATATAATATTTTAGCTCATATGTTGGGTGGTGTACTTCAAACCTTAATAAACTATTGATTTAAATTAGTTCCTCAGGAAGATCTCCCTTAAATAGACTTGAAATATAGTTAATCCCATCTTTCAGAAGAGCAATGCTCTAGTGCCACAACATTGTGGAACTAGGGAGACCGAAGACTGTTGGGTATCATTTCAATACTCAGCAGTTTCATATCAACCTATAGGAGAAGGAGAAAACCACTTTAAGATTGAACTTTCCATTATTTGTCACCTGGTAGTAACTCTTCCATTGTTAATATTTATCAATGTATTCTTTTTTATTTTTTTTTCTTTTGAGACAGAATCTCATTCTGTAGCTCACGCTGGAGTGCAGTGGCATGATCTCAACTCACCACTATCCATGACCCCTGGTTCAAGCCATTCCCCTGCCTCAGCCTCCTGAGTACCTGGGATTACAGGCACACGCCCCCCATGCCCAGCTGATTTTTGTATTTTTAGTAGAGATGTGATTTCACCATGTTGGCCAAGATGGTCTCTATCTCTTGACTTCATGATCCACCCACGTTGGCCTCCCAAAGTGCTGGGATTACAGGCGTGAGCCATCATGCCTGGCAGAAAGATGATATTTTTCTGCTATAGAGAGGAGGTAGCCTCTCCTGAGCTAAACTGAGTTGTTACCAAAAGTTTCCTTTTTGCTCACCTAAGTTACATAGTCTCTAAATTTATACTCATTACATACATAGTATCTATGCTTCAGGCATTCACCAAGATCTATCTATCATCAACTAAACACCTAAAGAAAACTGTCCATGGAGCACAGTGGCTCACACCTGTAATCCCAGCACTTTGGGAGGTGAGGCGGGTAGATCACCTGAGGTCAGAAGTTTGAGACCAGCCTGACCAACATGGTGAAACCTCACCTCTGCTAAAAATAGAAAAATTAGCCAGGAGTGGTGGCACACACCTGTAATCCCAGCTCCTTGGGAGGCTGAGGCAGGAGAATTGCTTGAACTGGGGAGGTGGAGGTTGCAGTGAGCTGAGATTGCACAGCTGCACTCCAGCCTGGGTGACAGAGCAAGACGCCATCTCAGAGGGGGAAAAAAAGAAAGAAAAAAGGAAACTGTTATGTCAGGTTGAGAGAAAGTAACAGAAACAGATTAGGCAGCCACTGCCTTGGGTTCTACAATTTAGAGTATCAGAAAGTTTATTCCTCTAGAGGAGTGACCTCTCTAAGGTACAATTTAATATACTTTTGCCTTTAGGGATAAACGTCATGAGAAATCTTCATATGAAGAAAGATTCTGTGATTAAAGATACTGTCCATTATGTCACATAATAATGATGCTTTATTTATATTTATTTATTTATTTTTAAGATAGAGTCTTGCTCTGTCGCCAGGCTGGAGTGCAGTGGCATGATCTCAGCTCACTGCAACCTCCACCTCCTAGGTTCAAGCGATTCTCATGCCTCAGCTTCCTGAGTAGCTGGGATTACAGGCATGCACCACCACTTCCAGCTAATTTTTTTTTTAAGAGACGAGGTTTCACCTATTGGCCAGGATGCTCTCGATCTCCTGACCTCGTGATCAGCCCATCTTGGCCTCCCAAAGTGCTGGGATTACAGGCATGAGCCAACACGCCCAGCCTATTTATTTATTTTTTTAGAGACAGGACTCACTCTGTCACCCAGGCTGGCATGCAGTGGTGCAATCACAGCTCACTGCAGTCTCAGACTCCTGGGCTCAAGCAATCCTCCCACCTCAGACTCCCAACCAGCTAGGACTACAGGTACATGCCACCACACCTGACTAATTATTGTCTTGCCTTGATGCCTGGGCTGGTCTTGAACTCCTGACCTCCAGCAATCCTTCTGCCTTAGCCTCTTAAAATGTTAGGATTTCAGGCATGAGCCACCTGACTGGGCATAATAACACTTTATATTTGTCTTGAAGGCCTTTGCCCTAAATGGGGAGGGTTGGGTGTGTGTTCTGAGTACATGAGTGGGTATGCTAACTCTAGCAAAAGCTGAGTATTAGCTCAGGCTATTACAACAAAATACCATAGACTGGGTGGCTTAACGGGACATTTATTTCTCACAGCTCTGGAGGCTACAAAGTCCAAGATCAAAGAGCCTAGAGATTCGGTTCCCAGTGAGGGCTCTCTTTCTGGCTTGCATACAACCACCTTGCTGTATTTTCACATGGGAGGAACAACTCCGGTCTCTCTTTATCTTCTTATGAGGACACTAATCTCATCCTAGGGGCCCCACCCTCACAACCTCTTCTAAACCTAAATACCTCCCCAAAGCCTTCATCTCCAAATACCATCACATTGGGGGTTAGGGCTTCAGCACATGAATCTTAAGAGTACACAAACATTCAGTCCACAACAGGCTAAGAGCTGCATGCACAGGGTGGGAACAGGTAAATCTACATACACTCAGGAGTTGAGGGGGTACTGGAAATTGAAGCAGCTGCTCCATGTTCTGTTCATCAACTAATCACCCTGGTTTCTTCCTTGTTCTTAATCTGTATCTATATCTACCCATTCCAAGCATGGAAACTTCTAGATGTCCTCTGCGAAGAACTTTCTACCTCCATCGCTGCCTTCTCCTACACCTGGGGGAGGCCCCCTCTCGATTATTCACCATGATGTTGCCACTTGTGCCTTTGTGTTTTCCAGACTAGGACACATGTCTGGTCTTGTTCTAAGCACTGTTGTGAACTGATTCTATTTTCTATTTTTTCCTTTCTTTTAATGGGGTTTAGAGAAGCAGAAGATGTAAATAAATGGTGTTAGTCTACTATCTTGAGCCAAAAGTCCAGATCTAATATATTAATACTCCCACTTTTACAAAGAGGACACTGAGTCCTAGAGTGCTTACGTAACTTTCACAAGGTCTCACATTTAGCAAATGGTGGGGCTGCATTTGTGCCATCTTCTAATTTGTTGCCTAAGGCTTTCATTCAAGGTGTCATAAAGGATGCATTCAGTTGCCAGGCATGGTGGCTCACACCTGTAATCCCAGCACTTTGGGAGGCTGAGGCGGGCAGATCAACTGAGGTCAGGAGTTTGAGAACAGCCTGACCAACATGGAGAAACCCCGTCTCTATTAAAAATACAAAATTAGCCAGGTGTGATGGCACATGCCTGTAATCCCAGCTACTTGGGAGGCTGAGGCAGGAGAATTGCTTGAACCTGGGAGGCAGAGGTTGCTGTGAGCCAGATCACGCCACTGCACTCCAACCTGGGCAACAGGGCAAGACTCCA
>NW_016107321.1:13274448-13349371 GCF_001604975.1 Cebus imitator
TTTTTTTTGAGATAGTCTTGCTCTGTCGCCCAAACTGGAGTGCAGTGACATGATCTCGGCTCACTGCAACTTCCACCTCTCAGATTCAAGGGATTCTCCTCAGCTTCCTGAGTAACTGGGATTACAGGCTCACGCCACCACACCCAGCTAATTTTTATATTTTTAGTAAAGACAGAGTTTCACCTTGTTGGTTTGGCTGGTCTCAAACTCCTGACCTCAGGTGATCCACACACCTCGGCCTCCCAAAGTGCTGGGATTACAGGCATGAACCACCAGCCCAGCCAGAACCTTTCTTTTAGGCTCAGGACCTGTATATGTAACTGTGGGTCCTGCAGAGGCAACTCCCATCAACATGTCTAAAACTGACCTCATGCTACTTTCCCCAGCCCCTTCTTTCTTGGGGGTCTCTGTCTCAGTGAATGGGACTCAGCTCAGTTCCTCAAGTTAGAAATCTGTGCTTTATAATCTCTGTCCCTTTCCTCAGTGCCAATGCGTCTGTCTTGTTGAATCTCACAGCAAACACTCTCAAATTCCTCAATCACCACCCAAGTCAAAGTGAACACAGCAGTCTCCAAACAGCCTCCTCACATCAAACATATCCCCACCCTCACCCCCAGTGAAACTTCTAATCCATTTTCCACATGGCAGCTACAGTGATCTTTTTTCTTTCTTTCTTTAAATACCACACTATTAACACAGCTCTAAGCTAGACACCTTTCAGGGGCTTCCTTTGCCCTTGGAATAAAACCTAAACTCCTTCACAGCTGCAGTGACCTATGATCACGCGACTGCACTCCAGGCTGGCTGACAGAACAAGGCTTTGTCTAAAAAACGTAAAAAGGCCAGGTGCAGTGGCTTACTCTGGTAATCCCAGCACTTTGGGAAGCCAAGGCAGGAAAATCTCTTGAGCCCAGGAGCTCAAGACCAGCCTGGGCAACATAGTCCAACATGTCTAAGACTGTATCTCTACAAAAATTTAAAAATTAGCTTGACATGATGGTGTGCGTGCCTGTAGTCCCAGCTACAGGTGAGGTGGGAGGATCCCTTGAGCCCAGGAGGTCAAGGCTGCAATGAGTTGTGTTCATACCACTGCACTTCAGCCTGGGCAACAGAGCAAGACCCTGTCTCAAATAATAATAATAATAATATCCATGGAACCCTCGCTCATGAAGGACTTTACAAGACCACTGGTGACCTCACCACCACTGTTGTCACTTCACTGCCCATCAAACTGCACTCCAGCCATGCTGGCCCTCGACCACTGCTTGAATAGACTATGCCTCTTCCCAGCCCATAGACTCCACGAACACTCCGTGCCATGGAGAGACCTTGTCCAATGCTCCCATCCCCAGTCCTTTGCTAGCTAACTTGCACTTACCTTCCAGAGCTCAGCTTCCGTTTCACTTCCTCGGAGAAGACTGCCCTGGCCACCAAGTACAGGTGACACTTTTTACTCCCTACCTGACTTGACCTCCTCTTTGGCCTTTGACACACAAATCGCTTACTGCTGGGCGATCCCCCTTACTCTCGTGCCCTCACTCTCTTCCGAGCACCTCTCCTTTTTCTCATTTCTCTGGTCCCCTGCTTGGTCCCTACTGCCGCTTACTTCCTTCACCCACTCCGCAACTTGGTGTCTGCTGGGTTCTGTCCTCGATGCTCTCTCCTCATCACTGGGATGTTCTCACTGGTTTACTTCACACCCTCCTGCGATCTTAGCCACTTCCAGTATCTAATGACTCCCAGCTCTGCATCTCTAACTAGAGATTGACATTGCTAGACATCTAGTGTCCATTGCTTGCATGACCTGATGGCACGTCAAGGTCAGCATCACCCCCTGGCCACCACCACCATTGCCCAAGTAACCTCAGCAAAACCTCCCTTTCCTCGTCCCCCCGGGTCTACTAGAGCACCCTGTGTAATTACGCTTGTTCACTGTGCCTGTCCCTCTAGGTCCTTCTCTGAGACCATATATTTACTCCAGCCATGCTTGCCTTCTTCCTTTTTAAAATTTTTATTTATTACCAATTGTTATTTACCTAACTCAACTGGAAGCTCCACAGTAAGAAACAGTGCCTTCTACTTTGTAATTCCATTTGTTGCCTGGCACAAAATTTTTTCAAAAATTTTTATTTCAATTCTACAGACAAGTTGCAAGAATAGCCCAATGAACTCAAGTATGTTTCACTTCAATTAACCAATTGTGAGAACATTTTGCTACATTTGATTTATTCTTTTCTCTATGTGTATATTACAATATGGTTGCTGAATCATTTGTGAGCAATTTGCAGACACTATGGCCCTTTACCCCTAAACACTTCAGCTTGCATTTTCTAAGAACAAGGGCATTCCTCTTCATACAATTGTCAAATTCAAGAAATTTGACAATGACAGTATATTATTCACCAATTATCCCAATAATGTTCCTTAGAGAAACAATACATGCATTGCATGTGGTTGCCAAGTATCTTTAGTCTGTTTAATCTGGAACAGTTTTGCAGCCTTTGTCTTTCATAATATCCATCATGAGATAAGCTGGCAGGAGATTCCATCTGCTATGCACTGAGAACAACACAACACCTCTTATCCAATTGCCAAAAATGCCCAAAATGATTAACCTGAATCTAATCATGAGGAAACATTACATATACCCAAACTGAGGAGCATTCCACAAACTGCCCTCTTTTTAAACACATCGCCTGGCGTGGTGGCTCATGCCTGTAATCTCAGCCCTTTGGGAGGCTGAAGCAGGTGGATCATCTGAGATCAGGAGTTCAAGACCTGCCTGAATGACATGGTGAAACCCCATCTCTGCTAAAAATACAAAAATTTTCTGGGCATCGTGGCACATGCCTGTAATCCCAGGTACTTGGGAGGCTGAGGCAGAATCGCTTGAACCCAGGAGGCAGAGATTGCAGTGAGCCAAGATCGCACCACTGCACTCCAGCCTGGACAACAAGAGCAAGACTCTGTCTCAAAATAAATAAATAAATAAATAAAAATCAAATAAACTTATCAAGCTCATTCCCACCCAAGGGCCTGGCACTGCTCTTGCTGTTTCTAAGACTATTCCATTTCATCATATTATCTTCTTGGGGAGCCAACCCTACCCCCTTAACCAGACTAGACATCACCCTTCACCCCATTACATCTCCACCCTGTCAGTCTGCTTTATTTTCTTTTCAAAGCGCCTAACACTGTCTAAAATTACCTTGTCTATCTATTTGTTTACTTTTGTAAAATCTATTTCTCCTACTAGAATATAACTGTGATGAGAGGGACCATATCTAAAATAGCACCTGCTTGAAAATGCCCACTTACTTTAGAGTTGGTCAAGAAAAAAGTTCTTTATCTTCAGTGCCTATCAGAGTGCCTAAGACTCAATAAATGTTTGTCAAATGGGTGACTTATACACTGTGTGATTCATTAAGCAGAATGTTTATGATTCCCATTCCTTCCTGCATTTTCATTTGTGCTTACTCCAAACATTCATAAGATTTCAACAACAAGAGTTCCTTTTCAGTATTCAACTATCCATTTCTTTTGGTCTGAAGTAGAAGAGACTTAGGGAAATGTGACAATTATAGTCAAGTCTTAAAATTGCTCCTTCTTGCACAGGCATTGAGGTTAGACTATGATGGCCGTAATATGCTGAAAAATGCATTTTTACGTGAAGTTGATAAAGAAGGGTCAAGAGGAAAAGTGTAAGGAAATTCAGTCAATGAAAAGGAAGTCATTTCAGTTACTCAGAAATATAATTCAGATATTTATTTTTTATTATTTTCTATTTCTTCTATTATTATTTTTTGAGATGGAGTCTGGCTCTGTCACCCAGGCTGAAGTGCTGTGGCACAATCTTGGCTCACTGCAACCTCCGCCTCCCAGGTTCAAGCAATTCTCTGCCTCAGCCTCCCAAGTAGCTGGGATTACAGGCACGTGCAACCACGCCCAGTATTTTTAGTAGAGACCGGGTTTGGCCAGGCTGGTCTTGAACTCCTGACCATGTGATCCACCCTTCTCAGCGAACCAAAGTGCTGGGATTACAGGTGTGAGCCACCACACCCATCCGGCAGATATTTATTTTTATGAGACTAACTCACTCCCTATGGCACTAATGAGGGAACTCGGATATTTATTGGTTGATTATTTATTAATTATTATTGTCATTATTATTTCTAGAGTCAAAGTCTTGCTCTTCACACAGCCTGGAGTGCAGTGGCACAATCATGGCTCACTGCAGTCTCAAAACTCCTGGGTTCAAACTGTCTTCCAGCTTCAGTATCCTGAGTTGCTGGGATTACAGATGTGAGTCACCATGCCTGGTTTAGAGAGTTATTTTTATAAGCAATATTTAAAATATTTTCTTCAAACAATAGCTAAACATGTACATATATAAGCTATCAGCAATAGCTGTGCTGGTGTCAGCAAAAGAGTGAGGTGCTACTGGTCTGCCTCAGCAATGCCTTTGAACTTCTCTGCCTTAGATCAAAGCCACCAAAGCACCAATTTCAAAAGAAAGAAAGTTGGAAGCAAAACAAAGAAATAAGGAAACCTTGGGTAAAAGAGCATAGAGTAAATAATTCCTGGCTCAGCAAATGTTACTCCCTTTTTCAATTAAAAAAAAATTAAGTTGTCCTTGAACATGGAAAAAAGTAAGTCTCTATAATTATTAGTTAATTCAAGTACAAACCAAGGAGTATTCACTATTGTTTAAAATACACTATACATTATATTTGGTAACAGTAAGTAAATATGCAAGCAGTCTCTTTAAAATATGCACACAAAAAAGTGACTCTGTCTGGCATTCAAAAACTCTCTCCTACCTGTTCTTTGAAGATTTTATCTCATGCTGCACGCTAGTGCCAGGTGGTCCAAGAATAGATATCGTGAGAAACTAAATGTTAAAGTTAAAATAAAGTTGCATGTGTAAACAAATTAATTGGTTATCATTTATTTTTTAAGACTTTTTATTCTGAAATAATTTGTAATCACAAAAAAGTTACAAAACAGCTTCCATATGCCCTCTAGCCTGTTTCCTCTAATGGTAATGACTTATACAACTGAGGTAAAGTTATTAAAACCAAGAAACTGACATTGTTACAATACTAGTAACTAAGTAATAGACATTATTCCAACGTAATCAGTTTTTTTCACAAATGTTCTTTTCTAGCCCAGAAGCCATTTAGTTTTCATTTTTCCTCAGCCTCCCCAAATCCTGACATTGACACTTTTGAAGAGTCCTGGTCAACATATTGTAGAATGTTCTTCAAGGTTAGTTTGTCTAATTTGCTCATAATTAGTCATCATTTTTAATAGCATAAAGCCTTTTTATTTAAAACAAAGGGAAAACATTTAATTACTCATCTAATTCACCTCCTACAAATAGAATACCATTTATAAGCTTTTGTCTGGTTTACTATTTCATAAACTAAAGGCATTTATTCCCTTGGGTAATTGGGGGTAAAAAATCATGTCAATTTTTATAGCCATATCCCAAATACTTTATGTATTTTTATTCTTTATAGTGACTTAACCGAATTTGCGTTTTAGCACTTTTAGCAACTCTCTTACCAAATTTTTGTCTGGTTGATCTACCAAACACTAAGAGATATGTTTAAATGTTCTTTTTGGTTGTGGATTTGTCTATTTGCCCTTCTGGATTTTTGCTTCTGGTTATTTTTGTTTTTCTATTTTGATGCTGTGTTATTAGAAACATATAACATTTACATTGTTACAACTACCTGATGAATGAAATTTTTATCATTATTTAGCGAATCTCTTTACCTCTAGTAATACTTTTCTTGCCTTAAAGTATTTTGCATGATATTAATATAGCCAACCAATTTTACTTTTGTTGTTATATGCCTGATATACATTTTTATACACTTTCGCTTTCAGTCTTCCCATATCTTTTTGTTTAGATGTGTCTTTCATAAATAGCATTTTCTTTTTTCTTTTTTTAATATTTAGATTTTTTTAAATGCAATATGACTGTTTTTTAGTTAACTAAGCATTTTGTCCAAATATATTTATCATAATTACTAATGTGTTTGTATTTCTTTCAGCTAACATTTGTGTTTTCTTTTTTCCCTATTCCTTCTGTTTCTTTTTCTCTATGTTCTCTTTTTGGGGATGGGGGGTGGAGGTTGGTTTTCTTTCTATCTAGAGAAGGTTTCTGACTTAAGTTCATATGAAGACATGTGATTAGAGTCAGATCTCTTCTTAAACTTGATTTTGAGAAAAAGGAGAACAACAACAACAAAATAAAACAGAGCAAACCAGAAGAGGGAAGAGATGGTTTTTTTAAAAATGGGAATAGATACTACCTCATAACCTCATACCCATTTTAAAAGGCCACAATAGAAGAAAGAAACACACAGAAAATAATGAATGTGGAGACATAAAAACCTCTGTGCATTGCTGGAGAGAATGTAAGATGTGTGCAGCCACTATGGAAACAGTATGGCAGTTCCTCAAAAAATTGATAGTAGAATTACCATAGGATCTAGCAATTTCACTTCTGGGTATATATCCCCAAAAATTGAAAGCAGGGTCTCGAAGAGATACCGGTTCACTCATGTTCATAGGAGCATTATTTACAACAGCCAAAAGATAGAAACAACACAAGTGTGCAGAGACAGACGAATGGATAAACAGAATACGGTATGTGCATACAATGGAATACATGTCAGGCTTAAAAAGGAAGGAAATTCTGACACATGCTACGACACCAGAACACGTTGAGAACATTATGCTAAGTGAAATAAGCCAGTCATTAAAGGACAAATACAGTATGATTCCGCTTATACAGAGTTCTTGGAATAGTCAACTTCATAGAGAAAGAAAGTAGGATGGTGGCTGTTGGGAGCTGCGGGGAGGAGGGAATGGGAAGTTATTGCTTAATGAGTACACAGTTTCAGTTTTGTAAGATGAGTAAAGTTTTGGAGATGATGGCAGCTATGGCTGCACAACGATGTCAATGTACTTAATGCCACAAAACTGTGCATGTGTATGTTACATGTATTTTATTTTATTTTATTTTGAGATGGAGTTTTGATCTTGTTGCCCAGGCTGGAGTGCAACGGTGAGAAGTTGCTTATTGCAACCTCCGCCTCCCAATTCTCCTGCCTCAGCCTCCCAAGTAGTTGGGATTACAGGAGTGCACCACCACACCTGGCTAATTTTGTATTTTTAGTAGAGACAGGGTTTCTCCATGTTGGTCAAGTTGGTCTCGAACTCCCAATTTCAGGTGATCCGCCCACCTCAGCCTCCCAAAGTTCTGGGATTACAGGAGTAGCCACCACACCCGGTTGTGTTACATGTATTTTATATGAGATTTTTCTTAAGTAGAAATGATGAAAAAGGAAAACAGACTTTAATTCCTTTATAAATAGATATGACCAGCCCTAAGTCCTTTGCTTTGAGGCTCTCTAGCTGCTGATAGAGTGTGTTGCTATTTACATTTGCTTCTCATAACAATTCTATAGACAGTTACTCTAATTAACCCTTGTTTTACGGAGAAGAAAGACATGCTCAAATTCCCCACAATGGTATCTACTGGAGCTGTAACTTTGATTCAGGTTTTCTGGGTATGGGAAAACACTGACATTGCAAGATAGCCTGTAAGCCATAATATGTCTGTAGCTTCTGACTGGTGTCAGGGGATTTGGAATCCAAGCATCTTCCTCAAAACTATTGCTATAGCTTTTGGCTGATTGATATCTTATTTTATAATTTGGTCCCTTTTTTTTTTTTTTTTTTTTTTTTTGAGAGTGTCTCTTTGTTTCTTAGGCTGGAGTGCAGTGGCAGAATCATGGCTCATTACAACCTCTGCTTCCAGGGCTCTAGCCATCCTCTTACCTCAGTCTTCTGAGTAGCTGGGATCACGGGAGTGCACTACCATGCCTGGCTAATTTTTTCTTAATTTTTTAAGAGATGGGGCTTCACTATGTTGCCTAGACTGGTCCAGAACTACTAGACTTAAGCTATTTGCCTACATTGGCCTCCCAAAATTCTGGGATTACAGGCATGAGCCTCTGCGCCCAGCCTGGATTACATTTTTTGTTATTGTTGTTGAGACAGAGTCTTGCTCTGTCACCTAGGCTGGAGCGCAGTGATGCAATCTCAACTCACTGTAACCTTGGCCACCCAGGCTCAAGCAAGTCTCCTGCCTCAGCCTCCCAAGTTGCTGGAATTACAGGCACCTGCCACCATGCCTGGCTAATTTTTGTATTTTTAGTAGAGACGGGGTTTCACCATGTTGGCCAGGCTGATCTTGAACTCCTGACCTCAAATAATCCTCCTGCCTCAGCTTCCCAAAGTGCTGGGATTACAGGCATGAGCCACTGCATCCAGCGCATTTTTCACTGGGTAGCATTATTTTAAGTGCATGACAAAGTTATGCAGTCTTACTGAAAGATATGTTCGTAAATTTCCTCTAAAGCATATCTCTTTCCTTCATGTTTGGGCTGCTCCAGTCTTCACCTCTCATAATATTTGCTGTTAGTATTTGTCACATTTCCCATCCCAGTGAGGCTCTGCTGGAGATCTCATTATAGGTAAATCCAACTTGAGAAGAGTCCCACATTAAATCTGAGTGCCAATGAAAGAGTAATCTTTCAGCTAATGCCCTTTTTGGCCTTAGCCCACCCGCACCCACATGAAAAAAAAAAAGAAAAGAAAGAGTAATTTTTCTATGTGTCTGTTTCTCTTGATTGTAAACTCTTTCTTTATTTTTATTTTTTATTTTTGAGACAGGGTCTTGTTCTGCTGCCCAGGCTGGAGTGCAGTGGTGCAATCAAGGCTCACAGCAGCCTCAACTTCCTGGGCTCAAGTGATCCTCCCACCTCAGCCTCCCAAGTAGTTAGGACTACAGTCCATGCCTGGGTACTTTTTGTGTTTTTTGTAGAGATGGGATTTTGCCGTGTTGCCCAGGCTGGTCTTGAACTCTTGGGCTCAAGCAATCCACCCACCTCTGCCTCCCAAAGTGCATTGTAAACTGTCAATTATTCGTTATGAGGTCAGTCTCCAATTCTTTTTTGTATCCTCTGTCCCTCCTATAGATTCTCAAAAATCTGATTATTGAGATGGTGGCTGAAGTATTGATGGAAGCATTGGTGATGATGGTAGGCGTAGGTGCAGTGGTGTTGATACCAAAGCAAATTTCAAAAGTTGCAAAGAATATCAATAGCTAATATTGAGATGCTCTTATTCTGTCAGACACACTCTTGGGTGCCTTTTATTAATTAACTATGAAATGCTGAAACTACATTATGTGAAAAGTTTTATGATTCCATGTTTTAGATGAAAAAACGAAAATTCTGATACATTAATTGTTTTGACCAAGGTGTCACAGATTAGTGGTATAATCAGGATTGTTTGAATCTAGTTTTGAGTCTAAAGCTAGTCTCTCCATCTCTACAATATTCTACTTTTCCAGAAAGCTGCAGACTATCACTGTTTTGTAATTTAATGTTTTTCAGTGCAGCATGGTAGGAAAAGCGCAAAGCTTTTGAAAGAAAGATACAAGTCCCTGCTCCATCATTTCTAATCAAGTAAGCTATTTCCTCTTCTTATATAGTGAGAAACTTCTGCCCTACCTATATAAATAAGATTCTCGCAGATGAAGTATTTTGTAAACTGAACATTTCATGCTAATAAATGCTGCCTTTTCTGCAACTACTTTTGTTCTTAATAAAATTTAGTTCTTTTGAGCCATTTAAAATCTCAAGCTTGATGGATATTTTCCTTCTGTAGGTAGTGCCTTATGCTAAAAAATATTCTATCTGAATCAGCATTACTCAACTAATATGATTACTTATTTATTGCTAAACGGGAAAAACCTCGCAGATGCCACCAGTTGGGGGCATCACCAATAATGGGACAAGCTGACATGCCTCTCCTGATGTGATACACTGAGACATAACATCTCTTGTGTCATTACTCCAAAATCTAATCATGAAGGACAATCAGAGAAACTTACTCTATAAAACAAATGACCTGGACTCTGCAAAAATGCAGTATTATCAAAGACAAAAACAAGCAAACAAACAGAAAGGCGAAGAACTTTCCAGGTTTGAAGAGACTGGAGACATAACTAAATACAATGTGTGATCCTGGAATGGGAAAAAAATTGACCATAAATGGCATAATTGGGACAACTGGCAGAATTTTAGTAGACTGTGTACATTAAATAATATTATTGTCACAATGCTAAATATCTTGATTTTGATCACTGTATGCTGGTTAGAGGATGCCCTTATTCTTAGGAGATAACACACCAGAGTATTTACAGATGAAAGGTCACAGGGGACCAGGCATGGTAGTGCACCTCTGTAATCCCAGCACTTTGGGAGACTGAGGCAGGTGGATCGCTTGAGCTCAGGAGTTTGAGACCAGCCTGAGCAATACAATAAAATTCCACCTCTGCAAAGAATACAAAAATTATCCAGGCATGGCGGCATGCCTGTAGTCCCAGCTACTCAGGAGATTGAGGTGAGAGGATCGTTTGAGCCGGGGGGAGTCAATAGGCTGTGGCGAGCCAAGATCGTGCCACTACACTCCAACCTGGATGACAGAGTAAGACCCTGTCTCAAAAAAGGAAGAAAGAAAGGAAAGGAGGGAGGGAGAGAAAGAGGGAGGAAAAAAAAGGAGAGAGACAGAGAGGGAAAGAAAGAAAAGGAAGAAAGGGAAGAAGGAGGGGAGGGAGAGAGGGAGGGAGGAAGGAAGGAAGGGTCATGATGGCTGTAATGTACCCTCAATGGGTTCACCAAAAAATATATAAATAATATAAAAATACTATATATGTATGGGCTAAGACACCACATTGGGATAAAAATTAAAGCCAAATATGAAAATGTCAGATGAAAGCAAAAACATCTAGTAACTGACCTCTGACTTAGAAAGAAAAAATTGTTTTATTTGCACATAGTGGTACTAATTTTCCAAAAATATGCCAGGAATCAGAGAAATCTAAATACAGATTAGATGTAAGGCAACAATCAAAGCAGCTGAATATTAGAAGCATTCGAATAGCACGTTGGAGAATCCAAACCATGTTTTGAATCCACTACATCCCCCAGGGATATCTTACGGTCAATACATAGCATGGTAGGAAGAGTTTCCAAAACTTTGGAAAGAAGATGTTAGGTCCCTGCTCCATCATTTGCTAATTGGGTGAGCTATTTGCTGTTAGCAGTTGAGCTGAACACAATTTCCGCAGCTTTGGCAACTACTCCCGACACACAGGATACCTGGTGGGCCCTGAGGCCAGGGCCAAAGGGGGATACCTAAACCAGGCTCAGCCAGCCAGATCTTCTTG
Source organism: Cebus imitator (assembly GCF_001604975.1). NCBI lineage: Eukaryota > Metazoa > Chordata > Mammalia > Primates > Cebidae > Cebus > Cebus imitator. The sequence goes on from NW_016107321.1 coordinate 13,285,766, forward strand.
TGCGCCCGAGTGTGCATGTGCCCGTGTTCGTGTGTGTGTCCGCGCGCGTTTGTTCGCGTGTCTGCACGCGCGTCTGTGTGTGCGCGCATGTTCGTGTGTGTGTGTGCGCGCGCCCGCTGGCACATCTAATACCTGAAAGTCCCCAATGCCTAAGTAACTCCCGGGAGTGAATGAGTAGGTGCATCCAGCCACAACCGAATTATCGATGTTTCTGGATTAGTTCGCAACGAAAGGGCCAGCGACTCTGCTCCGGGCTGGCCCTCTTCCTACCATGACAGATTTTCCAGAAATTGCTCCGAAGCACACCTCAATAGCTAAGCAGGGAAAGTTAAATGAAGGAATTCTTTGCTCCTAGAATGTCGCGGGGAGGAACTGCCCGGCCACAATGTCCTTCGAATTTCACCGGTTTCCATGGTCAGAGAAGCAGCGTGGCGCAACTTAAAATTCAGACGCACTCCGCAAACTCCGGTCCTGCCCGTCCCCTCCTGAAATCAGCGCCCTGGCAGTCCCAGGCTACTGCCACGCGGGCACAGAGCTGCTCCTATTCTGCCCAAGCCTCCGGGAGGAAAAGGGTACAAATCAGGGGCGCCTCGGCCCCTCTGGGGTCGTCTATCCCCGGGGCCATCCCCGTGCGCGGCCGGCGGCTGGAACCGTACCTCGGGCGCGGGCGAAGCGGCACCCAGCGCGGTGTGGCTGGTGGAGTCCAGCCTCCTGGAGCCGAAGGAGCGGCCGCGGCTCATGCTGGCAGGAGCCCTGGGGCGCGCTCGGACCCGGACCCAGACCCGGCCCTGAGCGAGGTGGCAGTGCAGGGAGCCGGCGGGTGGCGCGGGCGTCTCCTCGGGCAACCGGTAAACACCGCGGGGACGCGGCGGCCCCTGGATGCGCGCCAATAGGGTGGCCCAGCCTCTGGAGGCCAGAGTGGACCCAGAGCCCCACGAGCCTGTTCTCCGTGGCGAGGGCCTGCAGCTGAGCGGCCGACGCTGCCAGGGCGACCTTGGGCAGTCGGAGGGGATGGGAGTCGGTCTTCCCGGTGGGACTCTGCGGTGAGCTCAATTCCAGGCCTCATCCTTAAGTCAGGGATAAATGCAGCCAGTGGTCAGTGTAAACGGTGCTGGAGCGAGTGAGGCTTAGGCGCCTCCACAAGGGTGAACGGAGCATTTATTTAGCACCCACTGTATGCAAATACGTCTGCCAGCGGAGCGTGCAGCCTGTGTAGGTCCAGGTCCTGCGCTTGGTTTAATATTCTGCTGTCCCAGTCTTGACGTTTTTAGGAAGTTTTGAACAAGGGGTCCTGCATTTTCATTCTTTATCGGGCTCCACAAATTATGTAGCCTGCCCTGGTGTGCGTTTTTTCATTTCACCTTCTCAACAACCCTGCCAGGAAATATGGGTACTAGTAATAGCAGTGTTAGTAACAGCCACGGCTTCTCGTTATGAAATACATGTGTTCTTCCATGCTCTGTTCTAAGTGCTTTCCGCGAATAATCTCCTTAAATGAAACGAGTTTATTATTATTATTATTATTATTGAAGATGGAGTCTCACTCTGTCACCCAGGCTGGAGTGCAGTGGCACCACACCCAACCTGCAAGACCCTATCCCTACAAAATGTTTTAAAAAGAAAATTAGCCAGACATGGTGGTGCACACCTGTAATCTTGCTACTTAGAAGGCTAAGGTGGGGCCAGGAAAGGTGGCTTACACCTGTAATCCCAGCACTTTGGGAGGCCTAGGCAGGTGGAACACCTGAGGTCAGGAGTTCAAGACCAGCTTGGCCAACATAGTGAAACCCCATCTCCATTAAAAATACAAAAATTAGGCAGGCGTGGTGGTACACACCTGTAATCCCAGCCACTTGGGAGGTTGAGGCAGGAGAATCGCTTGAACCTGGGAGGTGGAGGTTGCACTGAGCCAACATGGCACCACTGCACTCCAGCCTGGACGACAGAGCAAAACCCTGTCTCTAAAGACAAAACAAAAAGACAAAAGCAGAGCTATGGCAGCTTTTCTTGGATTCTATCAATCATCCTACATGCATTCATAACATCTCTGAGGATTTCTTCATCTGGACAATGGATTTTGATCTTACAGTAATTTTGCCGTATGTGAAATCCAGAATCATCTCAAGGCTTTCACTTAATGCACCATTAAAGAAATCATTCTTAATAAAAACTTAGGCTTTCAGAAATCTCCTATTAATAGTATAATTTTGGAGTGAACACATTTTCAAGTTGCAGTTTTTCCATGCAGTAGAACCACTACAAACTTGTTAAATTTTCAATGAACCAACCCTGCCAGAGGAAACAAAATTGATAAAAACTCAAGACACCTGGAAGAGAACCAGGTGGAAATCCTTCTCCATTAACTCTAACCCAATTGTTTTAGAATCCCATGTCATAAAGTCTAATTCCGGTCACTTGGGTCAACCTCGTATCTCTTATTCATGAGAATAGAAGATATAAATTTGCACAGTCTTTAAAAATCAGCATGACACAGATTTTTCTGTGTATAAAACAATGTGATTTTGTGGGAACTGGAGGCAGAAAAAGTACTTGGCTCAGCCCTCTCCAGATGCCTTTGAGATTTCTGGGATGTCAAGATACGAGCCAAGTGCCTTTTCAAGCAGCATTTGATGACGTGATGACGTCAAAGAAGTTGAGTTGGGGGGACCCTGAGGGCTGGACCTTGGAGAAGATGATGATTTGGACCAGCTGGGACCAAGGTGCTAGAACATTTCAGGCTGGGAGTTGGGGATGTGGGTTTCTAGGTCTGATAATAGTTTAAGCAAAGGAGGGAAGAAAAATATGTACAAATAAATTCCAGTCCAGACCTCTCACAAAACCCAGTGTGTGGGCAGCACATGTGGTCCACAGTACCTCAGTGCAGACCTCTGGCTTGGAGTTTTCTTGTGGTGTCATAAGTTTAGAACTCTGGTTTCCTCCTTTTACTTGTTTGCTTGTTTGTTTTACAGATGTACATGTTTCTCATAGGAAAATTTGTAATATGATAACTTTTGGAGCTTTTTGACTTCCGTTTAAAAACTTGCCACTGAAATCACTCCTGTGACATTTTAATTGTCTAAAGGTTGTTTAAGAGTGGGCTTCATTTAAGTATTTTCCTAAACACTTGCTATGATCTAAATGTTGGTACTCCCCTCCCCAAATTCATTTGTTGGAACCTAATACCCATTGTGATAGTGTTAAGAAGTGCGGCCCGGCCGGGCACGGTGGCTCACGCCTGTACTCCCAGCACTTTGGGAGGCTGAGGCTGGTAGATCACCTGAGGTCAGGAGTTCGAGACCAGCCTGGCCAACAGGGCAAAATCCCATCTCTACTAAAATTACAAAAATTAGCTGGACATGGTGGTGCACCTGTAATCCCAGCTACTCAGGAGGCTGAGGCGGAAGAATTGCTTAAACCCAGGAGGCAGAGGTTGCAGTGAGCTGAGGTTGTGCCATTGCACTCTAGCCTGGCTGACAAGCGAAACTCCATTTAAAAAAAAAGAAAAACAAGAAGTGGGATCTTTGAGAAATGATTAAGTCATGGGGGATGCACCATCATGAATGAGATTAGCCCTTATAAAAGTGGTTCAGATTTGTTAAAGGATACAAAATGACAGCTAAACAGGAGGTTTAGTGTTCCATACCACCGTATGATGACTACTGTTAACTATAATATATTACATAGTTTCAAATAGCTAGAAGGAGGATACTGAATGTTCCTAACACAAAAAAATATAAAATGTTTGAGATGATGGCTCTGCTAATTATCCTGATCACTATTCATTATTTGTATCAAAACTTCAGTATGGATCCCATACATTATATAATTTTATGTCAATTTAAAAAACATTAAAATTTTTAAATGAAAAAATTTTCAAAAGCAAAATTATTTCTTTAAAAAGACATATGTATATATGTATGTTATTATTTACCTTAATAATGAAACAGAAGGTCTTTGAGTTGTTTATTTTTTATTATTATTATTTTAACATTTTTAAACTTTAAAAAAGTGGCTTGAGTGAGCTCTCTTGCATCTTCTTCCATGTGAGGATATAGCAAGACCAGCCGGGCATAGTAATCTCAGCACTTTGGGAGGCCAAAGTCGGTGCTTTCCTAGACTTGTTTCACTTGCTTGCTGATCCTTACTTGAATATCTAATAAATGAACACTCTTCAGCAATGACTTTACTTTGATCAGTTCATCCTAAAACAGATCCCCTGTCCCTTATTTGTTCTATTGTGACATACAGCTGGTTGTCAAACAGTTTGTCAGTGTCATTTCCAAAGATTTTGACACATTTTCATTTCATTTATTTTAAGGTCCATTTTCTATCTTTTCCCCAAATGAAAAGATAGAAGATACATATGACTGTTTCCAATATATTTCTACACCTAAAACAAATGTGATCCATCTTATAACTTTACTATAAGCTAAGCTTACAGAATCATTGAGAGCTCACTTTATGAAAAATAATTTAAAGACCTTCTATTTCATTATTAAGGTAAATCACAATTGTTATTTTAAAAATTTTCTTATCAAAAATTTAAAGTACATTTCAAGACATTGTAGTTGGGTAAATATAAGGTTCTAAAAAACACCTATAATAAATATATGTTTTCTGGCCCTATATGATGTTTATTTGACTTTAAGTTATATATATATATATATATATACATATACATATATATATACATATACATATATATATATATACACATATACATATATACACATACATATATATATATATATATATACGTATACATATATATATATGTATTTTTTTTTTTTTGAGACAGAGTTTCGCTCTTGTTACCCAGGCTGGAGTGCAGTGGCATGATCTTGGCTCACTGCAACCTCCATCTCCCAGGTTTAAGCAATTCTCCTGCCTCATCCTCCCAAGTAGCTGGGATTACAGGCATGTGCCACCACATCTGGCTAACTTTGTATTTTTAGTAGAGATGGGGTTTCTCCATGTTGGTGAGCCTGGTCTCAAACTTCTGACCTCAGGTGATCCACCCGCCTCGGCCTCCCAAAGTGCGGGGATTTCAGGCATGAACCACCTCACCTGGCCAAATTTCCACTTCTTAATGCTTATCTGGAATGAAAATTTATATGTTTTAAGTTTGAAAATGTCATTTCCACAGATGGGTACTGCTAACTATTGATTTCAGTTCATAAGCATGTGATTCAAGTTGAGCATATTAATCACTCAGAAGGCATCTATAAATTTACCTTAGATTATTCTGTTGATATTTATCTTTGAGCATGTCATTATGCTGCAGATTAAAAGCTTCCAGTTGAAGTTTAGATGGAAGCTCTTCAACTGCAGTTGAATGCTAATATATTTTTGAAATATGGGAATTTCCTTTGCATATGCATTGAGGGCTGAATATTGTGTGAGAATGAAGATTTCACATCTTGTTTTAAATTTCAGCAGCACAGAAAGCATATAGAGCAGCTTGACAGCTTGTCCTCTGAACAATATTAGCAGTTATTGTATATAGTACTGTCTTACCTTGTAATTCTACCTTGAATTGATTAACAAATATTACCAGCTCTACACCAAAAGCTAATTTCCAAAACCGTTCAGTATTCGATAATACTGATTGAAAGCTGTGTTTCTTATTTGGAAAACTTTCAATCTAGCCCTGAGTTCAAAAAACTGAAATAAAACATTGTCACCACTGACCCATTAAATTTCTGTGCATCAGAGCAAGTCAGGATATACAGTTTCTATTTCTGGCAAAAAAACTTATAAAAGTGACAATGGTTAAGTCCACAAGCGCAATAAAGTTCAACATTTACACTACTGGTTTAATAATGCCGGATAAATACAAATATTTTCTGTGATGTGTTTGCTGATGAATAATATAATGAGTAACCATAGGTTTTTCATTTTCGAAAGCTTTGTAAATGTATTCGATTAAACCCTTTGTAAATGTATTCGATTAAACCCAGAAACACATATTTTTACCATCAACACATATTTTTACCATCATCAGTTGTAACACATTGGATTCTACTTCAGATTGTAATGAGTTTGTGTTTTCTTTTTTTCTTAAAATATTCTCACCTGTATTCTCTCCACACAGGCTTTTTTGGGGTCACTGATATCTCCAATAACAACTGTTCGGTATTGTTAACATCTGTCAACTTATCAAGAGCCAAAGAAAATCATTTGCCCTGTTTTTTTTGTTTTGTTTTGTTTTTTGAGACAGAGTCTCATACTGTCGCCAGGCGCCAGGCTGGAGTGCAGTGGCACAATCTTGGCCCACTGCAACCTCCACCTCCTGGGTTCAAGCAATTCTCCTGCCTCAGCCTCCCAAGTAGCTGGAACTACAGGCATGCACGACCATGCCCAGCTAATTTTTGTATTTTTAGTAGAGACGGGGTTTCACCATGTTGGCCAGGATGGTCTCGATCTCTTGACCTCGTGATCTGCCCACGTCAGCCTCCCAAAGTGCTGGGATTACAGGCTTGAGCCACCGCGCCCAGCCCATTTGCCCTGTTTTTAAGGCAAAACATGTTCATGTTGCTCCCAACATCCTCAACTCTGTGAACAACCGGTCTCACTGAAAGGCAAGTTTATCTTCTCTAAGAGCACATTTCTTTGGCTGCGGCAATTAAACATGATTTAATGAACTCAACATTGGTAAATGGCTCTCTGCCTGCTTAATAAATTAACCAGCCAGAAACTGACTTTGGTTGCAGACTCATCTTTTATTTTTGTGAGACAATTCTGCTGTGATCAGATATTCCATTTTAAATTTTCTAATTTTTCTAACTGCTACTTTCCTATGAGATAAGGGTATTGTAATGAGTGCTTAGTCTAGTTATGTCAATATCTATATGTTCTTTTAGCACATAGATAGCGTCATCTGCATAGTAAACATAATACTTTGGCATCTAATTCTACAAAAAAATTATCTATTTACTGTCTTAAAAGCATGACATCCAAAATCCATGTTTCTTGTATTAACATGATGTGTAAGCTCTGGTAATTTTTTTTTTTAGACCAAGTTTCACTCTGTTGCCCAAGCTGGAGTGCAGTGGCACGATCTCGGCTCACTGCAACCTCCACCTCCTGGGTTCAAGTGATTCTCCTGCCTCAGCCTCCCAAGTAGCTGGGACTACAGGCATGTGGCACCTTGCCTGGCTAATTTTTTTGTATTTTTTAGTAGAGACAGGGTTTCAATATGTTGGCCAAACTGGTCTTGAACTCCTGACCTTGTGATCCGCCCACCTTGGCCTCCCAAAAGTGCTGGGATTACAGGGGTGAGCCACCATGCCCGGCCAAGCTCTGGTAATTTTAAAAGTAAAGTAAATGTCACCATAGCACAATACATACGGTACTCCACCAAACACCGTAGAGTATGGCTGTACCCCTATTATTTGTGGTTTGCAGATGAGCAGGGCAACATGATAAGGACACCACATGTAGTCTCTTTCGCAGCCCCTCAATCCTGCTATTTGAGTGTGAAAGCAACCAGAGACGAAACATAAACAAGCGAGACTGTGTTCCTATAAAACTCCCTATGGACCCCAAAATTTGAATTTTATATCACATCATGTGCCACAAAATATTATTATTCTTTTTTTAAAAAAAAAACAACCAAAAATCTAAAACTGACTCTTCGTTTCTGGGCCATATAAAAACAGGCAACAGGCTGGATTTGGTCTATGGGCCATAGTTTGCCAACCCCTGGTCTAGGGCAACGTTTAGGATATGGGTACATTTTTCCATTGGAATCAACTTAAGATAAATTATTTAGTAAATGATGGCATGGGTAGTATTCAGATACAGCAACAGCTGTACAGGCGATAGAGGAATAACTAACATTTAGAGAACACTATACAGGGAAACAGAGTGGAATTACCCTGCACTGCTGAGTGAGCCCTTGAGGTTTATAGCCATGATTTTAAAATGAAATCAGTCAGCTCAATTGTATGATTTTTCTCCTATATGTTTCAATTGTTTGAGAAAATGGAACATAGTTACCTTCAACCAAGGTCAAGGTTACGCCAGGCAAGTAAGATAGAGAGAGGAACAAGGTAATTGATTTACAAGGGAGTCATTATAATGATGGCTCATGGAATTTAAGCTGGATAGTAAAGAAAATGAAGATAGGGAGAAAATAAAGGAATATAGGAGTTTGAAAAAATAGAATAGGATCAATGACTGAGAGGTCCTGATGAGGTCAGAACGTTGTTGCCATGGGGCTATTCCAGTGAAGTGAATTGAAAAGACGGTAGGTGGTGGTCAGAGTAGGATGCTTAAAACCAGAGGTAGTGCAGTTCCTGGTCTAGGCTGTAACCATGGGAACAGGTGGCTCCATTGAAATATGGCAAAAAAAAATCATTGATTTTGAGGCATGTCATCAATGAACTGAATGGTGAAGACTTCGGATGGGTCACATAGTTGGACATCGATGTCACCAAAGATGTTGACAGAGAAAGACAGCTAAGAGCAAAAACCTTCAACAGATGTAGTACTTAAAAATTAAGGCTGGCCGAGGTAGCTCGAACCTGTAATCTCAGTACTTTGGGAGGCTGAGGCAGGCGGATCACCTGAGGTCAGGAGTTTGAGACCAGCCTGGCACACATGGTGAAACCCCATCTCTACTAAAAATACAAAAAAAAATTAGCCTGGTCTGGTGGCAGGTGCCTGTATTCCTAGCTACTTGGGAAGCTGAGGCAGGAGAATCACTTGAACCCAAGAGGCAGAGTTTGCAGTGAGCCAAGATTGTGCCATTGCACTCCAGCCTGGGTGACAAAAGCAAAACTCCGTCTAAAAAAAAAAAAAAAAAAAAAAAATTAAAACTGATCCACGGAGTTGGCAGCTTTTTCCCACACAAAAACTAGCCCTCCTTTTTGGTAGCTGAAAATAACAGATTGCCCAGGGAAATTGTCGTGCTGTAAAACATTTTCCCTGCTTTAACCAAGTTGTCAATCACACCCTTAATTTAAAATGGATTATAAATGAGATCTTGTTTCATATATATGAAAACAAAAACCAGAAATACATAAAGCATACGAGAGATCTTGTTTCCATTTTTTGTTTGTTTGTTTGTTTTGTTTTGTTTTGCTCAAGAACTACAATGTCCTTTTTAAAAAATACTGAAAGTTGGCAAGGTGTGGTTTCTCACACCTGTAATCCCAGGGCTTTGAGAGGCTGAGGTGGGAGGGTGGCTCGAGCCCAGGAATTCAACGTTACAGTGAGCTAAGATCGTGCCTCTGCATTCCAGCCTAGGCGACATAGGGAAACTCTGTCTCTAAAAATTAAAATTAAAAAACCGAAAGTGAGGCCAGGCGTAGTAGCTCATGTTTGTAATCCCAGCACTTTGGGAGGCTGAGGTGGGAGGATCACGAGGTCGGGAGATCAAGACCATCGTGGCTAACACAATGAAAACCTGTCTCTACTGAAAATACAAAAAAAAAAATAGCAGGGTGTAGTGGCATGCGCCTGTAATCCCAGCTACTTGGGAAGTTGAGGCAGGAGAATCGCTTGAACCCAGAGGCAGACGTTGCAGTGAGCTGAAATTGAGCCACTGCGCTCCAGCCTGGGCAACAGTGTGACTCCATCTCAAAAAAAAAAACCTGAAAGTCCTTGGCTTTACCCCTGGACTTGAAGGCCCTCTAACAGTAGTTAAGTAGACACACCCTGGAGTATGGGTGCCTGGTTCAAATCCTGTCTTTGCCATTTCTGAATTCCCTGATCTTGGGCAAGTTTCTCAACCTCCTAGGGTCTATCCCTCATCTGTAATACAGAAGTAATAGCAATCCATACTGTTGCTTTGAAGATTAAGTTATTTAATATATGTAAAACGCTTAATCTGGAACCTAGGACAAAGTACAAAGTAAGTATGAGCTATTAGCATTACTCTTCTAAAACAGAGTGGAGAATTCTCCCAAAAGACACTACAAAGAAGGACAAGAAAAGCAAAGTGTTTACTCTTACTCTAAATTACTCCAAACTTGGGAAGATCATTGGCTTAATTTTCTTTTAAGTACTCAGTATGTAAGAACAAATTTTTAAAGCATTTTCTTTACTTTTAGAAAATAGGAATTTTAGAAAGGGGTTGGAGAAACAAAGCGGTGCCTTGCCTCCAGGAGCTCAGAAATCAACCAGCCTCCGGGAGGGTGTGATGGCTCACTCCTGAAATCCCAGCACTTTGACAGGCCAAAGTGGGAGGATCACTTGAGTCCAGGAGTTTGAGGCTGCAGTGAATTACGATCAGGCCAGTGCACTCCAGCCTCAGTGACAGAGTGAGACTCTGTCTCAAAGAAACATCAAATTAAATTAAATTAAGTTAAATCAATCAGTCAATTGGCCTCTGGGCCAGGCATGATGGCTCGTGCCTGAAATCCTAGCACTTTGAGCAGAGTGAACTATGATCAGGCCATGGCACTCCAGCCTCGGCGACAGAGTGAGACCCTGTCTCAATAAATAAATAAATAAATAAATAAATAAGTCAGTCAATCAATCAATCAATTGGCCTCATATGGTTAAACCAAAGCAGATATATGCCAAACATCTTATAAAGACATGCTATCTCCCCCACCAAGACAGGAATTTAACTAACTATATTAACACGTATAAGAAAAGAATTTGATAATCACAAGACAGATTATTCCACAATGGAAGCTGGCTGGGAATGGGGAGGTTGAGAAGACAGTGGACCTCAAATGCCAATGTCTTGTCCATTTGATAGCTTAGTTTCTCACCAAAATTAATAAAAATCAAGATTTCACCCTCCAGCCTGCAAGCCTGTGGCTACAAAGCCCTCCCCAGGACTCCTCTTCCCTCAGGCTCCCTATCCAGTCACAGGATGTGCCCAGGAGTCCACAGAACCAGATATTAAGGTCGCCATTACAACCATTGTGATGGTTAATATTGAGTGCCAACTTGATGGGGTTGAAGAACGCAAAGTATAGATACTGGGTGTGCCTGTGAGGGTGTTGCCAAAGAAGATTAACATTTGAGTCAGTGGGCTGGGGAAGGCAGACCCACCTTTAACCTGGGTAGACACCATCTAATCAGCTGCCAGCAAATATAAAACAGGCAAAAAAATGTGAAAAGCCTAGACTGACCTAGCCTCCCAGCCTACATCTTTCTCCCGTGCCGGATGCTCCCTGTCCTCAAACATCAGACTCCAAGTTCTTCAGCCTTGAGACTCGGACTGGCTTCCTTGCTCCTCAGCTTGCAGATGCCCTATTGTGGGACCTTGTAATCGTGTGAGTTAATACTCCTTAATAACTTCACACATATATATGATAATCACAAGACAGATTATTCCACAATGGAAGCTGGTTGAGGAGGGGAGACTGAGAAGACAGTGGACCTCAAATGTCAATGTCTTGTCCATTTGATAGCTTAGTTTCTCATCTAAATTTATGTACACACACACACGCGCGTGCGCGTGCACGCACACACGCACACACACATCCTATTAGTTCTATCCCTCTAAAGAACCCTAATACAACGACCAAAGCAAGATTAGTCAGGATTATTCTAAGGTAGTAATGAAAAAATGATATTGCTCCCACAAGTTGAAGTTCTAGAAAAACTAGTGTTAAAAATTCCTCAACAAAAATCATCATTTGCCTAAAATTCCGCTAAAATCAACTGCAAAAGCAAATGTGGTTTCTAAATGAAGGAAAAAGACAGCTTCTTCCGGATCTTTAAAATATCCTTATTATTTTGGAAAATCTTATGGCTTTGGGTGGTGGTGGGTTTAGTGTGGGATTTTCCTGACCCCATTTTAGACATGTGTTAGGTTTCTTTTAAAATTGCGCCAACTTTCTTTCAAAAAGCAACAAATACTTCTTGTTTTTAAAAGCTGAGAGCGACGACTGTTTCTCATATGTACTTAACTGCCCTGGATTCTCAGTGTTGATTCTAACTTCCTGCTGAGGTTTCACAAAAGCATTCAAAAACATTTCAGTAAGTTTTCTGATTCAGACCAGGCTAGATTTTTATTACCAGTTAAGGTTTAGCCAATCACTCCCTCTCTCTCTCTCTCTCTCCATATATATATATATATATATATATATATATATATATATATGGTGATTCTCATCTTCCCCCCTCAGAAACATCATCGTCCTAAATTAGTCTAATTTTTGGAAAGAGGCTTTATCTTCTGCTGATTTCACAGATTTAACCTCAATTAAAATACCCTATTTATAAACTTGCATTACTGGCCATAAATTTATTTGGTCTGTAAAACTTCCTCTTAGAAAAGAGAAAGAGAAGGAAGCAAGACACAGGAAGCTGAGCAATCAGCTAATGGTTTTTTAAAAAATGCACACCTCAGCCTTCCCAGACACAGACGTTCCTTGAGATAGCTCCTAAAAGTGTTATCACTAGATACAAAATGCTGATTTAAGAGCATCAACTGCTTCTATTTCATCTGATAAATCAGCCTGCTGAATACAGAGCACTGATCAGAGTATACGGTGAGTTAAAAAGACAGTAAAAGGTACTGAACTCTGTCTTCAAGGATGTTCAGATTAACAAGGAACGATAAGATCTGTAAAAAGGAAAAAACAAAATCCTCCCACCTTGGCCTCTCACAGTGCTGGGATTACAGGCATGAGCCACCTCACCCAGCTGACTTTTAATTTTTTGTAGAGACAGGATCTCACTATGTTGCCCAGGCTAGTCTCAAACTTCTGGCCCTAAGCAATCTTCCCACCTTGGCCTCCCAAAGTGCTGGCATTAGCCACTGTGCCCAGCCTAGCCCTTTCTCCTTTTAAAGCCAATGAATCTTTGTTCAATTGGAGTCTTTTTAAGAACCCCGGTATTTGGAACAAATCAATTTGGAGATCCCTCTGTTGACCTTGGTAACAAGGGGTGAGGCTTTAGAGTCCCACTAACATGCCTCTCCATGACTTCCATTGCTCATGCCACCCAGCATCTCCCAAGAACCTCCGTGGAACCCCAGGTGCTCAGAAAAGGACAGGTTGAAAACGAGTGACCAATAGGACAAAGTGTGTTTCCAGAGTTGCATTTCTGATCTCTGGGAGATCTTACTATTTGTCCTTAAATAGTAATTTCTGGGACCACAGAAAAGGCAGAAGACTTGCAAGTCATTGGGTTCAAGGGCCAAGTCAGCCACTTACTACCTGTGTGGAACTTATTGAAGCTCTATTGCCTCACAGATCAAGTAAGTGTAATAACATATATGTCATAGTGCTCTTGTGGTTTGCATAATGTATTAATTCTTTGATAAAGTATGACATACTTTGCAAAACATGTGATAGAATACTATTTTTATGGGAGGCGATGTAGGTGGTGGGTAAAATGATAGGCTAGGACCCCTTGACCTTGTTCAAATACAGGTTCTGCCATTTGTTACCACTGGCAAGTGTTTTATTCTCTCTGCGTCATGTTATTTCATGTGTAAAATGCAGTAAATAGAGCATTGCAAGATAAATCTTTTCACTCCAGCTCTTTAGAGAATCCAAAGTGACCTTGATGGACAGTGGAAGAAATGACAACGTGGAATTCCTCCAATAAAAATTTACTGACTTTAAATAATTTGGCTAATGTTACATATACACAATTTTTAAAAAAAAGCCTTCTTTACACTGTTTTTAAAAAAAGAAAAGAAAGAAAACCTCCAGAGGAAGAAGAGGGATACCTCTTTTCATAAGCTTTTTGATAAGAGCAAGATGATGTTTCAGCTGGGTGCAGTGGCTCACACCTGTAATCCCAGCACTTTGGGAGGCCCAGGCAGGTGGATCACCTGAGGTCGGGAGTTTGACCAACATGGAGAAACCCTGTCTCTACTAAAAACACAAAATTAGTGGGGCATGGTGGTGCTTCCCTGTAATTGAGGAGGCTGAGGCAGGAGAATCACTTGAACCTGGAAGGCAGAGGTTGCAGTGAGCTGAGATGGCGCCATTGAACTCCAGCCTGGACAATAAGAGCAAAACTCCATCTCAAAAAAAAAATATATATATATATATACACAAACACACACACACACACACACACACACACATATATATTGTGTTTCCCAGAAGCTTCCAGTGAGCTTGCCTTGGCTAGAACTGCATCCACCCACAAAGCAATCATTAGGAAGCAGGAGTGGTACCAACATGTCAAAGGATGCTCAGACAAGATGGTGTCTGTACCAGCAAAAGGCAAAGAAAAAGACTTTTGTATAGTCATTCAACAATGCTGGCTTCAATTTCTACCCTTGGAGTCCTGCTGCTAGGCTAAACCCCTCCATGTTACAAAATATTCCTCCATTCCATGAAGAATTTCTATATATAGTGTCAACAGTTTACAATGTGAAATTGCATCAATGGATTATTATTATTTATTTTTTTGAGACAGAGTCACTCCATTGCCCAGGCTGGAGTGCAATGGCACAATCTTGGCTCACTGCATCCTCTGCCTCCCAGATGCAGGTTATTCTCCTGAGTAGCTGGCATTACAGACATCCACCTCCATGCCCAGCTAATTTTTGTATTTTTAATAGAGACGGGGTTTCACCATGTTAGTCAGGCTGGTCTCGAACTCCTGACCTCGGGTGGTCCACCTGCCTCGGCCTCCCAAAGTGTTGGGGTTACAGGCATGAGCCACTGCGCCCCGCCAATGGATTCTTTTACCTGACAAGAAGTTCTGGCCTCTGGTTCTTCATTACTAATGCATTTAATTATACCTTCATGATTTGTCTTATAGAAACCATTTTAAACTTTTCATAAAAGGAGTAAGCTTGCAAAAGTATGTCATTGTATAAGAGACACCACCAACCTGCTCAGTGCGGAGGTGGCAGTCATCATCTTATGGATGGAAGTCAAGATGGGACTTAGCCAATACTTCAAGGAGTTAAACAGATTAGCAGAGAGAAAAAGAGTTTTCCCTGAAGAAAACAATGACATAAGCCAAGTAGGAAGAAGAAAGTCGAATTTTCTACAAAGATAAAGAGCCATCTTTTGTGCAAGATCAAATAGGATTGCTTGATACACAGCAAAAAAGCATAAGCAGTTAGATCTTAAAGTCACACACAGAGCTAAAAGTGAGTTTTCTGCTTATATACAAGGACATTAAGTAGCAAAATGAATGAAAAGCTAGCCAGAGTTTGTGACCTATCTTCCAATGACATACTTATTTAGTAACAGAGCTGGGACTGAATTACTGACTCTTTGAACCCATCTCAATAATGGAAGTAGCTGATGAGTCTTCTCCAAGACCACAGTTATTTGGGTTTCAGTGGTTCAAATCACATTCCATTTGAAAAATGGTAACAAAAAAAATAAAAATAAAAATAGAAAATTAATACATGCTTTTACAGATTAATGTAAAGTTGTACCTCCTTTAATTTTAGTTTATCAGTAATGTTATCAAAATCAGGCAGGAATTAGATTAATTTATACAAGTAGAATTTTGGATTTCAAGTTGAGAGCAAAACACAGCTTTTCTATCATCCATTTAGTTAGAAGAGCGAGCCAGTGTGTCCTGGTCAAATCATTTCCATCTGTTCATAAAAAGAATTTCTCTTGAAAATCTTACCCGCTGGCTGCCAGCTGCTTGGTGGCCTGAAACATCCTTTTCAATTGTACAAAAAACTCCTAATAATAAGGTTAAGGATGATTAAATTATCCTTACACATGTGAAATCTTCTGTTTCTTTTAAAGATCTTTTGAAGGCACGGAGCTGGACAGGAAAGGCTTAGCATTAAGTGTGATTTGAGATGGGAAGAAAAAGTACACTATAATGCATCTCCTCTTTGCTTCAAAAAAAATAAATCAATGGGCCGGCACAGTGGTTCACGCCTGTAATCCCAGCATTTTGGGAGGCCAAGGTGGGTGAATCATTAGGTCTGGAGATTGAGACCATCCTGGCCAACATGGTGAAACCCCATCTCTACTAAAATACAAAAAAAATTCGCTAGGCGTGGTGGCACATGCCTATAGTTCCAGCTATTAGGGAGGCTGAGACAGGGGAATGGCTTGAACATGGGAGGTGAAGGTTGCAATGAGCCGAGATCCCACCACTGCACTCCAGCCTGGTGACAGAGCAGGACTCCATCTCAAAAAAAGAAAGGAAAAGAAAAGAAAAATATTTCAAGGCCAGGCGTAGTGTCTCATGCCTGTAATCCCAGCACTTTGGGAGGCCAAGGTGGGAGGATCGCTTAAGGTCAGGGGTTTGAGACCAGCCTCACCAACATGGTGAGACCCTGTCTCTACTAAAAATACACACACACACAAATTTGCCAGGTGTGGTGGCATGTGCCTGTAATCCCAGCTGCTGGGGGGCTGAGGCAGGAATATCACTTGAACCTGGGAGGCGAAGGTTGCAGTGAGCCAAAATGGCACCATTACACTCCTGCCTGGGCAACAGAGCAAGATTCCATCTCAAAAGAAAAAACAAAACAAGAAAATATTTCAAACATTGTAATGCATTACCTATCAATCAATCATTCATTGAACAACTACGGTGTTCAATTGTGTGCAGGACAAATACACAGAAGACACAAGAAATATAAGACGAGTGAAAATCGACAAGCTAGAGGTGTCTTCTGTATGAACTCTGATGTTCCCTTTTATTTTCTAAAATGTTTAAAAATTGGGTGAAGTAATAGTAAATAAACTGAAAGCAGAAAATGTGCCACCCCAAAGAAAAGCAAAAAAGAAAAGTTCAGGTTTTACGGAATATTCAGGTGGCCACTAGGGGATGCCAGAATGTTAGTACCTTTCAGCAAGTCTGCAGTTTCCCCCGGTTAACCTGTGTTTGGGATTGAATGTAATTCAAAATGACCAGAATTAACTTTTCTTTTTCCAGCAAAATCGTAAGATTGTGACTCAGGTCACATGGTTCATTGGAGACTGGTGCTATGATTTGAATCTATCCCCTCTGAAATTCATGTGCTGAAACTGGTGGCCAATAGGGTGGTATTAAGAGGAGGGGCCTTGGCCAGGCGCGGTGGGCTCATGCCTGTAATCCCAGCACTTTGGGAGGCCGAGGCGGGCAGATCACGAGGTCAAGAGATAAAGACCATCCTGGCCAACATGGTGAAACTCCGTCTCTACTAAAAAATACAAAAATTAGCTGGGCGTGGTGGTGCACGCCTGTGGTCCCAACTACTCGGGAGGCTGAGGCAGGAGAATCGCTTGAACCCGGAAGGCGGAGGTTGCAGTGAGCCAAGATTGTGCGACTGCACTCCAGCCTGGGCAACAAAGCAAGACTCCGTGTCAAAAAATAAATAAATAAAAGACAAAATTACCCAGGCGTGGTGGTGCACGCCTATAGTCTCAGCTGCTTGGGAGGCTGAGGTGGGAAGATCATTTGACCCTAAGAGGTTGAGGCTGCTGTTGAGTGTACCACTGCACCCCAGCCTGGGCGACAGAGCAAGACCCTGTCTCAAAAAAATAAAAAAGCCTTATGGTATGATTCTGCTTTTTTATCTTAGAAATGTAAAAAAAGTCTATACATAAAGAAAAACTTAGAAATATATATATCAAATCCTAACAGGGGTATTTGGAGATATTACACTGTTGTTTTTCTGAGTTTTTTTCCCTCTGCCATATTCATTTGCTGCAATTTCAAGATATCACTTAATGCTTACCATGAATGTCAGACACTGCATGAGCACTTTATCTAGGTAATGACATGACTGCATAGAAGTGTTCAAAGTCTTCTCCACTCCCAATCTAGCAAAAATAAAAGAGGGTAGAGAGAAAAAGAGGAAAAAATATGTTTTGTGGCAGACGAGGCTTGGCATTTGGGCAGAGAGGGCTGTGTTACAAAAATGAGTGGCAGTGGAAATTTTAATAAGAACTTTGACTTGTGTTATCAATCCACTCTGGGTATTGTGGGGTTTTTTTAATGCAAATAAAGGTTTAAACTGTGTTGCTTTTCGTGGCTGGTGCATTTTTCTTTTATAGAAGCATGACCTTGAGAATAAGCAACTCTGATTCTGGCTTTATAAAGGTTCAAAAACATGACTGCATTTTATCAAACACAAACACTGCCTCGAATTAGTAAGAAAAGCTGAATCATGCCAACAAATCTTGTCCATTTGCTGTTTAATAAAAACATCATCCTCTGCATAATTATTTACGTGCCCTTCATCTACATTTTCATCCTAATATACCTACAATACAAGTCTTGATCAAAATGTATTGCATTAAATTTATAAGCTGCACTGACTTCATATGTAGGTGTGGTAGCAGTTTAGAAACAATTGAAGATGCTGTTTTGGGAAAGTTTTCCAAGGCTGCTCAACTCTTCAGTGGAAAACCCAACCACACCCCAAAACCTCAGCTTTCCCGCTGTGCTCCTCTGCAACCATGCCGAACGTGTAGGTAATGTTTGTTCAGGTGGAAACAAGTGTATTGGAAGCAAGATGGGGGAGTGTTGAGGGGGGCTGAAAGGTTGGCAGAGCCCTGTCCATTTGGTTTCTCAGTCCCTCACTGTAGAGACCCTTAAGAGGATTTTAAGCAGCTCCAAAACCAATGTTTTGCAATAAAAGTATTTATCCAAATTTAAAACTTCTGTGCTGCAAACTGATAGTGATAAGAAAAATATTTTCTCCATAGAATTGGAGAAAATATTTGTAAGTTGTATGTCCAGTAAGAGATCTGTATCCAGAATATATTTTTTAAATCTTGTAACTGAATAAGAAGATAATGTTTAAATGGGCAAAGGAATTGAAGACATCTTTCTAAAGAAGATACACAAATGGCCAATAAGCACATGAAAATATGCTCAACATCATTATTCAGTAGGGAAAAGCCAGTCAAAAGCATGAGATTCCTATTTTGCATGCAACAGTTCAGCTCTAATAAAAAACAGGTAATAACACACCAGGCGCAGTGGCTCACGCCTGTAATCCCAGTGCACTTTGAGAGGCCGAGATGGGTGGATCACTTGAGGTCAGGAGTTCAAGACCAGCCTGACCAACATGGTGAAACCCCATCTCTACTAAAAAAAAAAAAAAAATACAAAAATTAGCTGGGCATAGTGATGCATTCCTGTAATCCCAGTTACTTGGAAAATTGAGGCAAGAGGATCACTTGAACACAGGAGGCAAGGTTGCAGTGAGCCTAGATCACACTACTGCATTCCAGCCTGGGCAACAGAGCAAGACTCTATCTCAAAACATAAAAAAACAAGTGCTGACAAAAATATGGAGGAGCTGGAGCCCTCATGCATTGTTGGAAGGAATGTGAAATGGTGCAGACACTTCGGGGAAAGTATATGACAGACACTCAAAACATTACACAGTTACCATGTGATCGAATGTGAAGTGCTTTCTCCTGCTAAGCACTTTCACTCCTAGGTATATACCCAAAAGAAATGAAAACATTTACAAATCTTGCACATGAATGTTCATAGCAGCATTATTCATAGTAGTCAAAAAACGAAAACAACCCAAATGCCCATCGATTGACAAATGAATAAAATGTGGTATGTCCATACAATGGAATAGTATTTGGGCCAGGTGCAGATCACAACTGTAATCACAGCACTTTGGGAGGCGGAGTGGATTCCTTGAGCCCAGAAGTTGGAGAGCAGGCTGGGCAACATGGCAAAATCCCATCTCATAACAACAACAACAAAGTATTCAGCCATCAAAAAAGATGAAGCACTTGAGTCCTACATAGAGTTGGGATTGACACATACAACTGACGAAACTTGAAAATAAGCTTGTCACAAAAGACCACCTATTTTGATTTTATTTATATGTAATGCCCAGAATATTTAAATTTATATACAGAAAGATTAGTGGTTGCCAAGCGCTAAGGATAAAGGAATGGGGAATGACTATTAATGGATACTAGTTTGTTTTAGCGGTGACAAAAACAACCCTGTGAATGTACTAAAATACTGTACCCTTTAAATGGATGAATTGTATTTATATCTCAATAAAACTGTTTTAAAAACTCAACAGGTGAGGCTGGGCACAGTGGCCTTGCCTATAATCCTAACACTCTGGAAAGCTGAAGCCAAGAGTTTGAGACCAGCCCTGGGCAACATACTGATACCTCATCTCTACAAAAAATTAAAAAAAATTAGCTGGGCATGGTGGCACACACCCATATTTCCAGCTACTGAGGCTGAGGTGAGAAGATCACCTAAGCCTGGGAGGTCAAGACTGCAGTAAGCTATGATCATGCCACTGCACTCCAGCCTGGAAAATAGGGCAAGACTGTGTCTTCAGAACAACACTAAACTTTAAAATTTTAAAATCAACTGGTAAAAACATTGGTAGGCCCTTCCTCCTGCTAAGCACTAAAAAAAA
The DNA here is from genome assembly GCF_001604975.1 of Cebus imitator. Lineage (NCBI taxonomy): Eukaryota > Metazoa > Chordata > Mammalia > Primates > Cebidae > Cebus > Cebus imitator. The sequence goes on from NW_016107321.1 coordinate 13,306,029, forward strand.
TTCCACCTTGACCTGACTTCCTCTTCCTCAGTGCCACCTTTCTTGCACTAGTTTGCTTCCTTGCTCTTTCTCATGGGAGAAGGGAGGTACTGAGCTACTTCCAGTGCTGGCGCTCACATGGTGACTATGAAGTCAACCTAAATATACAACTGTGTTCTAAATTATCAAATGCCTATACATAATTCTAATACGGAAGCATTTTACAAACATACTCTAAAACAGGCACATGAGGGCGGGCGCAGTGGCTCATGCCTATAATCCCAGCACTTTGGGAGGCCGAGGTAGGCAGATCACAAGTTCAGGAGTCCGAGACCAGCCTGGCTAATACAGTGAAGCCCCGTCTCTAGTAAAAATGCAAAAACAATTAGCTGGGCATGGTGGCACTTGCCTGTAGTCCCAGATACTTGGGAGGCTGAGGCAGAAGAATCACTTGAACCCGAGAGGTGGAGGTTGCAGTGAGCCAAGATCACACCACTGCACTCCAGCATGGGCGACAAAGCGAGATTCTGTCTCTAAATAAATAAATAACTAAATAAATAAATCAGGCACACATGTGGATAAACACACATGTATATAAATGTACAGCTTTATATAAACGTTTTGCAAAAAAATTTTTTAATACTTAGAGCACAGACTAATAACCTCATTTATAAATGATAATATTTAATAACTGCTTTTGGTAACATCTATAATACACATTATAAGTTTCTTATTATATAAATCTCTTTTTTAATCTTCCTTTCTTGACTTTTCACCACTGGAAAATAAAACCAATGAGATTTTCAATATAATTTATTTTATTATTTTAGTGCAACAAAACATTTCCAGATTTATTCCCAATTTCAGTTTCAAAACAAACTGACATGAAATTTTTAGTATTTAATATCTGTGACAATGACCAATAAAATGTGCAAGAATATAAAAAATAAATTCATTCATACTCTAAATTCAATGCATAAGAAAAGAACCTTTTCTATCTAAAGCATTTTCCTAAAACTGCAAACTAAAAATCTGTCTATTTCAAACACTTACGTGGTAAAATAATCTGATTTGATTATGGATATCATAAATAGAATATAAAAGATACTGTATTTCTTCAAATACTGTTTGTTTCACTGCATTCAATTTTGAGTTTTCTAACATTCATTCTACAGGTCAATCAAAATACAAAGGCGTGCAAATGAAACAAGCTATTGAAATGAAATAAAATTCAAGAATAAAAGTTAGAATAAACTTATGAGGTAACTTTTATGTGCGCAAACATCACAGTTGTAAGAAATGCCTCTCTTTACAAAGTCATTAAGATGTGTATTTTCACAGAGCCATTGTTTCACGAGCCCAAAGTCAAAATAAAATGCCATGCTTCCTGGAATATTAAATAGCATGTAGTGTATTATTTAAGAAAAGAAGAGGGTTAACTAACTAAAAGCACAACTCACTTATTTTTTGCTTTCTAGCCAATTAAAAATAAGTTAATTAAAAGCACTTGAAATTATGCATTTAACCAAAAAAAAAAAAAAAAAAAAAAAAAAAAAAAAAAAAAAAAAAAAAAAAAAAAAAAAAAAAAAAAAAAAAAAAAGTTGCTAAAATTCCAATATAAATGTAAATATCTGTAACTAGCTTAACCCATCTACCCCCAAAACAGTGTGGTGGGGCAAAATGTGCAAAACAAAAATCATCCAGTGCATGTAGATGGGCACCAAGAAGCTAAGCTTCCCAGAGCACATCAGAGCTGCCAAGCGACTGAATTCACACGCTCCTTTTCTGGGGATGAAAAGATCTGACAAATACACAACTGAGATTGCGTATTTGGCAGATCTTTCTACACAACGGAGAGCTCCTAAATCAAGTCAAAGGGGACCATCGTACTGAAATATTCCGTATTTCCCAGTGGTCCACCAGCTGGGCTCAGAGGCCATAAGCTGCTCCCCTTGCCCAGGCTGCAGACCAACCTGAGTTTCAGCTTTTAATGTTCTTATGGCACAGAGGGGTGCAGGATGGAAGCCATTCAGAGCCTGATGAAATGGAACAGAAAACTCCCATTTTCTGTCACCTGTCAACTTCCTGTAATTCAAATCGCCCTTGAATAAAATTAAATGTGCCTTCTGTAGTTCAGCATATAAGTCGGGAGCAACCTGAGGCATTGCACAGTACTCATGAGGCAGAGTCCAAAATATATGATCGTGGTAAACCCATTTACCCATTTTAATATAGTCTTCCCAGTCAGCCCCACACTTGGACATCCATTTATGATTAGCATGTTTTACCTGTTCAATTAACCAATTAAAATCATGTATAGTAGTATCAGAAACAAACCATGGAATCATTTTTCCATAAAAATGAACCTCAGTAGCCAGTTTAGAGGACAACAAGAAGTTGGCTAATATTAAATCTGTAACAAGCTCAAACCCAGAATTATCGAGAACAATATACACACTAATAACAGAAGCTTTTTCTCTTGTTTTCTTGCAGTTCCTAAGCAATGACCAAAGATGTTCCACATCATTCACTAAAATGAAAGGTTTTAGGTTTTCCAATGAATTGACTACATCAGTCTTCTGAGAACGACTTTCTCCACCTGAGAGAGACAGATCACACTTATTTCCCCACAGCGAAATCTGAAAAAGAAAAAGTACAAAATATTCACCCTTCTTCTGAAAAGCTAACAAAACTCTATTATCTGTGAGGGGTGTGTTGTTAAAAAAATAATAAATATCTACAAAACTCTTTAAATGCCCATCAAATCTATACTTTCTCTAACAATGCATAGACTGTTTCACATGATGCTGACTGACAAGATAAAACTAAAATTTTTAAGCCATCAGCATGTAATGAGCTTAAAAAAACGGGTTTTAATTATTTTAACACTCACATTGTTTATTGAGAATAAAAGTTTTGCAGCTTGCAGATATTAGAACATCATCAGATGCTGTGAAGAGAGGCTCAAAGCTGACCACATAATCCAGAGTCAAGAGAAAAAATAAAAGTTTATTTTTGCTCCTGGTCCCTACAGAACTGTCCAGTTTCTTCTGCCAACTGCGTAACCTTAGGACATGATCTCTCTCTGAGATTTAGTTCTATCATTTGTAAAATTTTAAAAACTGTATAAGGTAATATCTAAAGATGCTACTCTTTAAAAAAAGTCATGTTAACTAAACACCCATTGTAATCAATTGTCTTATTCAGCTTTAAACTGAAGTAATACTCAATTATATTTTGCAGAAAATAGTATGCAGGCTTTTTTTTTTTTTTNTTTTTGAGACGAGTCTCGCTCTGTTGCCGAGCCTGGAGTACAGTGGTGTGACCTTGGCTCACTGCAACCTCTGCCTGCTGGGTTCAAGCAATTCTCTGCCTCAGCCTCCTGAGTAGCTGGGATTACAGGTGCCTACCACCAGGCCCAGCTAATTTTTGTATTTTTAATAGAGATGGGGTTTCACCTTCTTGGACAGACTGGTCCTAAACTCCTGAACTTGTGATCTACCCGCCTTGGCGTCCCAAAGTGCTGGGATTATAGGCGTGAACCACTATGCCCAGCTGTAGGCCTATTTTTTTAAGCCATAAAATTAAACGTTTAAGACTGCAGGCTCTGGAGTCAGACAGATCTAGGTTCAAACCCAGCATCTTCAATTTGTGATCATTGACAAATTACTTAAGATCTCTCAGGCTCAAGATCTGCAACTGAAAAATGAGATACTACTACTTACCTCACAGAATTATTAGAATTGATATAATGCACGTAAATAATGTACCAAATACCTTGCATATAGAAATACTCAATATACACTAGCCAAAACAGACTCTACTCTCATTTGTGATTTTTTTTTTTTTTGAAATAAAGATGGAGTCTCATTGTGTTGAGCAATCTGATTTCCATCTCCTGGCTTCAAGCAATCCTCCTGCTGTGGCCTCCCAAAATGCTGAGATTATAAGCATGAGCCACCTTGTCACGCCCTCATGTGTGATTTAAAATAAGGAGAATGCATGTTCCAACCAACAGGTTTTTGGTTTTTTGGGGTTTTTTTTGGAGATACAGTCTCCCTCTGTCACCCAGGCTGGAGTGCGGTGGCATGATCTTGGCTCACAGCAACCTCTGCCATCCAGGTTCAAGCAATTCTCCTGCCTCAGCCTCCTGAGTAGCCGGGGTTACAAGCATATGCCACCACGACCAGCTAATTTTTGTATTTTTAGTAGAGACAGGGTTTTGTCATGTTGGACAGGCTAGTCTCAAACTCCTGACCTCAAGTGATCTGCCTGCCTCAGCCTTCCAAAGTGCTGGGATTACAGGCGTGAGCCACCATGCCTCGCTGAATAGTATTATTTTAAAAAGAGAAAAATGAATAAATTTAAAAAAATAATAAGGCTTAAATAATAACTAACGTGTCCCAGGTCACCCTTTTCTAGAGTTTGCTGAAGAAATACATACAGTGGTGGCCATAATGGCCTTCAGCAACCGAGAGCAGGTTCTGTGCTAGCCTCCTGCACTTTCCCTTCACTCCATCTTCCAGTTTAATGACAGTTCTTTGTGCACCTATGTGATTGTCTATATTCCCTCAAGATTACAAGTCTTGACAGGGAGGATCAGCCCGTTTTGTTTAGTTTGGTTTACCACTACATGCCCAGCACCCAGAATGGCAACTGACACAGTATCCCCAGAAATGTGCGTGTGGACAGTGGGAGGGTGCTGTGACTTTTGAAAACAGATCAACATTCTCTGCAAACTAGAATGTCTTCAAGCTTCCCTTGAGACGTTAACCTGTGGCTCACTGTGGACACCAAGAGAAGGCTGAGGCAGGGGAATCGCTTGAACCCAGGAGATAGAGGCTGCAGTGAGTTGAGATCACGCCATTGTACTCCAGCCTGGGCGACAGAGCAAGGCTCTGCCTCAAAAAAAAAAAAATTCTGACAATTTTTCTTCTGAACCAAAAATACGCCTTTTTTGTGACTTTGCTTGCCCTTGAAGTCTCAACAGGACATTGTTGCCACCTAGAATCGGTTAGCAAGTTCTGTAGCTTCTATGTTCAAAGAACACTCAGGCTCTGGGGATGTCGCTACCTCTTATGCTACTAACTTGGCCTCAACCTACCTCCCCAAGTTATTTTCACACATTTTCCCCATTTCCACCCTCACCCCTGGCAGTCTATTCTCAGAAACATTCCTTGAAATAGTTAAATAGCATTACCTCTCTGCTCAAAACCCTCTGATGGCTTATTTCGATTTTAGTAAAAATTTATTTAATACAAGCCACTCTGTGTGCCTTCCACCCTCCTCTCTCTCAGCAACTACAGGGTTCCCTGCAATTTTTCTCACCTCCCTACGTACTGTCCAGACATGCACCTGACCTACTCCTTCCCCACTTCAGGTCTGTGGCCTCATCCTCCACAGCCCCTTCCCTGGCAGCCCTGATCCCCCTCCCCAACATTCCCGATGCCCTTTTCCTGCTTTATTTCTCTTCATAGCACTTTCGAAAATTTCTTTTTGAAAGTCTTCCTTTTTCTGGAAAATATGAGAGCTAAGGATATTGCTATGTACCACGTGTTTCCTAATAGTTCTAATTCTAATAATGTGTTGTAAGTTTCAGGATGTTTGCATGAATTAAAAACGAAACAATACTAAGATAAACGAAGAAACGTAATGAAACTGTATTAATGGGCCAACTGACTACCCCAGTATGATCATCCACTGATGATAACAGCAGGCTATAGCCCAGTCTCTGTGCTCAGCATTTCTCATGCAAGAATCTAGTGGAATTCTCACATCAGATCACAAAGTATACATTATCCTCCGCATTTAACAGAGGAGGAAACTGAGGCCCAGAGAAATTAAGTGACAGGCCTCAGGTCCAAAGACAAATTAGCCACAGAGCCAACACAAAGCCAAGCCAGCTGGGAGACCAAATTACTATCAAATATTCTTTCAAGCATGACGAAAGCTGAGCAAATTACTGTGAAGTATTCTCTTAAGTATGAAAGAAGCTAGGAAGTCAGCTAACTTCTTTGTAACTAAGATCATGGCCAGTCAGAGCAGAAAAGATTTCAAACCCATTTCTAGAAATTAAATGGATTTTCATCTCTTAACACCATTATATTAGATAAAAAATGATCAATTATAGGAATGAGAAATATTTATATGTTTTGTTGTTAACTGTAAAGCAGTTTGTTTTCTGTTTAAATAAAATACACTCAGAAGATTAATGATCACATTTACCTGCAGAAGTTTAAAAAACTCATCTTTCAGCTGATTTTCATCTAGGTCTTCAATAGTTGTTATCAATTGTTGCAGGTGACTACATAGAGCAATGATAGATTCCTGAGACTCATAGAAATTTTGCTCTTTTGATTCTTTAAATACATCAAAGTAATTGATTGGTGGACTAAAGTAGGAGAAAAACAAAAGTGAAACATTTTAGTATGCACATCTAGATACCTGCAGTTCATGAAAGAAAATAGCACCGTACAGTCTCAACAATTAGTGCTAATAGAAACGAGACGTAACATTTATCTAATTGACTAGAAAAACTTGATTAATACTAAATAATCAATTACACAAAAATCTCTCAAACTCATTTTAATTGTCAAAAGTTCCCCCGAAATCAACTGTTTTTCTGCAAATATTAAATAATGATAGTGACTATGTTCATAATTATTTACCCAGCAGGGATTCCAGACAAAAGGAGGAGAAAGATAAATTTCAAGACAACTGCTTTAGTTCAGCATTTTTTTTCAAGTTCTAGTAATGTGGCAAAGTTCTGGTAACAAATTCATGAATATAAACACAATATATGTATACAATGCAGCAATCATTGACAGAATCAAACACAGAGTATGCTAGAAATATGAGTACTTAGATAAATCAGACTTAATACTATTGTAAGTTTTAAAAGAATAATTTTTGATCACTAATATTTAGGTATTTTGGGGCAACTTTAACCAAAGGTGATATATGGGCCATGGCTACACTTTCATGTTTTCCAATAAGAGATTAAATCATATTATATTGGTCTAAGAAAATCATAACTAAGAAAATATAAATACTAATATAATAACCTTTACAGAATTGAATATAAAAGACATTCAGAGTATTGGGTCTTCTAAATTAGCTACTTTTTCCATGGGCCATTCATGTTAGGGCAAAAACAATGTAAGACTGATGTAATGGGACTGATTTGATTTTTTTTTTTTTTTAAATAACATACCAGTATTTAAACATCCGAATGATAGATGCCTCCTTCCGGCCAGTCAGTAACCTCAGGAAGCTACACCCTTATTCCAAGGGCACTGCCATTGCTCAGAGCACTTTTGGAATTCCTCTTTTGGAATTTTCTTCAGAACCTGTGGCACATCATTAAACCTCCTGTCAGTGATCACGTGTCTTTATCTTTTAGTCAATTTATTTTTGGAAACAGCCAAAAGTCACTCGGAGTGATTTTAGTAGAATGAGATGTGTGATCAAATTGAATAAAAACTTTTTTTATCAAAAACAAGTAACTAAAAAAACAGTAAGACTAATTTTCTTTCTGAAGCATGTAAACTGGCTCTGAAAGAAGTTCCATATAATTCAAAGATGTTTTTAGCAATGGTAGCACTGCTGAAATCAATCAGTCTCTCAAGGTGACTTAAAAGGATAAAAATCATTCGGATGCACAGACCCAATCCGGCCACCACCTGTTTTGTCTGACTCACATGCCAAGAATGGTTTTTATATTTTTGAATGGCTGAAAACAAAGTGAAAGAAAAGTAGTATTTTGTGACACATGAAATTCAAATTTCAGTGTCCATTAAATAAAGTTTCTTTAGAACACAGCCATGCTTGTTCATACATATTATTTAAGGCTGCTTTCACACTGCAATCACAGAGTTCAGCAGCTTCAATGGAGACTACATGGCCTCCACGCCTAAAGGATTTACTACCTGGCCCTTTACAAAAAGTTCTAATAACACATGTTCTGATGTCTTACTAACAAATCATTCATTAGTTTAAAGTCACACCTCATATTAAGAATGAGCCTTATTTCATGCATTTAAGAGAATAAACGTACATTAGCTATATATAAATTCTCATTTTAGAATGTTTGCTATTTTAGAATCTACTAAAGCTGTGTATGTACACATACTATGACCCAGTGATTCACTTCTAGGGATATACCCAACAGATGTATTCACACATATGTTTACCAAAAAAGTGTTAGAATGTTTATAGCAGCATTCTTCGTAATAACTCCAAACTGAAAACTACTCAAATATCCAGCACAATGAAGTAAACAGATTGTTATATGTTCACATAACACAATATTATAAAGCAATGAGAATGAATGATCTATAATTATATTGTAACATATGGATGAGTCTCACAAACATAAAAATGAGTAAAAGAAGCCAGAAACAAAACTATGTACTGTATCATTTCATTTCAGTAAAGTTGAAAAACAGGCAAAACTAACACATAACACAGGTCAGGATAACAATTATCCTTGAAAGATAATGATGGCGGCAGCGACTTGAAGGGAACTCAAAGTGGACTTCCAGGCACCGTAAGGTTCTGTCTCTGTTTTTGTTTTTGTTTTGTTTTGTTTTGAGATGGAGTTTCACTCTTGTTGCCCAGGCTGGAGGGCAGTGGCTCGATCTTGGCTCACTCTAACCTCCACCTCCCAGGTTCAAGCGATTCTCCTGCCTCAGCCTCCTGAGTAGCTGGGATTACAGGCATGTGCCACCATGCCTGGCTAATTTTGTATTTTTAGTAGAGACAGGGATTCTCCACATTGGTCAGGCTGGTCTGGACTTCCCAACCTCAGGTGATCCGCCTGCCTCGGCTTCCCAAAGTGCTGGGATTACAGGCGTGAGCCACCATGCCCGGTTGGGTTCTACCTCTTGATCTAGGCACTGGGTACACAAGTATGTTCTTGAACACATATGTGCATTTTTCTATATGTATATTACATTTTATTAAAAATTTTTTTAAACCTAGTATTTCCTCTGTACTTTCATCTTTCAATATCTGAAGTATATTTACTAAATATGTTTAAATTTCACATATGGCTAAAACTTTGAATCTTAATTTAGACTGGCAGACTATCAAAGCATGTTTCAGTATAAAATGGTACATCAACATAAACATGTCTGCTATAAAAGTTGGTCAGTTTGGAGTTCCACTGACCTAGGATAGGAATCCCTGTACAAGAACCTGAAAAATTAAGACATTTAAGAACTACTTCCATGCTAGCTCCATTGTATAGATAGTTCTTTATCTGCCACAGAAATGGCTCTGGGAAGAGTTCTACATCTGTGACTGTGTAACATTCTAGTTTCTGGAACTTAAAGCTGCATTTTTTTCCTATATCCTAGTTCAGCAAACTGTTTGCTGAACCAGTGGATATCATCACTCCCTGAGCTGCCAAAAGAAAAACTGATACCCAGGCCCCACCCCAGATAAATTAAGCAATCTGTATTTATTGCAACATAATAATCTAAAAATATGTGGGGTTTTTCAGATTTTTTTTTTTTTTTTGAGTCAGAGTTTCACTCTGGTCGCCCAGGCTGGAGTACAATGGCACACTCTCTGCTCACTGCAACCTCCACCTCCTGGGTTTAAGTGATTCTCTTGCCTCAGCCTCCGGAGCAGCTTAGATTACAGGTGCCCACCAGCATGCCTGGCTAATTTTTGTATTTTTAGTTAGAGACAGGGTTTTACCACGTTGGCCAGGTTGGTCTCAAACTCCTGACCTCAGATGATCCACCCACCTTGGCCTCCCATTTTGCTTTTAGATCAGAAGTTCCAATACCTACCTATCAGCAAAAACAAACTGTGATGTAAAATAATATAAAGGCAAGGCGTGGTGCATCATGCCTGTAATCCCAGCACTTTGGGAGGCCAAGAAGGGTGGATTACCTGAGGTCAGGAGTTCAAGACTAGCCTGGCCAACATAAAGAAACTCCATCTCTACTAAAAACATTTTTTAAAAAATTAGCCGGGCATGGTGGCAGGTGCCTGTAATCCCAGCCACTAGGGAGGCTGAGGCAGGAGTACTTGAACCCGAGGGCAGAGGTTGTAGTAAGCCAAGACTGCACTCCAGCCTGGGTGAAAGAGCAAGACTCGTGTGTGTGTGTGTGTGTGTGTGTGTGTGTGTAAGATTAAGACCAAAAAAAGCTAATGAACAGAGTGATCCACCTGCCTTAGCCTTCCAAGGTGCTGGGATTACAGGCGTGAGCCACCACGCCTGGCCTAAAAACCAGTTCTCTATCGGATTTTTCCTAGGAAAAATTAAATGTATAAACAAGCCTATAAAAAGTTACTCTGAAACATGTGCACTTTTAAAATCTTTTTCTAATCTAGTCTTTTTAAAAAAATGATGAAAGATGAAGGCTGTGTAATACAATACCATGATTCACTGTTCTCATGACTCCCTAAACCAAATAAATTGTAACATGTTTATTATCTATTTTAATAAACAAAACACATGCTTACTTTGTCCTATCCTGATTTATAACTATTTCAAATTAACATTTTTTGCACAATAAACAAAACTTATTTTATTCTAGAAGTCTTTATTAGAATCTTTAATTAATTCATACTTTATTTATTTTATGGAGACAGAGTTTCACTCTGTCACCCAGGCTGGAGTGCAGTGGTGCAATCTTGGCACACTGCAACCTCTGCCTCCCAGGTTCAAGCAATTCTTCTGCCTCAGCCTACCGAGTAGCTGAGATTACAGGCCCAGGCCACCATGCCCAGCTAATTATTTTTAGTAGAGACAGGGTTTCATTATGTTCGCCAGGCTGGTCTTGAACTCCTGACCTCAAGGATCTGCCCACCTTAGTCTCCCAAAGTGCTGGGATTACAGGCATGAACCTCAGGGCCCAGCATTTCAGAAACAGTATAAATTGAACATTTGCTAGTTGATGATTACATACGTACCTCTGGATAATTGCTTCATGAATTCTACGATACATGTAACATTCTACGAACAACCACGGTGAGTAGAACCATCTTGATTTTCCATCACTTTCATTTATAAGACTCTGTTGGTATTCTAGGTACTGATTCCATATATCAGTATCAACAAATTTCTCAACCAAGGGGATAATTGGTTTATCTGTTTGCAATTCATTTCGTAATTTTGAAAGGAGAGAGATAGCTTTTTTTTCAGCTTCCACGCCTTCCTGCAAAAATACAAGAAAAATAAATTATGTGTCTGTCTCTGTGTTTGTATGTGCAATTCCTCTAGGGTAACATGCTTTTACAGACCTAAACTTAAGAAAGAAAGAAAAATGTTCAAAGCTATATTTTATATCCTTAAACATTACATTTAGACCTTTTTTTTTTTTGAGATGGAGTCTCACTCTGTCTCCCAGGCTGGAATGCAGTGGCGCGATCTTGGTTCACTGCAACCTCTACCTCCTAAGTTCAAGCAATTCTCCTGCCCAGCCTCCCAAGTAGCTGGGATTACAGGTACCCACAACCAGGCCTGGCTAATTTTTTATATTTTTAATAGAGATGGGGTTTCACCATGTTGGCGAGGCTGGTCTTGAACTCCTGACCTCGTGTTCTGCCCACCTCAGCCTCTCAAAGTGCTGGTATTACAGGTGTGAGCCAACACACCCGGCCAAGAACTCTTAAATTGAAAACCAACAAACACACACAGATCTCATATCAACAAAATCATGCCGTATCTACCTAAGTTCTGGCCTTTCTGTATCTTCAGTGGGATGACTGTTACCACAGAGGGAAAGGAACCCCCACCTCCATATCTTTCATGCTTCCATATGTTTTCTTCTTTCACCATTGACACCACTAGAAAAGGAATTGTGGCCTTCCTGGGTTTCTTTTGGCAGCTCAAATATTTTTTTAACTTGTTTTCCACCGAGTTCTGGCTAGGTGAGGGATATGCCAACAAGGTGCTAAATATTATCTCACATAACAGGGCAATCGGAGTGGGGGCAAATGTAATGGGATCAAAATGAGTAGAAAATGACTTGGCACCTCTGGTTTTACAACAGCAAGGTTCCTGCCTAATTAAAAAAAAAAAGAAAATGTAAGCCTAAAAAACATGTATATAATAAAATGTAGGAAATAAACATCAAGCCTGAGTATTTTTATAAAATCACTTTTATCATGTTGATATGCAGTCCCTACTTTCAGACCTATAATTTTCTCAACATAAACATCTCTCCAATCTTTCTTTTGTTCCAAGTAGAATTTATTTTGCTGCTAGACCAAAAGATTGAAGCTTTAGAGACTCCGCAGGTTCAGAAATAGAAGAAAAGAAGTTGTGACTGAGTTTTTTGAGAGCAACTCCCCCTCCTCCAAATCTCTAAAGTCTTAAACTTCAACTATTTTACTATGAATTCTAACAACTGAGATTTTATAGGGTTTCAGGTACCCGGCGCCCTTTTACAGAAGCATATACCTACAATGGCTAATTAAGAGTTATATCACTGCCAGTTTGTTCACTTACTTGAATTGATTTCAATGATTTACTGAACCCTGTATGTGTCTGACACTAACCTCAGGGCCAGAGAAAGATGAATAAAGCCTGGCCCTTTCTCCAAGAGACACACATCTGCCAAACCAGGTAGTCTAAGGGGATGGACGTTTGACCGCTGAGATGAGAGGAGAGAAAATTGTGTGGCATGGCTCCTTTGGAGACAAGCCTGGTCCTGTGATAGGTGGGGGCTCAGGGAGCTAGGAGAACACATGAGGCCCAAGGAGAGTGGCCGTAGGCAAAAGAGAGGCATGAAAAAGGAGACAGAAAGGCTACCGAAAGCAGACTTCACCTGTGTCAACATTTTATTTACATCTTGCTCTGTGCCCAGTAGAGTGTGAAATGGGGTAGGACCAGAAGGAAAATAAACTCTGCCTTCTCACTCTTAACCAGTACAGTCATGGGTTATTATGGGCATACAGGCCAAACAGCTATATACTAAGACTTCATTAATTACTACATTCTAGATAACTCTGGTAGAAAAAACTGAAATTACAAAAGCATTATGTGGCCAGGTATTGGGATTCACTCAGGGTGGCTGGCAAAATATTAGGGAAATATTAGGGAAAGTTAGAAGATCATAGTCTCAAACCTTTTGGAAGGCCAAAAGGTTTTAATGGCATGGGCTGAAGGCAACCAGTTCATTACATTAGAATTTTAAGTCATAGGGTAAGATTAGAATAATAAAGCTTCCCCAGTTAAGTCTGTTTATGCCACATTTCTTTGTCTCTACTCTGTTTACTCATGTAAACTTGGTGCTGATGGCCCTCTCAGGGGGAGGTGGAAGGAGAATCACCCACTAATAGTGTTTATTCTGGGCCCTGGAACCAAGATCTTTTATCATTCGTAAAACCACTCTTTTAACCATGTTAATTATCCACAAGCATGTTCACTTAGAACCTCTGTTATTAAATCTATACTGAATAAAAGCAAGGAGGACAGGGAATAATGGTCAGTTAGCTGCAATTGCCCTGTGAAAGCAGCTGACAACCATTCCTACCCCACTCAGATTCACTGTATTCTAGTGTGTGTGAGTGCATTTATTCATCCTGTCATTGAGTCAGGGTCTGCAGGACACACCTCTGCAGGAGGTGATCAACATCTCAGGTGGTGACCCCGAAGTGATCGAGGTCTCAGCCAGGCACAGTGGCTCGCACTTGTAATACCAGCACTTTAGGATGCTTAGACGGGAGAATTGCTGGAATCTAGGAGTTTGAGGCTGCAGTGAACTCTGATTGCACCACTGCACTCTAGCCTGGTAGACAGAACAAGACCCTGTCTCAAAAAAACAAAACAACAACTAAAACAAAAGTATTATGGTAATTTGCTTACGTATATGACCAATTACTTAAGTGAACTATCCAAATTTGGCTAAATTATACTTGTGTGATAAAGGTTTGTCATTAATCAAAATTACGTTTATGTGACGAACATTAAAACCATTCATCAATGGAACTGTCAGTGTCTAAATTAAGCTGGATTTCAGCAATAAGGAATAGGTAATCCCTGTGTTATGTCAAGATTAGTTTCAAAGAAGTCAATATAAAAGAAGTTGAAAGCAATAGAACATTACACTCAAACTGCCTATGTGTTGTCTTGCTCCATTTCAATTGGGCCAAGGAGAAAAGACCACCAACCATTTCCCTAAATCTCTGTTTTCAACTCTTTAAAAAAATGTACTGGTGTATGGATGCTCTTTTATAGCCTATTGTGTAAGAGAAAGATTACTGAACCTACAAGTTTAAAGACCTGTCTCTAACATAACATAGTTATTCAGAGTTTTCCTCATTCATTAATTGAATGGACAAAGTGATTTCTAAAGTCATATTCTGCACTGAATTCTAATGAGTCCCAACTTTAATCAGTGCAATGTGTCAATTATAATTCATATCACTGACCTTTGCATACCAGTTTGAGCTTCCAGAACTCAAGATTTCAAGTTAGTAATATAAATACTGCAGCTCAAATTAAATTTGAAATCTAAAAAGCTTTTCTGAGCAACTCAATTGCTTAGTCACTTGACTAAGTCAATTGCAAGTCTGTTGTCTACTCACCAATTATTATTTTATTTATTTATTGTGATGGAGTTTCATTCTTGTTGCCCAGGCTGGAGTACAATGGCGCAATCTCGGCTCACCACAACCTCCACCTCCCGGGCTCAAGCAATTCTTCGGCTTCAGCTTCCTGAGTAGCTGGGATTACAGGTGCGAGCCACCACGCCTGGTTAATTTTGTATTTTTAGTAGAGACAGGGTTTCTTCACGTTGGTCACGCTAGTCTCGAACTCCCGACCTCAGGTGATCTGCCTGCCTTGGCCTCCCAAAGTGCTGGGATTACAGGCGTGAGCCACCATGCCCAGAGGAGACTAGTCACTATTTATAACATTGCATATATTAGAAAATATATTCTGAGGTCTAAATAACTAACAGAATTAATTGTTGGAATATAATTATTTTCTAAATTGCAGATTGGCTGTTCTATCTTCATTTCAACATATTACATTAAAACCAAATGAATATTTGGCCCACCTATTGATTTTTACATTTAAAGGAAAACTGGTACCTTCAATAACTATTTATTACATTTCTGTTGAGAATTAATAAATAAAAGTTGAAACAATTCTTACCTCTCCATGTTTCTCAAAAAATTCACTTTTATGTCGATGCAATGTATCAATAACCTTAGTTAAGATCTGTGGTATTCTGTCTTTAACTGTAAGATATGCAAATGACCTAGAAAAAAGAGTCACATACAATATATTACTTAATAGCATCAATACTAGAAGACTGGCCATCTTTTAGTTTCTGGAACATTTCATGTTTATTAAACTGCTCATACAACTATTAAAAGGTAGAGAAGTATTGTGTGATTACTACATTAAGACATAAGAAAACCTGAAAACTTATCTGGTATGTGGTGGAAGCAAAGCAGTCTTGGTGCCTCTCATCCCAGATTCTCCCATGGAGTCTCTTTAATCATTCTTTTCTTTCCTACTCTGTTCCTTTTATTTTCCTAAATCAGAAACTCCTTTAGCAATAAGATAGGGAATGGATTAGGGTCAGAAAACAAACAGGCTCTTGTTCCCGGGCTACTATCTACTAAGTCACCTGCTTAGAAAGATGAATGAAGTGGCTGGGCAAGGTGGCTCACGCCTGTAATCCCAGCACTTTGGGAGACTGAGGTGGGCGGATCACCTGAGGTCGGGAGTTCAAGACCAGCCTGACCAACATGGAGAAACCCTGTCTTTACACAAAATTAGCTGCCGTGGCACATGCCTGTAATCCCAGCTACTCAAGAGGCTGAGGGAGGAGAATCACTTGAACCTGGGGGGCGGAGGTTGCCTTGAGCTGAGATCACGCCACTGCATTCCAGCCTGGGCAAGAAGAGTGAAACTCTGTCTCCAAAAAAGATAAAACGAAAGAGGAATGGAACAATACATCTAAAAATTACCTGAAAGTGTCTAATGTGCTTGAACAACATAAAGAATTAAAGGCACTTATAAGCCTGTTTCCCTCGATTCTCTGTCTATATTCTAAATCAATTTTAACATTTTTCAAAGGTTTTCCCCTTCTCTGCCTTCTCTATCTGCAGACTCCTTCCATCCTATTCTGCCCCTAAGCAAATGAAGGCATGCTCCTGTCTCTCTCCCAGTCAAAAAATTAGAAATTTTATAGAAGTGTCCAAGAATGAAGCAAGCGGGAGATGAAGAAAAATTTAAACCTGCATTAAAAAATTAAAGACATTCTTGATTTTATACATACAAAAACCAAGACTTACAGATTATTATTTTACATCATGTTTAAGAAAATACATATGATTCAGTTACAAAAAAAACAAGATTTGGTAGTGAAATTCTGTGCAGTTTTAAATATAGCGCACAGAGCTTAGCTGACTAGCGTTTTTATCTTCGAATCACAAGGGACCATTGTTAAATTATTAGGTTGTGGCCGGGTGCGGTGGCTCACGCCTGTAATCCCAATACTTTGGTAAACTGAGGTGGGCGGATTACAAGGTCAGGAGATCATGACTATCCTGGCTAACAAGGTGAAACCCTGTCTCTACTAAAAATACAAAAATTAGCTGTGGTGACATGCGCCTATAGTCCCAGCTACTCGGGAGGATAAGGCAGGAGAATCACTTGAACATGGGAGGCAGAGGTTGCAGTGAGCCAAGATCGCACCATTGCACTCCAGCCTGGGTAACAAAGAGCGAAACTCCGTCTCAAAAAAAAAATTATTAGGCTGTAACTTGAGCACTTCTTCAAAAAGTTTCCTCAAATGATAGCTATAGAACTTACTTTCTGACTCTGAGGTGCTTTCAGTCTCACCCAAAACAGTCATTAGGTTTTAATGTGCATAATAACTATGTTGATCAGATTTTAATTTTTAAAAATCATTAATAAAATCAATCACTAACACCTCAGAGGGTGGGCAGGAACATTAAATCAACTGTCACTTGAATTTTCCCAGGCAGTAGATACAGTAAGTCGTTTTTTGAGATTTTACTTTAATTGGAAAGTACTACTGTTGTTCTAACTACTACAGTATATTTCCTGCACCTCCGGAGTAAAGTTTCTGGCCAGGACTGTTGTAAGGCCAGAAGCCCTAAGGCACAAAATTGAAGGAGACACTCTATACTTGCATGACCTGAGACTGAGCGCCTGCTTCAATTTTGGGCCATTGGCGCCACTTCAGTGGCCTCAACCTACTTTCTGCCCAGGTTTAATTTCTTCAAAGTGTTCTCGTCTTTTGTAATATTTTGAAGTACGGACTAATTTCAAATATAAATTTGGCCATTCAATTTATGCAAACAGATGTTATTTGCACAGTCACCTGCAACTTTACCCAAGAATCTGCAGCGGGACGACGATAAAGCAAAAAACTACAGGCATTTCTTACTGTGAGATTATGATTTGATTACAGGAAGAAACCCGTTTCTTAATAGCTCTGAGATCCCCAACTCTTACGGAGAATTTTAACGGGCCCAAACGGCGTTTACCAAGGGAGTAAGTAAAAGGTAACCGCCAGCAACAGACCGCGAAGCTGAAACTTGTCCTGATCCTTCCAAGCAGCCGCCGCGGGCGGACTCCCTCCCCGGGGCCGCCTCCACACGCCTCCGAGTCAGTCCGCGAAACCCTCAAAGGAGTCCCAGGAAGCCGCGCCCGGCGACGGGACTCGAACAGCCGAATCTCCTGCAGCTTGCCGGGGAGCGGGCGCCCTCCGCTTAATCCCCACAAGCTCCCGGCGAGGCCCGGCTTTCCGCAAAAGTTGGGAGGATAAAAATGAGACGAACCCCACGTCCCGTCCTGAAAGAGATGCTGGGACGCCAGCCATCACGATCCGCGATCCCGGCCGCAAAACTCGGCGTTCAACCGCAACAGGAACAGAGGCGGGACCGCGGCGAAGGAGGAGCTCAGAATGGGGGTGATGTAGTTTTAAAAAAAAAAAAGTGCTTTTGAATAAAGGAACTTTATTTAGTTCCCGTACAAGCGGCAAACAGTGGCTGGCCAGAGGACCCAAACTTCCGGGGACGAAGGCGGGCACAGCGGAGGGCAATTAGAGGAGCGACTATGAAAGTTAGCGGAAGGCGGAAGCAGGCAAGGACCGGGAGGTCCCAGGGCCTAAGGAGCGGAAGGGGTCGCGGCGGCTCGGATCACGTGGTCAGACAGTCACGTGGCCAGAGTTGCTTGCTGTCCGTGGGACCGGAGTTCAGTGCGCCTGCGCAGTATTGGGAGCCCGGGAGGGAGCGTCCTTCCGGGCGAGGGGGTGGCTGTGTTCGTGAGCGGCTGCTGCTGCGGCTCTTTCCCTGCAGTCCTGCCGAGGAAGCGTGCGTCCCTGGCGCTTCCTTCTTCTCTTCCGGCGGAGAGGTTAGTGTATAATTGCTTTTCCCTAGCAGCTCCTGTGTCCGACTCGGAGGTCTGCGCCGCGGCTCCTGGCTCCCCGGAACATGTAGCGTTGCGGGTTACGCCAGTGCGGCAGTGACCCCTAGCCTCTTACGGTGATCTTTGGTCGACTTAGCTGGGAGTGAAAAGCACGCAATCAATTGGTGAACCCTTTTTTTGAGCCAGTGCACCTCAGTAACTGCAGAAATCGATAGAATAATTTTGGGTTTGAAGAATCGGACTGCATGCCCCCAAAGATGAGCGCCACTTTTCCCTTAAATCATAGCCTAGCTGTAACTGATTTTCATAATTGGTATCATTGTTCTCTAAAAGTTGAAATGTGTCCGGGAACTGAGTAACTGCCTTGTGTTTCATTTTAAAAATTCGATCGAATGCCTGCTATGTGCTGGGTGCTATTGTCAGGAGATACAGTAGGAAAAAACGCAAAAATGTGTATCCGCAAGCATACCCTTCATTATAGAGGGAAAACCCACAAATCTGCCCTTTTCCTCTTTTATATTTTTCGTTTATCGTTCTCTGACATATTTTACTGATTTACCATGTTTTTGTCTGTCACTCCCAATGTAATGTAAGGTTCAAAAGGTAAGGAATTTTTTTTTTATTTGCAGCTGTATAGTCAGCAACCAGGACAATGCCTGGCGCATGGTAAGAACTGAGTTCATGTTTGCAGTATCAATTAATAAATTAAAAATTAAAAGGTATGCAAGTGATGTTAAACAATGGAGAAATGCAAAGTGGACGAAGGTAGAGAATGGGTGCTGGTTGTGTGTTTTAAATGTAGTAGCTGGGGAAGGCTTCACCGAATAGAAGACATTTTAGCAAACATTGAAGGAGGTCAGAGTGTGAACCTTTCAGATCCCTGAGAGAAGAGCATAAGGAACAGTAAGTGCAAATATCCAGAGACCAGAATGAGGAGGATAATAAGCAAAGAAGAGTGCTGTCAGAGTGGTGATAAAGGGCCGGAGAATGTAGTGCCATGCAAGCCATTTTGGGGGCTTTGGCTTTCCCTCCACCCCTAGACGAAGTCACACACTGTTGCCCTGGCTGCAACCTCTGCCTCCCGGATTCAAGCGATTCTCCTGCCTCAGCCTCCCTAGTAGCTGAGATTACAGGCGCCCACCAGCACGCTCAGCTAATTCTTTTGGTATTTTTAGGAGAGACGGGGTTTCACCATGTTGGCCAAGCTGGTCTCGAACTCCTGACCTCGTGATGATTCACCCGCCTCAGCCTCCCAAAGTGTTGGGATTACAGGCATGAGCCACTGCGCCCGGCCTTCTTTGCTGTTGTTCAGGCTGGAGTGCAGTGGCGCAATCTCAGCTCACTGCAACCTCCGCTTCCTGGTTTCAAGCAATTCCGGTGCCTCAGCCTCCCGAGTAGCTGGGATTATAGCCCCAGGCCACCATGCCCGGCTAATTTTTGTATTTTTAGTAGACACCGGGTTTCACCGTGATGGCCAGGCTGGTATGGAACTCCTGACCTCAAGTGATCCCTCCCAAAGTGCTGGGATTACAGGCGTGAGCCACCACGCCTGGTCGGAGGGCTTTAGCTTTTATTGTAAGTGATCCTCAAGCCATAGCCAGATTTTGCACTGAGAAGAGATTCGGCTTGAAAGGATCACTTTGGTTGCTGTGTTGAGAAGAATCTGTAGGGGAACCAAAACAGAATCAAGGAAACTGGTTAAGAAGCTGTTACAATAATCCATGGGAAGGATAGCAGTTTGGAACACGTAGTATTATTATTGATGATGAGCAGTGGTCCAGATAAGGCCTGTGGGATTTACTGACAAGTTGGATATGGAGAATAAAAAGAAGAGTCAAGGTGGACTCCACGTTTTTGGCTTAGCAGTTATGAAGATGTTAATTAGTGCTCATGAATGGGGAAGACAAAAAAAAAGGGATGCAAGGGATTCTAGGTGTATAAGAAAGATTTTGATGGTAGACCATGGCATGTAAACTGGATATAGAGGAAGTGAAGTCATGAGGAGTGAGAGAGAGTGAAAAGGTGGTTGGATCATTGGCTTGTGGGTCCTGTTGGAGTTGAAGAATTGTTGGAATTGGGTAATAGAAGGAGTGAGATACAAAGATAGGAGATAGAGTTTAGAGAATAGAATGCATGAAATTGAGATGAGGAAGTGGCATGTATTGATAATGACAAAAGAGCCCCGTCTGATAGAAAAACAATGAAAGCCACAAATGTAATCTTAAGCTTTCTAGAAGCTGCAATGATAAAAATAAGAATGGGCTGGGCGCAATGGCTCATGCCTGTAATCCCAACACTTTGGGAGACCTGGGGTTAGGGGGAGCACCTGATGTCAGGAGTTCAAGACCAGCCTGTCCAACATGATGAAACAGTGTGTCTATTAAATACAAAAAATTAACTGGACATGGTGGCAGGCACCTGTAATCCCAGCTACTCAGGAGGCTAAGGCAGGAGAATCGCTTGAACCTGGGAGGCGGAGGTTGGGGTGAGTCAAGATTGAACCATTGCACTCCAGCCTGGGCAGCAAGAGCGAAACTCCATCTCAAAAAAAAAAAGGTAAAATTTATTTGAATAATGTGTTTTATTTAGCTCAGTATACCCAGACATATTAATTCAACAAGTAATTGATATAAAAATTGAGATATTTTACTTTTAAAAAAATTAAGGCTCAATTTATACCAGCCAGAGTTCAGTGGCTCAGTAGCAATGTGAATTGTCTAGTGGCTACTTTACAGGTCAGAGGATAATGACCATGGGCATGAGTGGCTGAGGAAGAATGAGAAACAGGACCATTCAGAAAGGGAGATCAGGGAACTCAGAGGCCAGGGTATTGGAACAATCATCCCATCACTGATCAGCATGGATATAGAAATCATTAAGAATTGACACAATCATAGTAATATCTGATTTTTTACATTCATTGTAATAGTGCTTCATGAAGCCTCCATATTAAGGCAGTCATTAAGAGTTTTGAGGTAAAGAATTTAGTCAAACAGGTCAGGTGCAGTGGCTCACACCTGTTTCCCAGCAATTTGGGAGGCCGAGGCAGGCGAATCATTTGAGGTCAGGAGTTGGAGACCAGCCTGACCAAGATATTGAAACCCCATCTCTGCCCATATATATAAATTAGCTGGGCTTGGAGGCACACATGTGTAATCCCAGCTACTCCGGAGGCTGAGACAGAATTGCTTGAACCTGGGAGGTGGGGGTTGCAGTGAACTGAGGTGTCACCACTGCACTCCAGCCTGAGTGACAGAGTGAGACTCCTCATCTCAAAATAAATAAATAAATAAATAAATAAATAAATAGAATTTACTCAGAATGAAAGAATACAGGACAGTAGACAAATTCCTAAAATATTTTATAGTTAGGTTCTTCAAAATTAAGGGGTTCAACTGCATGGAATGGTACTAACTAAAGGTGAACTACAGTAGCCAATTGGACTAGAATGAATGAAGCACAGAGTACCAACTTTTGAATGGATTTTGAAAGCAGGAGGTTCTACCTCCTAAGTAGCACCTCTGAATCATCTTTGTCCTTATCTGGAGAGAGGTAATAAATACAAGCTAGTGGGTAAGAGTGTTGACTTTGGAATTGGGAAAGGCTGGCTTTTATTTTAATTACACCTCTGTAGCTTCTTAGCAGTAAGCACTTAGCCTCTTTAAACCTCAATTTCCTACGCAGTGAAATGGGATCATTATGAGGTGAAGCTGAGTCACTTGAGTGTAGAAAGCGCTCAGAGTGATGTTGGCGTCTCTTTCGGTTCCTCCTGCACATCATCACCAAAAATTTGTTTCATGAACATACATTTGACCGTGTGACTCTCACAGCTGAAAGCTCAGCCTTCTCCCCACCTGTAGAGACTCTCTAGGATGACTGTGTAGATCCTTCAGTGATCTGGCCACCGGCTCTTTTTTGGTCCTTGTCTCCTGCAACTCACTCCTACCTTCCCTGAAATTGCACCCTGTTTGTGAGATACAGGACTTTATGCCTAGGGTGTTTGACTTGCTGATCCATCTGCCCTTTCAATGGTTCACATGTCACCTCTGTGACAATGCCGCACTCCTCACATGCTCCTTTCTCCGGACTAGAGCAGTTGGTGCATCTGATACTTTTCCTCTGCTAGGCTTTGAATTCTGAGATCATTAATTCATGTATCTCTGGCATATAACATGTTATTTTTAAAAAAGAATTATTGATTACTATAGTTTAACTTTTTTTGGCGGGGGGCAGGAAACAGAGTCTGACTCTGTTGCCCAGGCTGGAGTCCAGTGGGGCGATCCTGGCTCACTGCAACCTCTGCCTTCCTGATTCAAGCAATTCTGTATCTCAGCCACCTGAGTAGCTGGGATTAGGGCATGCACCACCATGCCTGGCTAATTTTTTTTTTTATTTTTAGTAGAGATGGGGTTTTTGCCATTCTGTCCAGGCTAGTCTTGAACTCCTGGCCTCAAATGATTTCCTCCCCAACTTCAGCCTAACAGAGTGCTGGGATTATAAGCGTGAGCTACTGCGTGTAGCCTGCTGTAGGCTAACTTTAACACATTTTGTACTGTAAGGGGGAAATTCTGTTTCCCTTATCTGGAATGTTCATGTATGTACCTGACATGCCTCATGCATGCCCATGCCCAGCCACGAGCTGAAAAGCCCCTTCCTCTTCTAGAATCAGCTTAGAACTTTCTGGGAGCCTTTCCTGATTTTGCTTTCCCTGAGACAGAAAAAAGCAGGCTGGAGTGCAGTGGTATAATCATGGGTCACTGCAGCCTCAAATCTCCTGGGCTCAAGTTAGTGGATATGCTGATGAAGTAAATGAAGTGGTCCCATCACTATTTTTTTTAAGGTTCTTGTTATGTCAGTAACTTTATAATCTTGTGATCTTCCAGGAAGAAGACTAAATAAAGGCAAAGTGGCAAAAACGTTGTACTTATTTTTTCAACCTTGTTCTTTTGCTAGAATTAGCTTAGGATGTATCTGTTTTACAAATTTTTTTGCAAAAATATGCCTGTTACCTAGAGGAATATTATATGTGTTTTAAACATTAATTTAAGAACTTGAACTTTGAATTCCTTTTCTTTTAGCTTGAGATGTGGTAATGCCAGCCAGACTTCTCAGAGCTGTGGCTGGATCTCACCGTATATTATCAAAAGCACATCAGTGCCGAAGAATTGGTCATCTAACGTTAAAGTCAGTTAAGGAATTTGAAAATACAACATGCAGCACACTGACAATACGTCAAAACTTGGATTTGTTCCTTCCTGATAAAACAGCTGGTGGTTTGAATAAGTCTCACATCCTGGAAATGAGCCAGAAAAAATCAACTACAAGCATGCTGTCTCCATTAAATGCTGCTCATTCCCAAGATGAAAAGGCACGCCTTCCGACCGTGAATTGCTTTGGTACTCACAGAAGAGTGACCCACAAACCAAATCTATTGGGTTCTAAATGGTTTAGAAAAATACTAAAGAGGCATTTCTCATCTTTGTCAACGGAAACATTTGTTCCAAAACAAGACTTTCCACAGATCAAGAGACCACTAAAAGCATCCAGGACCAGGCAGCCATCCAGGACCAACCTTCCAGTTCTGTCTGTGAACGAGGTAAATTTGGGGTGGCCGTGGCTCTTCTGCTAAGTGATCATTGCTCACGCTAAACTGTGTGCACTGCACCCCAGCCTTACCGCCAGTGTAAGAGAAGAGGCAGTCAACTCAGACTTCTTCATCAAGATCTTTAAAGCCTAATAAATATCCAAAGGGATTCGAAATCTTAATTTTTGTTGCTTTTGTTGTTGTTGAGACAGCGTCTCACTGTCGCCCAGGCTGGAGTGCAGTGGCACAATCTCGACTCACTGCAACCTCTGTCTCCCAGGTTCAAGCAATTTTCCTGCCTCAGCCCCCTGGGTAGCTGGGACTACAGACATGAGCCAATACACCTGGCTAATTTTTGTATTTTTAGTAGAGACGAGATTTCACCATGTTGGTCAGGCTGGTCTTGAACTCCTGACCTTGTGATCCGCCCGCCCCGGCCTCCCAAAGTGCTGGGATTACAGGTGTGAGATACCACGCCCAGCCTGCCAAAATCTTAATGTTTAAGAATTAATGATAGATATAAAAACAAAATACAGGCAACAAAACATGAAAATACAATTTGTGAAAGATTTAGTTATTGGTCTAAGGAAACTGAAAATGAGGACTAGTAATAAGTATAGTCTAAGAATGAGACTGTAATAAAAACCCATTAAAAAACAAACTAGAAATTCTTCATCAAATTTTAAAAAAAATTGTAACTGCAGACAAATCGGCCTTTTTTATGCTGTGAAATCTGTGCATAGGGTGGTGAAATGACACAGTAGAGTAGACTCCAAAAGCAGCAAGGCGGGGGGGGTTGTTTTTTAATACTCTTAAGGTGAAAGGGTGTATTTTTTTATTCACCTTTATGGGATTTCTAGGAATTTTTCTGCTACAATTTGCATTTCTCCTTTAATAGCAATTCAAGGGTCAAGTTAAGCCCTTGGTAACCTTTGTATGTTGCTTAATACCTAGAACTGTGCCTTGTACTTAAATGTTTATTAAATTGGAAAGGATCAAAAAGAGGCAAGAGGATCTTTAATGTCCATAGTCATTAACATTAAAGATATTTGAAACTTGATGAAGAGTCTGAATCTATCAGAAAACGGGTTCGAATGTCGGTCTTCAAGTCTCAATTCTGAAAAGTAGCCCCTGAGCCTGTTGAATTTGGGCTGTGTTTTTATTGCTGTGCAGCTGACATCCCTTGGAAGGGTATACATTACCTTTACTCATCCTCAGATTCTGAGCTAGGAATTAATGCATGGTTTTTGTGTTGGATTCTGGAATGGTTTCAGTTCTTGTACGGTGTCTCTGAACCCAGGATGTGAAAGATGGAAGTGTGGTGCAGGTACCGCTCCCCTTTCCTTTTGCTCGAGCTTTGGGGTAACCTGGGAAATTCAGTATTTACGTGTCGGAGATGACAGTAAGTATAAAAACCTGAATTCATGGCAGATCCAAAAAAGAAAACTCAACTCCTTTTCTTTTGTTACATGTAGCAGCACAGTGTTTCTTAGGAAGAACCCGATAGGGTCGGAGAAGTCCCCATACTGTTTCTTTGGGCCATCCTTAGACTTGGAAACAATGTTCCCAAATACCATTTCTTATTTTTCTTTAGGATTTTTTTTTTCTACTTCTTCCAGGAAAGAATTTGAAGTAGATTTTTAACATTCACCATCGTTTCAAATGAGATAATAAATACTTTACATATTAGTCAGAGCAAATTGTTGACATGAACAGAGATATGAATGTTACGAAGTACCTGAAATGAATAATGTAGTTGAACATTTTGTTTTGAGAAGCCCAGTAATTAAAAGAGGAAGTCCTCCTGGGACTTATTGTTTGTTGTTTATTGTTGTGGGGGAAATGCAGAGTAAAAACAAAAATGTCTTAAGAGAAATAACTTTTTCCAGCATGGAAATGAAGGAGTCAGTTATTTCCTGGGTCCTGTTATAGGAGACGTTATGTAACATGATAGACAATGACCTCAGTTGGAGATTGGCAAAAACAAGCCATATGCTGTCTTTCTGAAAGCACAGGAAAATAATAGAAAATCATATGTTTCTGGCCAGGCAGTGGCTCATCACGCCTGTTATCCTAGGAATTTGGGAGGCCAAGGCAGGCGGATTACTTAGGTCAGGAGTTCAAGACCAGACTGGCTAACATGGTGAAACCCTGACTCTACAAAAATAGAAAAATTAGCCGGGATTGGTGGTGCACACCTGTAATCCCAGCTGCTCAGGAGGCTGAGGCAGGAGAATTGCTTGAACCCAGGGAGCAGAGGTTGCAGTGAGCTGAGATCATGCCTACACTCCAGCCTGGGTGACAGAACAAGACTTTCAGAATCTGAGATATTCAACCCACATCCCATTGGTTTACAATTGCTAAAAGCAATAGTGAGTGCAGTGGCTCATGCCTATAATTTCAGTGCTTTGGGAGGCTGATGCAGGAGGACCGCTTGCCAGAAGTTGAAGACCAGCCTGGCAACATAGCAAGACTCCCATTTCTAAAAGACTTAAAATTAGCCAGGCGTGGTGGTGTGCACCTGTAGTCCTAGCTACTCAAGAGGCTGAGGTGGGAGGATCACTTGAGCCCAGGGGTTCCAGGCTGCAGTGAACCATGACTGCACCTCACTTCATCTAGCCTGGGCGACAGAGTGAGACCCCGTCACTAACAAACGGACAAAAAAACCAAAAACAGTGATAGCAGCGCTTCTTGTTAATGTCCTGTATTTGAAGAGAACAGCAGAGGATGGGAACGGTGGGTCTGAGTGGCAGGGAGCCTGACACCAGGGAGAGTGTTTTCAGGCTAATAGCACAGTGTTTTACAAAAGCACTAGTGGATTGTTAACCATTTTTTTGAAAAATGAAATAGAATAGAAAACAGAATACAAGGCCGTGCATGGTGCTCAGGCCTGTATTCCCCGCACTTTGGGAGGCTGAGGCAGGTGGATCACAAGGTCAGGAATTCAAGACCAGCCTGACCAACGTGGTGAAACCCTGTCTCTACTAAAAATACAAAATTAGCCAGGTATAGTGGCACATGTCTGTAATCCCAGCCACTTGGGGAGGCTGAGGCAGGAGAATTGCTTGAACCCAAGAGGTGGAGGTTGCAGTAAGCTGAGATCGCCCCATTGCACTCCAGCCTGGGCAAAAAAGAGTGAAACTCCGTCTCAGAAAAAAAAAAGAAAGAAAATAACAGAATACATTGCTCATTAATAAGTTTAATACTGGTTTGTGAAGCTTTTGTAGCAGTTATTGGTGTGTAAGCATATATTTGTATACATACTATGTATAGTGATTTCTTATAGGTTATAGTCAAAAAAACTTATAAAGCACAATACTGGTCACGTAAATTGTATCTGTGTTTTTATAGCTTTCATCTCCAGTCAGTACATTGCAGGAGAAAAGGCATTTTTCCTTAGTGTGATCTGTCTACTCACAGTACTTCTGACACCAAATATGTGGGGGCCTTTTCCTCCTCACCCCAGCCAGTTCTCTGGTTCTCCAGACACTAACAAGGTGTCCTGAAATTCAGTTCAATTCCAGCTTTAGTCAGTTAGTGCGGACCCCACAGTAGTTAAGCTCAGCCCTGCAAGACTGCCCTCCCCATTGACACCTATGCTTCTGACCAACCAGCTCCACCACCCCCTCTTCAGGTTTGATGATTTGCTAGAATGGCCCACAGAACTCAGGGCATCACTTCATTTACCTTTACTGACTTTTTATGAAGTATACAAATGAACAGCCAAATGAAGAGGTGCATAGGGTGCAGTCTAGAAGGGCTTGGAACTCAGGAGCTGCTTTTCCTTGTAGAATCGGCACATGGATGCATTGATCAACCCAGGAGTTCTCCAGACCCCATCACTGAGGTGTTTTTGTGGAGGTTTCATTGCGTAGCCATGATTGATGATTAACCCAACCTCCAGCCCCTTGCCGTTCACCAGAGGTTAAGGATGGGGCTGAAAGTTCTAAGCTTCTAAATCAAAGTTTGGTCTTTCTGGTAACCACCCCCCATCCTGAAGCTGTCCAGGAGCACACTGATGAGAGTCACCTCATTAAAACAAAAGATGTTCCTAGCACTCGTGAAATTCCAAGGGATTGAGAAGCTTTGTGTTAGTAACCGACGGCAAAGATCAAATATTACAACCAAAAATGTCCCTGTCACTTAGAAAATTACAAAGATTTTAGGAGTCGGTACTGGGAACCAAGGACAAAGACCAAATGTAAATTTATTATATCACTATAGAAGCAACATTGCTGTAATACTCTAATTTTCTTCAGTAATACAGTGTAAATAAAAATACCATTTTTTAAAAAATGTTCTGATCAGAGCATGTGATACTGCTAAAATGAGAATCATATGTAGATTTCTAGCCCCATCTGCTGGAACATGTCTTCTGCAGCCAGAAAAAAAGCAAACATACTGAAATACAGTGGTTCGGGGGTTTTTGTTTTTTGGGTTTTTTAAAAAACATTTTAAAGTAGAAAAGCCCTAAATCTTATAACTATTATTGGTTGGTTTGGCACATCTATTTAAGAGCAAGTTGCTGATCCCCATCCTGAAACCCAAAATATGAAACCCATATGCTTTATATGCATGTAACTAATGCTGAATTAAGATTCACTATAAAAATCCAGAAAGAGATGTATAAAAAATAAGAAGAAGAAAAAAAAGCAGACAAGACATTCCATGGTTCTTTTTTCTTTTACCAAATAGGCTAAAATAAAAAAGAAAACCAAAACAAAATGTCTAAAAAGTCAAGTTCATCTATTAATAGAAAAAGCTCACAACTGAAAGAGACCCAGATCTAAGAAGTTTAAGGAGAATACAGAAATTGGTGGGGCAAACCATGTAAGCTGAGTGACACTGGGTGGAAATTTTTTGCCAAACTAAATGAGAGATGCCGGGAGAAGGAAAGGGGACAGTTGACAGTCTGGAAAACCTATAGCAAAGATGCTTAGGATGGCTAAGTGAAAACAGATTGTGTTTAAAGATTTATTCATAATCTATTTGGAGCTTAGAATATATTTTCTCATAAAAATAGTGATTGAATGACTTGCCTTGTCCCGTCCTTGAGACTTCAAAATAGTATGCATTCTCAATTTGCCGTTAGTTTCTGAATATTCACATGATTTGAAATACCAGATTGCCGAAAACTCAATTCTGAATATATTGTGCCCTTTATTTTTTATCTCCCAAGTGGCAGTTTTTAAAATTGGCCTTTTACCTTGATTTAAAATAACAAAATGCCTGGCCGGGCATGGTGGCTCATGCCTGTAATCCTAGCACTTTGGGAGGCCAAGGTGAGCAGATCACCTGAGGTCATATGTTTGAGACCAGCCAGGCCAACATGGCAAAACCCCATCTCTACTAAAAATACAAAAATTCACCAGGTGTGGTGGTGCATGCCTGTAATCTCAGCTACTCTGGAGGCTGAGGCAGGAGGATTGCCTGAACCCAAGAGGTGGGGGTTGCAGTGAGCTGAGATTGTACCACTGCTCTCCCACCTGGGTGACAGAGGGAGATTTCATCTCAAAAAATAGTAAATAAAAAAAATAGAATAAGAGAATAGTGCCTGCCACCGCCATCAAACAGACCTTGTACTCTAATGCCAAGCTGTATATGGGGCAGTTGCTGGCATGTCTTCATTGGCACTATAAAATGTGGCCCAGAAGACAGGAGCTGAGAATAAGAAGTCTGTGTTGGTTAGGAGTAACTTTGTCCTGGCTCTCTGGTATAAAGCTCTCAAATGTGACTTTGTGAATCCGGGTGGGATAATGGACTCATCTCTGTCCGCAAAATGCCATTGTGCAGAGAAGCACCCAATGGATAAGCTTTTTATATGCTCTGAAATATAGTAGCTGAAATTAAATGCCACTTTTTCAGAGGTGAATTAATGGACAGCCTGATGAAATTCAAAGCTTTTTGATGTATAAAACTTGATAAATGGAACTATTCCATCAATAGGCAAAATATAACAACCTGTCTGTGTGGATAATATGTAATTTCTGCACAGGTCTCTGTTTAGTAAATATATCACTGTATATCAGTCTGGAATATTGCTCCAATAAAGGAACATAAAGTTTGTTTGTTTTTTGGGACGGAGTCTCACTGTGTTACCCAGGCTGGAGTGCAGTGGTGCAATCTCAGCTCACTGCAACCTCTGTCTCCTGGTTGCAAGGGATTCTCCTGCCTCAGGCTCCCAAGTAGCTGGGATTACAGGCATGCCCCACCAAGCCCGGCTAATTTTTGTGTTTTTAGTGGAGCCAGGGTTTCACCATCTTGGCCAGGCTGGTCTCAAACTCCTGACCTCAAGTGATCCGCCCGCCTAAGCCTCCCAAAGTGCTGGGATTACAGGCGTGAGCCATCGTGCCTGGCCAAGATTTTTTTTTTGGGGAAAAATAAAAGTAGTACACATACTTAGCACAGATGGGCTTGGCCAGTAACACATGATGGTGAAGCAGATGTGAGACAACAGGGAGAGGCAGAGACGGTGTGGGCTGGAGACCCTCGGCTCCCGCCCTAGCCCATTATTGCCAGACCTTCCACTCAGAAGGTGAAGACGATGGAAACCTGGATTTTGTGTGAAATCTCCATTTATTGTTGACAAGCCAATTCGAACTTTAGAAATGTGATTAGGTCAGCTCTTGAATTGGATAGTTCTCTGAGCTGCCAGTTTACAACTCTGATTCTAGCAAAAGAGACAGCCTCTGCCATTTTCAGTACATCTACGGGAAGATCCTTCAGTGGACTAGCTTGTGACCTCCTTATCTCCTTTTTGGGCTTCCTCCTCTTCCAACTTCAGACCAAACTATGCACATCAGCTATAGCCATCATAGAAGTAATTCTGACATCTTAATGTGCTGTGATTTTACCTGGCAAGCTTGAGTGAATTTGTCAGGTCTTACAGAGTGGAGCCTGCGTGATGTCTCGCCTGACGCCCCTTGCTAGGATTCCTTTCTTTCAGCTAGCTGAATCTCTAAACACATAGCACGTCAGCTCCTTTTAACTCCATGGAGCCTTAAAAAGAACTAGTGCTCACAGGTCTAAACCGTAAGCACATAACCTCTTCCCTGTACTCTGGTAACTCCTGATACATTTTTATTTGTATATCCCTGTGTTCCTGCTTTCTTTGTGACTATGGCAATTAGCTAATTTGGAAGGAATCAGCAGTTATCTGCTCATAATGAGGGCACTACATCTACTTATCTCCAGATTCCCCAGTAATTTCAGCTTGTCTTTTATTTTTTCCTAATTGAATTAGTTGTATTTTGCTTATGAGTAGATACTTATTGATTTTGGATTTTTCAGCTTGCATGGATCCTCAGGTTGTCTGTTATTCCTCTACCTTTTTTTTTTTTTTTTTTTTTGAGATGGAATCTTTCTCTGTTGCCCAGACTGGAGTGCAGTGGCTTGATCTTAGCTCACTACAACCTCTGACTCAGGTTCCAGCGATTCCCCTGCCTCAGCCTCCCGAGTAGCTGGGACTACAGGCTCATACCATCATACCACCGGCTAATTTTTGTATTTTTTAGTAGAGACAGGGTTTCACCATATTGGCCAGGCTGGTCTCAAACTCCTGACCTCGTGATCCGCCCACCTTGGCCTCCCAAAGTATTCCTCTGCTTTTAAACCACACATCAGAACTGTGGAACAGATTGAGGAAGGGCAAACAGGGTCAGGCCATTTCATGAGAAAGAGCCAGGAGTTACCGAATGGAGGTGGGAGAAAGGAATGAATTAATATATACTTATCCAGAATTTCATACTGGGAATGTAACAGAACGGGAAAGAATTGGGGAGCTGAGATGAGTAAGTCCTAAGAATAAATGTTGATTTAGTGACTCATAACTTCTTTTGGCCAACTAGGATCTAACAACCGTTGAACATTTATATTAGCCACAGTCCTGAGCAGTTTATATTTATTAGCTTATTTAAACTTTACAACAACCCCATAAAGTAGGCATTCTTGTTATTCTGATATTCTTTTACAATTGTAACCAACTTCTGTGCCTAAAATCTTAACTCTTATGCCAATAGCTTTCAAACTTCATCAACCACATCTCACAGTGAGAAATATATTTAACATTTTACATACATAGCGACCTAGAGTAGACATACAGATGCATATAAGGGACAGAAAACTTTATAAAATAGCATTTCCTATGAATAATGTGCTGTAATATTTTCTATTTAGTTTTATTAAAAAGCTGTTTTGGGCCAACTAAACTGATATCAGAACTCACTAATGTATTGTTACCTACAGTTTGAAAAAACAGAGCATTGAACCATAGTGCTTACCATCTGTATATTGTATAGACACAACATGACTTTCCTCATGTGTACACAGGCAAGATGGGGCATGAACCAAAGTACTAACCAAAACCAAGACATATGCTCAGATTTACAAACCTTTTTGTTTAATGTTAACCAGAGTAAAAATGCTATAATTCCTTTGGGGATGTAAAGGAATCTGCCTGTACAAGAGTAGTTACAAATTAGAAAATGACCTCAAATACTGATGTTGCTTTGAAAAAGAGTCATGGAGCCGGCGCAGTGGCTCATGCCTGTAATCCCAGCACTTCAGGAGGCTGAGGTGGTTGGATCACGAGGTCAGGAGTTCGAGACCAGCCTGGCCAACATGATGAAACCACATCTCTACTAAAAATACAAATAATTACCTGGGCGTGGTGGCACGTGCCTGTAATCCCAGCTATTCAGGAGGCTGAGGCAGGAAAATCACTTGAACCCTGGAGGTGGAGGTTGCAGGGAGCCATGATTGCGCCACTGCACTCCAGCCTGGGTGACAGAGCGAGACTGTCTTTTTAAAAAAGGAAAAAGAAAAGAGTCATGGAAACTCAGGGTTGGAGAGACTTAACTATCATTCCAGCCAGTCACCCATGTGATGCCTTAATCATCTCTGTATTTTTCATTCGGTCTGTGCTTGAGACACTACCAGTTGCGAATGGCTTCCCTTTCAGATTAATCCATTCCATCTTTTTGGCTGGTGGGAGGGAGGGAGCAAGTTCTTTTGAAGATCAAGCTGAAATTTGTATCCCAGTAGCTTCGTTCTCTTCATCTTCATCCCATCCCTTCTATTGCCCTTTGAGGTGTTTGAAGAAAACTCTGGAGTTCTAGCTTTGCGGAATGGTGTCCCATAGGGCGCTCAGCGGCTATCACGGATGCTTCAGCCTCTTGGTAACCTATGTTGTGCCCATCTCCCTGGAACAGGACCTAATGCACTGCACAGCCTTTGCAACGGCAGATGAGTATCATCTGGGAAATCTGTCTCAAGATCTGGCCTCCCACGGATATGTTGAAGTAACAAGCTTGCCTCGAGGTACTTCTTCTTGAACCGGGGGCCAAGTATGTTAAAATGTATTGGATAATTTTCCTATGATACTATCTTAAGTATGTATTTGTTTACAATATATTTTCTTTTGAAAGGATTACATCATAAAAGTGGATGTTGAATCTCTTCAGATGACAAAGATAAGAAAATAAAATGTGTTTACAGAGAGCTTCTCATTAAAATCAGTATGATTTATTATCATTATTACTTGAGGTGGTCAGAGGTCATACTATTCATTTCTATCACATTAAGAAGTTATTTTAGTATTACAGAGTATTATAGGAGAATCGTGAAGTTGATAGACATGGGGAGATCTGTTTAAAAAAAGTTTACCAGGTCAATCTAATACTTTAAAACAATTAGTTAAAAGATAAAATATGAAAAATAAGAAAATTAAAATGAAGTTAATTGAGGATTTTAGGGTGCTATCAGGAAGGATTCTTGAGAAATAGCTTGCTTTACATTAATTAAAAATAATATAGGCCTTGTGTGGTGGCTCAGGCCTGTAATCCCAGCACTTTGGGAGGCTGATGCTGGTGGATCACTTGAGGTCAGGAGTTCGAGACCAGCCTGCCCAACATGCTAAAACCCCATCTCTACTAAAAATGCAAAAATTAGCTGGGCGTGGTGGTGTGTGCCTGTTATTCCAGCTATTCAGGAAGCTGAGACAGGAGAATCACTTGAACCTGAGAGGCAGAGGTTGCAGTAAGCCAAGATCACACCACTGCACTCCAGCCTGGACAACAGAGAGAGACTCTGTCTCAAAAATAAATAAGTTACTTAGAACATTTTGATGAAGAAACTTCTACAGTAAAACCCAGGATAGCCCAATACTTAGAACATGAATTAATTTACCTCAGAGTAGCAAAACTAGGTTGAAAGCCTTCCTACAGCAGAGGAAATTCTTAAGAGTCAATCCGATAGAAGATAGTTGAAGTATGGTGTTTTTTGGTCTTGAGAATCCAAACAGACTGTGTGATTAGGTGACAAAACAAGCATCGTTGACTGAGAAGACAGAGCTATGTCTGTAGCCCCTTAGGATGAAAATTTGCTTGAAGGTATTATTGGCTGACTCTGAAGGCTGTCAGCTGTGTGGTTGATGCATCTCAGGATTGGGGCCTTCACTGCCCTGGGTTGTTTCAGTCCATTTTTTTTTGCTTTTGGCTGCATTAGGCAAACTCTGTCCTATCGTAGTAATCAACAATTTACCAAAAAGAAAATATCAGAGTTTTGGTCTCTGTCTGAATTGCCCATCACCCAGCCTTTACCAGGAATTTCTGAAGCTTTGAAGATCCCAGTTTTACATTAAGAGATTACATATGACTTTTTGCAAGTTAATAATAGTATATTTGGCTGGGCACAGTGGCTCACACCTATAATCCCAGCACTTTGGGAGGCCGAGGTGGGCAGATCACAAGGTCAGGAGATTGAGACCATCCTGGCTACCATGCTGAAAGCCGTCTCTACTAAAAATACAAAAAATTAGCTGGGCATGGTGGTGCGTGCCTGTAATCCCAGCTACTCAGGAGGCTGAGGCAGGAGAATTGCCTGNGGAGGCTGAGGCAGGAGAATTGCCTGAACCCAGGAGGTGAGGTTGTGGTGAGCCGAAATCACACCACTGCACTCCAGCCTGGGCGACAGAGCCAGACTCCATCTCAAAAAAAAAAAAAAAAATTGTATGTTTATTTATTGATATATTAACATATTGTTTATAAATTTATATTACAGAATATATGCTTATGATAAGTATCACTAT
Source organism: Cebus imitator (assembly GCF_001604975.1). Classification (NCBI taxonomy): domain Eukaryota; kingdom Metazoa; phylum Chordata; class Mammalia; order Primates; family Cebidae; genus Cebus; species Cebus imitator. The sequence continues at coordinate 13,341,054 of NW_016107321.1, forward strand.
ACTACGTTAAGCAACTTCTTATGATGAATGTTGGTATTTTTTTATGTTTAACAATACTTAGGCCAGGACCCCTGGCTCATGCCTGTAATGTACTTTGTGAGTCCAAGGCAGGCAGATGGCTTGAGCTCAGGAGTTCAAGACCAGCCTGAGCAATATAGTGAGACCTCATCTCTGCAAAACATAAACAAACTGCACATGCCTGTAGTCCAAGCTACTTGGGAGAGGGAGGAGACTTGAGTCCAGGAGGTTGAGGCTGCATTGAGCTGAGGTCATGGCACTGCATTTCAGCCTTGGACACAGAGCAAGACCCTGTCTCAAAAAAAATAAATAAGTAAACTATTTTAAATAGTTGCAGGTGGCTGCAGCGGTAGCCCTTGCGGTGGTTAACCTTGAAATTAGACATGTTTTGAAATGGTCAGTATCATTATTTCTATGTATTTTCTATTGCCTTACTCTTTACACTTTAAAATTCAACAGAAGGAGTAGTTTTGGAATATTAAAATTGCATTATTAATAAAATAGTATTTAAAGGAAGAGAATATATTCTTCAAATTTTAACTTAATTTCATAGAAGTTTAATTCTTGAAGCTTAGTTGTATCGAACCTAAGACTTTAATAATTATCTGGACTAGTGTTATGGATTCAAAATGGCTATGAATGAGCTCTGATAATAATATCACAGGTTGGATGTTTTATAAAAGTAATTGCATATCATTCTTTTGGTGTTCATATTTGCATTTTTATATATTAAATCCTTTCAGAGGCCTTAGTAAAAAGATGGTGATTGTGTTACAGAGCACTCCATGGCATATAAAGAAATGATCTTAAGTACTTTATTAAAGTGTTTATAGGTGATTCTTATAGCTTGTGTTACCTTGACAAGCTTTTATGTTCATTTATTTTAAATCACAGATGCAGCAAATATTTTGGTGATAGGTGTAGAAAATTCTGCAAAAGAAGGTGATCCTGGAACAATATTCTTCTTCAGGTAAGAAAAGAAAGAAACCCCATTAGGTGGTGATGGGTTGGGGGTCAAGTAAGTGTGGTCTTTAAAGGTGCAGGCATACCTTGCTTAACAGAACACGTGTTCAAACTGTATTTGTGATTTAAGTTTATCATTTAATTCTTTTTTAATCTAGGAGAGTTTGTCACTTTTAGGAATCCTCTGGTAAACTCTCTTATGAAGTAAAGAGTTTTTCAAACAAGTGAATGATCTTTCCTGGCGTGTCTTTCTTTGTAAACACGGATTTTCATGGACTAAATTCTTGGAAAGCAGCCGATTTCCCATTCATCTTCAGTGCCCCTGGTCAGACCCTTGCCCCAGGGAAACTCCTGCTGCCTACCTGCTGGCTCTTCTCTCTATTTTCTTTCTTTTCTCCCTTCCCCTTTGGTAACTGTTTAAAGTTTTAGCTTACCTCTCCAGAGGCTTTAGAGTAAGAGACTCATAAACACATTTAATCCTTTTATCTGAAGCCTGACTCAATACTGAATACTCCACAGTGGCTGCCTGGGAATGATAATGATGATGGGACCATGTGAAATAACCTCGTTTATCCTCACCACACTTGATGAAGGTCTGTTATTCCCATTTTGCAGGTGAGGAAACTGAGGGCCATAGGAACTAAGTGAATTACCCATAGTCATGAGACTAGTACGCAGCAGAACAAAAACACATGGAACATCTGTGAGAATCCAAAGCTGAGTCAAGTTTTTGTGGTCATAATCCTTATAGTTGATGAGAAGTGGAAGTTCATTTTTCCATTCAATGCCTAACTTCCTTTTGACCCCATCTTTAAAGATAATCAAGATTCCAACTTTAATTCAAGTGGAATAATAGCATTCCTATTGTTCCAGGTGAGGAATTTAGATATTTGAGGGCCTCTAGAGCAGCACTGTTCAGTAGAAATATAATGTAAGCCTCATATGTACTGATACATTTTCCAGTAACCACATTTTAAATATTTTTTTAAAAAGATTAATTTTGAACAGCACAAATATGTTTCTTGAAGTTAATTTTAACAATGTATTTTTTTCAACCCAGACTACCTAAAATATCATTTCAACATGTTGTTAATAATATTTCTTCACTGTCTATAGTAAGTCTTTGAATTTTGCTATGTATTTTACACTTACAGTGCATCTCAGTTTGCACCAGGCATGTTCCGAGCACCCAGTAGCCACATGTGGTTTCTGAGTAGGGAAGGGAGCTGAGTACAGTGTTGCACAGGACAGCTCTAGATGGAGGAATACGCAATTCACCAGGCCTCTCTTCTGCCTGGAAGGGATTCTCTGAACTGATACTGTGGCTGTGGCTTGAAATACCTCTTAAATCCATATCCTGAAACCTTCTCCTGGCCTATTGTAACAGCTTACTTATTGTCTCCCTGCCTTCCTGCTCACCCACCACCAGTCCGTCTATCTGTTGTAAGCAGGGTCATTCTTCAGTGGGCATTTCTGACCACTACACTCTCCTGCCTAAATTTCTATGGAATATAAACAAATTCTTTATCACCACATAAAGTTCCCTTCAGGATTGGCCGCTACTTGCCTCTTTAACCTGGTTGCCCTCTACTTGACCACATCTGCAGCCATGCATCTACTGGCTGTTTATTCTAAGATGCTGCTCTGCTCCCTCCCACCTCCTCCCTGAGCCTGTGTGTCTCCTCTGCTCTGTTGTCTCCTCTTGTTTTCTCATTTGGCTACCTCTGCTAGTCCTTCGGCAGAAGGGTCCCTCTGGTATACATTCCGTAGTACACTCTGCATACTCTTATAGCACTGACCACACTCTATTGTAATTGGTGGTCTCAGTGCCAGTCCCAGTCTTTTCTAGATTGAGGATAAGAATGCAGTCATACTCATCTTTCTGTCACAGATACTGAGCACGGACCCACACATATACTAAGCACTTTACTTTAGAGATGTTTAAAGAATGACCTGGGGTCGTTAATATTTTTACGTTTCTTCTATTTCCTCTTTTCCTTTCTCCAGTGCAGTAACCCTGAGCCATAACTCCTGCTTTTATTTATTACTTAAAATAGCTTCAACACATCAGACTTCGGAAATCAAAACAAGTGCATTTATAGTGTTAGACCCTAAATAATGTCAAAGCCGTTATCGGATTCAGAGGGCTTCCTATGGCTTCATTGTAGTTCTGTTCAAAGCACTATGAGCATGGGTAGCATTAATCCATAGAGGCTTTTAGCCATCTGACACTTAAATTAGTCCGACTAAAAGCATAACCCTTGGCCAGGTGCAGTGGCTCACACCTGTAATCCCAGCACTTTAGGAGGCCAAGGCAGGTGGATTACCTGAGCTCAGGAGTTTGCCACCAGCCTGGGCAACATGGTGAAATCCCATCTCTACTAAAAAATATAAAAAATTAGCTGGGCACAGTGGCATGCGCCTGTAGTCCCAGCTACTTGGAAGGCTGAGACAGGAGGATTGCTTGAACCCAGGAGGCAGAGGTTGCAGTGAGCCGAGATTTCACCACTGCACTCCAGCCTGGGCGACACAGCAAGCCTCCATCTCAAAAAAAAAAAAAAGCATGGCCCTTTGTTCTTTGCCCGTTAGCCTGTCCAATGAGAGCTGAGACAAGGTCTCAAAACTTCCTTACCCTGATTTCTATGGATCAGAATTGAACCAAGTGTGAAAGAGTCTACACACGAAGTTGTATAGTATTACAATAATAGCTATTTATTCTGCAAACCATGTGAAAAATCATAAATTTTTGGGAGGTCAGGTTTTATCAAGAATTTTATTTTAGCTCTTATTTTAGCAAGTTCACCTAAGGATCATAATGTTAAACTAGTAAGTACATTGTATTTTGAAACATTACATCCTTCTACAAGTTACACGGCTTTATACATGACCCTAAAGAATGTATTCTACCTGTATCTTAGTGGATTCTTTTATTTTTTTGAATCAGGGAAGGAGCTGCTGTGTTTTGGAATGTGAAAGACAAAACTGTAAGTGTAAATAAAAATGTGAAAGTATAAAAATTTAGTTTTGTGAGAATGAATTGTTAATTAGCACTACTCAATAAACTGAAAGAAGAGAAATTAATAGGTAATGCACAACTTATTTGCTCTGCATTATGTGATATTTATCTTACCAGTTTTATCTTCCAAAAATTTATTGTATTTTGGGTTAAGAATTCCTGCATTTTCGTTTTTCTAGACACACAGTCATTCTTGGAGAATCAGAATCATCCTACAGAAGAAAGTACTGTAGACCTTGAATGTTGTACTATACAAAATGTATACACAGTTAATTGGATGCTGGTCGCATTGGGTGTTGTTTTAGATCAAGTTGTCTACAACTTACTACTCATGAGAAATAAGTTTTTCAGTATCCAAATCAAGATTTAATACAAACTTTTTAGAGGCAAACTGATAGTCTACATTAAAGCTTTATATTTAACCCCAGCAATTTTCCACCTAGAAATTTATCCAAAGGAAATAACCGTAACTATTCATGATGATTTATATACAAAATGTTCATAGAGCAATATTTATAATGGCAAAAATTAGAAATTACCAAAATACACAATAATAATTTGTTAAACACTTCCATATACTGCAGATATACTATAGATACCCTTAGAAATCATATAAAAATATCTATTTCTGGGAGATTACCTACATATATAATACAGTTACATTAAAAGAGCAGACTACACGGCCAGGTGCAGTGGCCCACGCCTGTATTCCCAGCACTTTAGGAGGCCAAGGCCAGCAGATCTTTTGAGGCCAGGAGTTCGATACCAGCCTGGCCAACATGGTGAACCCCATGTCTACTAAAAATACAAAATTAGCTGGGCATAGTGGTGCACATGTAATCCCAGCCAGTTGGGTGGCTGAGGCACAAGAATCACTTGAACTTCAGAGGCAGAGGTTGCAGTGAACCAAGATTAGGCCACTGACTCCAGCCTGGGAGACCGAGAGATACTCTGTCTCAAAAAAAAAAAAAAAAAAAAAAAAAAAAAAAGCAGGTTACAAAATATACCAATGTAATCTCAGAACTGGTTAAAAAAAACATGCTTTATACAATCCCAATTTTACTAAAAGGAAACACACAGTAGGGAGTGGGGAAGGGAACTTGGAAAAGAGAAAATACAAATGACCAGTAAATATAAGAAAATACAAATTGGCTATTTGAAGTTGCAAAGATGTAAAAAGCTGATATTACCCCATTTTCTTAAGAGTAGTTTCATAAATGTTTAGATTCTACATTTGGAAAAACTGTTTTGGAGAGCAGCCTAGCAGTATTGTAAGTGTGGGCCAGGTGTGGTAGCCACACCTGTAATAATACCAATTCGGGAGGCTGGGGTGGGAAGATCGCTTAAGCCCAGGAGTTCCAGACCAGCCTGAACAACATAGTGAGATCTCATCTCTACAAAAAGTTTTTAGAAATTAGTCAGGGTTGTAGTGCGTGCTTGTGGTCTGAGGCTGAGGCAGGAGGATCGCTTGAGCCCAGGAGTTTGAGGCTGCAGTGAGCTATGATTACATCACTGCACTCCAGCCTGGGTGACAGAGTGAGACCCTGTCTGTTACATATACACATATTTTGTAAGTGTGCATTATCTTTTGATCTAGCAGTTCCTAAAGAAATATTCTTACAAGACCATGAAGATATAATTGTAATAATGGAGAGGAGAAAAAAATCCCCTGTGGAGGACACCTAGGTTGGTTAAATAAATTGCAGTTCCTCTATTAAGGAAAATAGTGTTGAAAATGTTCATGTGTGTAATATCCTATTTTACATAAAAGCCACATAAATAGGTACATATATACACATAAAAAGTCTGGAAGAATGTGCACCAAGTTTAATTATGGTTGGCTCTGGGGATTAGGACTTCAGTAGAGTGGAGAGAAAGAGATGGTTATTTCCCACACCTGTGTGGCTTAATTTTTTATAAGTATTTTGGGCTTTACTTTTTTTTTTTTTTTTGAGATAGGATCTTGCTCTGTCACACAGGCTGGAGTGCAATGGCCTGATATTGGCTCACTGCAACCTCCACCTCCCAGGCTCAAGCCAGCCTCTCAGGTAGGTGGGACTACATGTCTGTGCCACCACACCCAGATAATTTTTGTATTTTTTTGTAGAGATGGGGTCTTGCCATGTTGCCCAGGCTGGTCTTAAACTCCTGAGCTCAAGTATCCACCCACCTCTGCCTCCAAAGGTGCTGGGATTATTAAAGAGATTTAAAGAATACAAATTATAATATTACTAGTGATTTTCTTTGGGTTATGAGATAATGATAACCTTTATTTTCTTCTTCATCCTCATCTGTGTTTTCCAAATGTAAAAACAAATGAACATGTCCTCCTAGTTTACTATCACAATGGATTTGCCTTTTCCTTAAAAACATGCAACACAAATAATGCCTTTAAGTGGAATAAAGACTGTTAAAAGCATTAAAATCATAGCATTCTTGAACTGAGGAAGTCAGTTATGATTTCAGGTTAATCTTCCTTTTCTTCTAGATGAAGCATGTGATGAAAGTTCTAGAAAAACATGAAATTCAGCCCTATGAAATCGCACTGGTACACTGGGAAAATGAAGAACTTAACTACATAAAAATAGAGTAAGCAACTTTTCATCAAATTTCTGAAAGGGGCACTTGGAATAAATTAGCTAAAGCAATAGAGGAGATACGCATATGGAAACTTCATTTTAAGAAAAAAGTTGTACAATACAAAGTCTAACCCATAATACAATAAATATTAGAGGATAAACATAATTTTTTAAACTTCTCAGGCTATCCACAAGTTAAAACAAGTAAATAGTATAGCCTCCAAATGGAAGTTTTAAGCTTCTAAGCAGCCCAGTCCAATAAAATAGTATGCATTTATCAAATGAACCTATCAAATTATTCCAGTAAATTTTTCTCTTAAGTAAATCCAGTTTTTTCCCATTGATTTGGAGGAGGTATAAAAAGGAAATATAGAGAGGGGCAGTCTAGGAGACCCACTTGTAGAAATGTGGGTACTGGAAGAAGTGGGACCTCGTATACCATTTTCAATACGATATATGAGTAGGCAACAGACTAGTTGATTTTCCTGACTCAGCAAGAGGGAAAAAAATGAAGAGATATTAGGGCCGAGACAGAGGCAGTATGATCAGGATGGTAGGATCTTTTTCCTCATAGAGTTACCTGTCTAGTGGAATATGAGAAACAAAGTCTTTGTAGGTTCTTAAGAAAGGTGGTGTTGGCCAGATGCTTCTGTGTTTTCCAAACGTAAAAACAAATAAACATGTCATGCAGTAGCTCACACCTGTCATCCCAGCACTTTGCGAGGCCAGGGTGGGAGGATCACCTGAGGTCAGGAGTTCAAGACAGCCTGGCCAACATGGGGAAACCCCGTCTCTACTAAAATTGCAAAAATTAGCTGGGCGTGGTGGCCCATGCCTGTGATCCCAGCCACTTGGGAGGCTGAGGCAGGAGAATTGCTTGAACCTAGGAGGCGGAGGTTGCCATGAGCTGAGATTGCACCACCGCACTCCAGCCTGTGCAACAGAGTAAGACTCCATCTCAAAAAAAAAAGTGTTGACAGCAGAGCTTTGGGAAGACTTGGAAGAGAGACAGAGAGACCAGCTATAGAAAGACCAGATGGGGATAAGAGCTGAGTAATCCATACTCACCACCAGTAGGGCCAGTCACGGTTTTCTAAAGTGCCTTCCATGCATTATTTCATTTAATCCTGAGAAAACCCCTGTAATTGCAGCTAATTGGCTTTCAGATGAGATTTACTGCATCCTGTCTTGCCAAAGGGCAGCTGACTGTGAGTCAGTCTCAGCCCAGTGGTGGCTGCAGTCAGAAGTAAGGATGTAAACCTGAGAGTGACAGCAAATGAGCAGCCTGTAGAATTCGGTCTTTAGCAGTTGTTCAGCCCTTGGCCTGCGGGGATGGCTCCTATGAAGCCCTTTCTGTGTTCTATCAGGTTTACATTAAAATGGCAAAAACCGTGATTACTTTTGCACCAACCTAATACTTCTGTATCAAACTATTGTTAACTAGGCCTTTGTATGTGTGTGCATGTGTGCTTATCCACACACACACATGTTACTATACAGTGTGTGAGGAGTAAAATCCTCAGTGCTTAGGATCCTAGAGTTGGCTATTTCGTTTCATCAGAAAGACTGTCCTGGCTGCCACCTACATGGTTATTATGTGAGCCCTGCGAAATTCCAGGGATCTTCTCAGCTCTGTGGCATGGGCCGAGCTGACTCATAAAGCCCCTCATGGCCAGGCACAGTAGCCCACACCTGTAATCCCAACACTTTGGGATGCCAAGGCAGGCAGATCACTTGAGGTC
>NW_016107321.1:13349596-13354322 GCF_001604975.1 Cebus imitator
CTTGTGACCGCTGTCTTTGCTTTCCTTCCTTTATCTGAGGTTGCCATAGCAGATACTTCCTCACAACCCTCCCATCGGGCCCCTGTCCTCTTCCCTTTGCCCATCTCTTGTCTGACATCTTTTGTGAAGATTTACCCTGTATTTTTTCCATTGATTTGTGATGTTTATATTCACACATTCCCTCCCTTCCCCCATCCCCTGTCTAGAGTCCCCCCCAGTCATACATTCATTTTTCACAACTTCCTTGTCTCCCTCCCCAACCCCACCAGGTCAGTGAGATTTTAGATTACACTCCATATATAGTTTTATATGCAGCATTTTTTTCACATAGAAATTTATTGTGAACGTTCTCTTATTTAATTAACTATCCTTCCAAAACACGCTTGTAAGTTTTTCTTGGTGGAATGACTATCACCGGGCCAACCCCTACTGAACATTTGGTTTCTTTCCTAATTTTTCACTCTTAAACACTGACCATTTTTTTAAAAAGTTTTCAACCGAGTGCAGTGACTCACAACTGTAATTGTAGCACTTTGGGACGCCAAGGTGGGCGGATCATTTGAGGTCAGGAGTTCGACCAACATGGTGAAACCCCATCTCTATTAAAAATACAAAAAAAATTAGCTGGGCGTGGTGGCGCATGCCTGTAATCCCACCTACTGGGAAGGCTGAGGCAGGAGAATCGCTTGAACCCAGGAGACTGAGGTTGCAGTGAGCTAAGATCGTGCCACTGCACTCCAGCCTGGGCAGCAGAGAGACTCCGTCTCAAAAAAAAAAAAAAAAAAAAAAAGAAAATTTTCTAAAAAAAAAAAAAAAAAAAAAAAAAAAAGGTTTTCTTGTACACAAATTTTTCTTTGCACCTTAGATTATTTCCTTAGGATAAACTCCTAGAAATGGAATTACTTGGACCAAAGGATGTTAGAACATTTGTAACACTTGATAGAAGTTGTCAAAATGACCTCCAGAAAGATGATATGATTGCTTTTTAAGATTTAGGAGGTATTCTTTTGCTTTTCACAGGGGACAGTCAAAACTTCACAGGGGGGAAATCAAGTTAAATTCAGAGCTAGATTTAGATGATGCCATTCTAGAGAAGTTTGCTTTCTCCAATGCTCTCTGCCTTTCTGGTAAGTTACTGCTGCTTATGGGTTAGGGTACTGTAGTTGTCATTTCATTGAGGGAAGTTTAAATACTTTGTAACCATTTCGGTATTTTTTCAGAATACTCAACAAAGCCTCAGCATTTGTTTTTTTTCCCTCCATCAGAAAAAATATCTAGTATAAAAGATAAGTACTGTGCTGAAGTTACTCATTCCTTATTAATTGTATTAATAAAGCGTACCCTCTCCAAAAATATTTTTTAGATGATGATTATTAGAGTCCTTGTTTTTCTCTCTTTTCTCTATGCGATTGTTATTCTTAGATAGTCTTCACTCCAGGCAGAGAAAGCCCAGCCTTGTGTGACTGGACACAGGTCCCTGTGTAGAGAAACATACTCTAGTGTTTCACAGGAGTGGGAACCAGAGTCACAGAGGCTGTGTTTGTTCTGAAAGAACCGTGTCCCAGAATCAAACTATAGAAATTCTTTAAGCATTTCTTTTGCCAGCAGTCTACATTAGGTGGCTGCTGCGGCGGCCTGTCCGTACCACTCTGAGGGGCTTTGGAGATTTCTGAGGCTTACTCCTAGTCCCAAGGAGTAAAGGGGAGGCCAGGAAAGTCTTAGTCCCGCCTCATCTGCAGAGCTACCCAGGGTATCAACATGTACCCCACCCTCTTCAGTTTCCGAGATGGAATATTAGAAAATCAGGAATTCTACTAAATGTAGCTTTGGTCTGCCAACAGGGCATGGAAGCGATTCCATTTCCTCTGTCCATTTTAGTTCTGTCCTTTAGGATAATTAACTGTTCTTAAATTATATTTTCAAGGTTTTAGTACTTTTTCTTAAACTGTTGAAATGGTGGTGAAGATACTGTGCAATGATGTATTTTATATAAATGTGAATATGATAAAGAAATGTTCCATTGTTAATTTTTTTCCCAGTAAAACTGGCAATTTGGGAAGCATCACTGGACAAATTTATTGAATCTATTCAGTCAATTCCTGAGGTAATTACATCAATTTTATGCTTATTCAAGAATTGATTTTTATGTGGAAAAAAATATGAATTTCCCAATATAACAATATATAGTTGTCCCTCAGTATCCATGGGAGATTTGTTCCAAGACCCCTCTGGATACCAGTATCTACCAGTGTTCAAGTCCCTGATATCACGTTTGCATATAACCTATGCATATGCTCCTGTATGCTTTCAACCATCTCTAGATTACTTATAATACCTAATATAATGTAAATGTTATGTAAATAGCTGTCATACTGTATTGCTTAGGAAATAATGACAAGAAAAAACAGTTTGTACATGTTCGGTACAGATGCAATCATCCTTTTTTCTCTACATATTGTCAAACTGCAGTTGGTTGAATCTGTGATTGCAGAACTTACAGAGGGCCGATTGTTAAGGAGTACAACATTATTATAAACAATAAGAAAGCTACTTACTGAACTTATGCAAACGAGAACACCCAGTTACATATAAAATGACAAAATAAGAAATTTCATATTGATTACTTTTTACTTTTTAAAACTTCAGATTGATTTCCTCTGTTGGTGCAATATACTTTTTAAAATTATTAATATAATTGAGATGGGATCTGGCCATGTTGCCCAGGCTGGTCTCAAACTCCTTGCTCAAGCGAGCCTCCCACCTAGGCCTCCCAGAGTGCTGGCATTATAGGCCATGAGCCCCCGTGCCCATCAGTTGCAGTATTTTTTAATGTAACTGGATTAAAGAAAAGAGTGAAATGTTTCCTCTTTAAGAAATGAAATTATGACTACTTTTGCTGACCTAAGAAAGTGTTTTGCTAAATTATGAGAAAAATCATGACGTGAAAATACATGTGAAGTTATATTAAAATTTGAATATACCTTAAAAGTCATTTTTATTGTAGTTAACCGTGTCTTTATTGTGAAAGAGTAATCTAATTATACTTGGAAAAGGAGGCCCTGCTTTTCTGCTAAGAGATTAGGAATGTATGTATCATATGAAATGCTGATGAGAAGGGAAATGAAAAGGAATATACGATTTCTACCTAAAAAAATTAAAAATGTCAAGGCGATTTAAGACATAAATCTGGGAGACAGCCATCCTAAAAAATATTTACATAGGATCAAAATTTTGCCACTTCATATTTTGCCCTGTTGACCTAATACTTACTAGAAAGAGAGATACATGGCATTTTGGTTTTTCAATTCCCTCTCAAATAGGCTTTAAAAGCTGGGAAGAAACTGAAACTATCTCATGAAGAAGTTATGCAGAAGATGGGTGAACTCTTTGCCCTAAGGTAAAACTTTTCTCTCTAAATAAAATATTTCATATATTTAACAGTCTCAAGAAAACATTCCCATAATTCTGTGGTAAAGAACAAACATTTACACCTTTTTGGGAACTGCAGCTCTTTTCATTTCATTGATTATGGGCAGGGAGGGCTCTTACCCCTTTAGAAGTAGCTGGGCTATGTTAAGACTGGACTGAAGGAAATCATGCATGTGCAAAAGAGATCACAGTTCATTTACATTAAACCCACATTATGGAGCATGGTGGATGTTTTTTGAAGGTAGAAAGATATATTTCTGAATTTGGTTAATGGGAATTCTCTGTAAAGATATATCACTGCATCATAATGCTAAATAGACCTAATTGCTACCGAAAAGTTTTTTTGAATCTGAGACACCAGGATGCCACGGGAGAGAAAAACTGCTGCCAGTTAAACTATAACAATACTTTTTTAAATCAGAGAATTAAAATTTTACATTTACTGAAATAGCTTTTAGTCTTAGCTGGATGTAGATTAACTCACATCACCTCCTGGGCATATATGCAAAGGAAAGCATAAGAAAGTCCATTATTTAAGGCAAAGGCAAGTAAGTCTCAACCGCCACCTGTCAGACACCATTCATTTTAAGATGCCCCAAGATGTTAAAAAGGGACTATGTCTAAAAACCGATGAATCATTTTAAGTAAATGTCTGGAAAGGTTTTCAGCTTATTTTATTCTTGTAGCTGTCCCAGCATTTATAGAATGACAAGTCCTGATGTTGGTGTTTTCCTCACAGGCAGCATCGTCCAGTTTATCCCTTCTACCATATGGAATGAGTTACCAGAGCTCATTGCAAATGTTCACCCAAGACCTGTTTTTCCACGTTCTCCTTAGACGCTCTGCCTGGAGAGGAGAAGTGGTCCAGGGTTTCATTGTCTGTGTATCTCTCATAGCTCAGGACCAACAAAAATCAAAATCTCAGGGTACCAACAAAAATCAAAACCCATCCATCAGGAGCATCCTGCAGCAGGTCTAAAGCCTCGCATTCTCTGAGACGTAGGGTAGAGAGATGCTTCTTTCCTGTTCTCTTGGTAATGCAAGCAGAATTTGACATAGTGAATTATAATATCCAAGCTGAATAGTTAAGATGAAATATACATAGGTTTGTGAATAGTTTCTATAAAGGCTTACTTTTATTATCCTGTTTTCTTACCTTTACAATAAAAATGCCTATATGTTAATACAAGGAATGTAATAGATCTGTGAAAATAAACATGGCAAATTATATTAGGTTAAAGAGTCTAAATTTGTATAGGGTATGATCCCATTTGTGCAAGCAAATAAAAATATTCAT
>NW_016107321.1:13354972-13361214 GCF_001604975.1 Cebus imitator
TTTTAAGACAGGGTCTCACCTTGTCACCCAGACTAGAGTGCAGGGGCACAATCATAGCTCGCTGAAGCCTGGATCTCCCAGGCTCAGGCAGTCCTCCTGCCTCACCCTCCCGAGTAGCTGGGACCACAGCAGTGCACCACCACACCTGGCTAATTTTTAGAATTATTTGCAGAGATGGGGTCTCCCTGTGTTGCCCTGGCTGGTCTCAAACCCTTGCTCAAGCAGTCCTCTTCCTTTGGCCTTCTAAAGTGCTGGGATCACAAGCATGAGCTACTATATCAGTTTATATGTTACTTTTATAACTTATATAAGTAACTTATAAAAGTTATAACTTTTATAACTTAGATTTTTATTTAGTTAAAAATTTAAAAGTAAGCATAAGATCAGGCATGGTGGCTTACACCTGTAATCCCAGCACTTTGGGAGGCTGAGACAGGTGGACTTCTTGAGGCCGGGAGCTTGTGATCAGCCTGGCTAACATGATGAAACCCTGTCTCTACTAAAAACACAAAAATTAGCCAGGCATGGTAGTATGTGCCTCTAATTCCAGCCTCATGGGAGGCTGAGGCACAAGAATTGCTTGAACCTAGGAGGCGGAGGTTACGAGCCAAGATCATGCCACTGTACTCCAGCCTGGGAGATAGCAAGATTCTGTCAGCAAAAAAAAAGCAAAAAACAGAAAAAAAGCCAGGCATGGTTGCTCACTCGTATAATCCCAACACTTTGGGAGGCAGGGACGGGCAGATCATCTGAGGTTGGGATTTTGAGACCGGCCTGAGCAACATGGAGAAACCCCATCTCTACTAAAACTACAAAATCAGCCAGGCCTGGTGGTGCATGCCTGTAATTCCAGCTACTTGGGAGGCTGAGGCAGGAGAATTGTTTGGACCTGGGAGGCGGAGGTTGCAGTGAGCTGAGATTGTGCCAAGGTGACAAGGGCGAAACTGTCTCAAAATAAAAAAAAAAAATGAGTATTTTTCTGTCTACTTTATATTGTTGGTATTAAAGACTGAATTAATTAGGTTCAGAATTTTGAAATCCATTTGTAAATTTTATTTACATGTTTGTTGGAAGTATTTTGCAAAGGTCAGCGTCCTGGCCAACATGGTGAAACCCCGTCTCTACTAAAAATACAAAAATTAGCCGGGCATGGTGGCGTGCACCTATAGTCCCAGCTACTTGGGAGGCTGAGATTGCAGTGAGCCAGGATCGCACCACTGCACTCCAGCCTGGCGCCTGGCGACAGAACAAGACTCTGTCTCAAAAAAAAAAAAAAAAAAAGTTTTTAGCCAGATGCAGTGGCACATGCCTGAAGTTCCAGCTACATGGAAGGCTGAGGCAGGAGGATAGCTTTAACCTCAGGTTGCAGTGAGTTGTGATCACATCACTGCACTCCATTCTGGGTAACACAGCACACAGCGAGACTTTTTTTTTTTTGACACGGAGTTTCGCTCTTGTTGCCCAGGCTGGAGTGCAATGGCATGATCTCGGCTCACCGCAACCTCTGCCTCCTGGGTTCAAGCCATTCTCCTGGCTTAGCCTCCCAAGTAACTGGGACTACAGGCGTGAACCACCATGCCCAGCTAATTTTTGTAGTTTTGGTAGAGACGGGGTTTTACCATGTTGACCAGGACGGTCTCGATCTCTTGACCTCGTGATCCACCCGCCTCGGCCTCCCAAAGTGCTGGGATTATAGGCGTGAGCCACTGCGCCCAACCTTTTTTCTTTTTTTTTTTTTTTTTGAGACGGAGCCTTGCTTTGTCACCCAGCTGGACAGGATCCCAGCTGACTGCAACCTCCGCCTCCTGGGTTCAAGGAATTCTTCTGCCTCAGTCTCTCGAGTAGCTGGAACTACAGGCATGCACCACCATGCCCAGCTAGTTTTGTATTCTTAGTAGAGGTAGGGTTTCACCATATTGGCCAGACTGGTCTGGAACTCCTGATCTTGTGATCCACTCATCTCAGCCTCCCAAAGTGTTGGGATTACAGGCGTGAGCCCCTGCGCCCGGCCAAGAGCCTCTCTCAAAAAAAAAAAAAAAGGTTTCCATAAAGCACCATGTAAATATTAAATATAATAGAAACGATATTTAATTCAAGATAAATAAAAAGTTGTAATTTTCCCTTTTTTAAAGGCACCGTATAAACTTGAGTTCAGACTTCTTGATTACTCCTGATTTCTACTGGGACAGAGAAAACCTGGAAGAGCTTTACGATAAAACATGTCAATTCCTTAGCATTGGCCGAAGGGTTAAGGTATGTATTTTGTACTTTTATACTTGATCTTAGCCAAAAGGCTGTGAGAAGTGATGCATTTTGTACTTTTAATGGGAGAAAAAGACATGTTGTTGCCTATAAATTAAGTGAATATGTTTAACTGCTTTCAGGGAAATATCTTGTTTGACTTCCACTCAAATCTCTTTATATTTCCCTTTCTTGTCCTCTGTACAGTCAGTTGTCAGTTTTTTACATCAAAGGATCTTCTGATTTTAGCTTCACAGACTATAAGGTCGATGAATAAGATGAGAGTTTGGAAACCTAAAGGTCCGTTAGGAAGTTCTTATCAAGTTTCATGCAAGAGTCCCTGACTGCTCCTGATCTAGGCCTTGAAGAAGGAAGAATAAAGGATGACTGATGTTTGCCTGGAGGTGACAAGTAGAAAGGTGGCAAAACAATGAGAGGTCAGAGAGGGGAGGTGACAGACTAAATCTGAAATATGCTGAGATTAGAGTAGCAGCAGGATAATCCAATTAGTTCCATCATGCCAGCATATAGAAGGGCAGAAGCAAAGTCAAGAAGAGAGACATGTATCAAGGTATAGTGATGGGCCCAGGCGCTGTGCCTCATGCCTGTAATCCCAGCACTTTGGAAGGTCGAGGCAGGCAGATCACCTGAGGTCAGGAGTTCAAGACCAGCCTGGCCAACATGGCGAAACCCTGTCTCTACTAAAAATACAAAAATTAGCCAGGCATGGTGGTATGCACCTGTAGTACCAGCTACTCAAGGAGACTGAAGCAGAAGAATCACTTGAACCCAGGAGACGGAACTGAGGTCTTGCCACTGCACTCCAGCCTGGGTGACAGCATGAGACTCTGTCTCAAAAAACAAAAAAACCGAAAAGAGAAAATGTTTTATCACCATACATTCTCCCTCATGCTTCCCTGTGCAGTCATACCACCCTCCCCCTCCCCGGACTGTCCCTAACCCCTGGCCGAGTAATCTCTTCTCCATCTCCATAATTTTATCATTTTGAGGATGTCATAGAGTCATACAGTATGTGACTTTTTAGATGGCTTTTCTCACCATAATGCCCTCAACTTAGATCCATGCAGGTTGTTACTCGTATCAATTCCCGTCTTCCTGTGGCTCCTGAAACATTTTTTTGGTATTTCATTTTGATGTTATTTTTTAGTATATCTCTTTGCATAGATATTTAGTAGTTGCTCTGGTTATTACATCATATGTATATAACTTACTACATTCTACTGATTTCAACATCTTGCAGATTAAATGAAGTGTAGAATCTTTATTTCCCTAATGGATGATTGGATGCAGAAAAGAAAATCCTTATTTCTTTTATATTCCTTTATCCTTCCCTGTTTATAATTGTCTTAACTATTCTTCTGCAGACATAGAAACCTTCATTAGATTATGTTATAATTTTTGCTTCGCCCATAAAATATAACTTAGAAAACTAAGAAAAGTCTGTTGTATGTACCCATGTTTTTATTCTTTCTGTTCTTTTTTCCTTCTGATCTTCTAAGATTTCTTTTACTGTTTTGTGTGTGTGTGTGTGTTTTCAACAACATTATTTAGCTATTCTTTAAAGGTAAGTCAGACAAATTTTCCTAGTTTGTCTTCATCTGAGAATGTCTTAATTTTCTCTTCATTCCTGAAGAATATTTTCCTAGAAATAGGATTCTGGGTGGACAGTTTTCTTTCTTTCAGCACCTGAAAAATGCTGTGTCACTTCCTTCTGACCCCCATGGTTTCTGATAGGAAATCTGCCATAATTCTATGACATTTATGTTTTATCTTTTATAATTTCACAAGTCTTTGAGGCTCTGTTCACTTCTTCTCCAGTATATTTTCTCTCTGTTAAGATTGGGTAATTTCCTTTGTCTGATCTTCTAGTTAATTGATTCCTTCCTCTGTTACCTTCATTTTGCTGCCCATCGAGTTATTTTATTCATTGTATTTTTCACGTTTAAAACTTCCATGTTTTCTTCTTTGTATCTTCTGTTTCTTTGCAGACTCCCTACTTTTTCATTTGTTTCAAGTGTGTTCAGAATTGCTTGTTGAATCATGTTTATGATGGTTGCTTTAACATCATCTGATAATTCTAACATCACATACCTCTTGACATTAGTATCTACTGATTGTCTTGTCTTATTCCTCCAGCTTCTCTCATTGCCTCAGGTGTTCTGGCTTGATATACAGGGTCCTTTCTATTGTATCCGTTTTTCAATCATATTTCCTACCAAATCACCACATTCACCTTGTATCTCATCAAAAATAAATGATTAGCCTGGGAAACAGTGAGACCTCATTTCTACTGAATGTTTTTTTTGTTTTGTTTTTTGTTTTTTTTAAATTAGCCAGGTATAATAGCATGTGCCTGTAGTCCCAGCTACCTGGGAGGCTAAGGCAGGAGGATTGGTTTAGTCCAGAAATTTGAAGCTACAGTGAGCCATGATCATACCACTATACCCCAGTCTAGGCAACAGAGCAAGACCCTGTCTCAGAAAAATAAAAGATTTATAATTTCAAAGACCATGGTTCATTGAATGCTATAGTCACTTTAGCATCTGCATTTTTTTTCCTCTAATCTAGACACCACCCTTTTCAAAACCACAGCAAAGGTATCTGCAGTTGTCACTGATCTTGGTACCACCTGTTCCTCTGTAGGTGTCTTCCAGCACAGGACAGTAGAGGTCATCACCACTGGTCAGGGCAAGAAAACCAAGCTATGTTGCTTTTAGCTGACACAGAAAGATTGATTAGTGATGGTTTAAGAATCAAATTTAGTGGACTCCATCAACATAGTTTTAGATACCAAAGGTCTAATTAGACACCGATTTGACAGTTCAGTCATCTCGTCAGATATGAAAAGCACTGGACTTTCCCGGTTGTCGACTGTGCACACAGGCAGAAGATCTAGAGGAGGTAAGGGAGGGATACGAAAAGCTGTATACAGATGAGGTATTTCCTGTGATTGTGACAGCTACTGCTGTGTAACAAATTACCCCAAAACTTGGTGGACTGAAACACCACTTACTGGCTGGATGCAGTGGCTCAAGCCTGTAACCCTGGCACTTTGGGAGGCCGAGGCAGGCAGATCACTTAAAGCCAGGAGTTCAAGACCAGCCTGGCCAACATGGCGAAACCGTTTCTACTAAAAATACAAAAATTAATCTGGCATGGTGGTGCACACTTGTAGTCCCAAGTAGCTGGGAAGCCACTCGGGAGGTTGAGGCACGAGAATCACTTGAACCCAGGAGGCAGAGGTTACAGTGAGCTGAGATTGCACCTCCGCACTCCAGCTTGGATGATAGAGTGAGACGCCATCTCAAAAATAATAATAAAAAGAAACACCACTTAATATTTCAGTTTTTGTGGGTCAGGAATCGGTATGGTTTAGCTGGGTCCTCTGACTCTGCATTTCTCACAAGGCTGGAGTCATCCCAAGGATTCACTTCCTAGTTCAGTTGTGGTTATTGGCTGGACTTGGCTCCTCTCAGGCTATTAGATTGAGGCCTCAGTTCCTCATAAGCTGTTGTCCAGAGCCCTCTCGCAGCTCCTTGCCACAGAGGCTCCTCCATAGAGCATCTCACAGCGTGGCAGCATGCTTCATCAGAAGAATGAGCAAGTAGGGGAGTGATATGGTTTGCATCTGTGCCCCTGCCCAAATCTTGTGTTGAATTGTAATGTTCCATGTTAAAGGTGGGTCCTTGTCGGGGGTGACTGGATCATAAGGTAGATTTCTCATAAGTGGTTTAACCCCATCCACTTGGTGCCGTTCTCATGATAGTTCTCTCGAGGTTGTTTGAAAATTTGTAGGCCGGGCGCGGTGGCTCAAGCCTGTAATCCCAGCACTGTGGGAGGCCGAAGCGGGTGGATCACGAGGTCAAGAGATTGAGACCATCCTGGTCAACATGGTGAAACCCCGTCTCTACTAAAAATACAAAAAAAATTAGCTGGGCATGGTGGTGCGTGCCTGTAATCCCAGCTACTCAGGAGGCTGG
>NW_016107321.1:13361299-13398148 GCF_001604975.1 Cebus imitator
AAAGAAAAGAAAATTTGTAGCACCTGCATCTCCCCTTGCTTGCGCTCTCTTGCTTCTGCCATGTAAGCTGCCTGCTCTCCCTTCACCTTCCACCATGACTGTAAGTTTCTAGAAGCCTCCCCAGAAGCCAAGCACATGCCAGCATTATGCTACCCTGTACAGCCTGCAGAACCGTGAGCCCATTAGGCCTCTTTTCTTTATAAATTACCCAGTCTGGGGTATTTCTTTATAGCAATGAGAGAATGGACTAATAATGAGAGCAAGAGAGATTGCAGGAAGAAAAGGCTAGTAAAACAGAAGTCACAGTCTTTTGCAACCTAATCACACAAATGACATCCCATCATTTTTGCTGTGCTCTCTTTGTTAAAAGCAAGTTAGGGCCAGGTACAGTGGCTCATGCCTGTAACCCTAGCGCTTTGGGAGGCTGAGATGGGAGGATCACTTGAGGCCAGGAGTTTGAGACCAGCCTGGTCAGCATAGTGATACCCCATCTCTTAAAAAAAAAAAAAATTTTTTTTAAAGCAAGTTATGGAAGTTATGGCTAGGCACAGTGGCTCACGCCTGTAATCCTAGCACTTTGGGAGGCCAAGGTGGGTGGATTACCTGAGGTTAGGAGAACAGCCTGGCTAACATGGTAAAACCCTGTTTCTACTAAAAATACAAAATTAACTGGGCATAGTGGTGGATGCCTGTAATCCCAGCCATTTAGGAGGCTGAGGCAGAAAAACTGCTTAAACCCTGGGGGAGCAGAGGTTGCAGTGAGCCGAGATCGTGCCACTTCACTCCAGCCTGGGTGAAACAGTGAAACTCCCATCACAAAAAGAAAAAAAAGCAAGTTACTAGGTCCAGCCTACTCTTGAGGGCAGTGGATTACACACAAGTGAACACCAGGAGGTAGGGAGTCTTTGGTTGTCATCTTAGAAATCTGCCTGCCACAGTGGTTTTGAAAAAGGAGAACATTCTAGAATTGTACTTTATGACCACTGACCCACATGGTCCTCATACTACCAATTACTTTAATAGTTAGTTGACAGGTGCAGGTCATAAAGATGGTGGAACCATTGTTGATCTCATTGTGTTCTGAATTTAGCAAGCCAAATGCCACTGCTCTTGGCTTGGACAAGAACATTAATGCCAAAATTAATGTTCTGATCTTTGACCCTGGTGGCATTTTTTATCTGTCCATCCTCAGTGTTCAAGATGGAATTACTGAAATCATGTCTACAACTAAGGATGCCCACCTGAGTGAAGGATGCCTTGACAACTAAGTGGTCAGCTGCTTCATGGCTAAGATCAACAGCAGGTATAGAAAGGACACCCGGGAGAACAAGCAGGCTGCCCAGGCCCCTTCTGCCTCTACTGAATGTACTCTTCATTCTGGTATCGAGGCCAGTTTGAGATTGAGTCTCCCCGTGACGGGTTCACATCTATACCTCTGTGCACATGAGCAGCTGGAAAAATCTAAAGCCACCCCAGTCCCTGTGGAGAAAGCCATAAGCAATGTCAGCTGAACACATTGTCAGTCCTTCATGGGTGGCTCTATATCCCTAAGATTTAAAATCTCTTGTAAGGCCAGACATGGTGGCTCATGCCAATAATCCCAGCACTTTGGGAGGCCAATGTGGGCAGATCACTTGAGGCCAGGAGTTCAAGACCAGCCTGGCCAACATGGTGAAACCCCATCTCTACTAAAAATACAAAAATTAGCTGGGCGTGGTGGCACATCCCTGTAATCCCAGCTACGTGAGGGGCTGAGGCATGAGAATCACTTGAACATGGTAGGTGAGAGTTGCAGTGAGCTGAGATTGCACCACTGCACTCCTGCCTGGGCAACAGAGTGAGACTTATCTCCCAAAAGATAATTAATAAATAGATAAAGTCTCCTATAAGAAGAACAAAAACTGAATTTATTTACAGGCAGCATGATCTTGTATGTGGAAGACCCTAAAGAATCTACGAGGAAGCTACCAGAACAAGTGAGTTTATCAAGGTTTCAAGATCAATATATACAAAACAGTTGCCTTTCTTTATACTACCAATACACAATTGGAAATTGAAATTTTAAAAATACTGTTTATAATAGCACCCGAACCTTGAATTAGGTTCGAATTGAGTGATCCAACTATTCCAGAAAAATATTAATCAATTGGAGTAATCTGAACCAGCTAATGGTTCTTTATTTCATTCCTCAGTCTCACTCTGGGACATCTTTGTTAGTGTTAAGTCTTCTGCATGAGTTATGAAGCATACCTAAAAGGTCTCAAACTACATTTCTCAAGAGAGTTTTCTCAGCATCCCGAAGGCAGTTCAGACTTATTGGATTATGTGAAGGTTATTAAGAAGAGCTTGAAAGAGTTAGACTCAGCATCGTGCTGGCATTATACATAATACAAAAGAAAAATAATTGGTCCTGCCCTTCAGCCAGCTTTACAGTTTTCCAAGAAAACAGATGGAACAAAGAAAGAGCGATGGTAGTGCTAGGAGAAAGTTGGTCCTTGTTTCCCCCCGCGAAAGACGAAAGAAAGAGTCGAGAAAATGGGTGAGGAGGCATAAGACATGGTAAAAAGTTGAGGGCAGAGGTCTGGAGGCAGAGGGCAGTTCCACAAGCGTTATGGGACAGAAACTAGTTGGCAGTGGATCCCTCGCTCCATTTTCTCACATCGGTGTCCCCAAAGTCCTGTCATCAAGGCATCTCTCCCGATGCCACCTACTCCATGAGCACTCGTCTGTTGTCATGACTTCTAGTCCCACCTTCTCCTGGTGACTTTCAAATGTCTCTCTCTAATCCCAGTCTCTCGTTTGCCTTCCAAATGTTTCCAGTTGCCTCCCCAATCTCGCACATCTTCCTCATTTACATTATCTCATAGCATCCTTTTGAAAATTTTGTGTGTACCTTTTCCACTAGAATTTAAGCCCCATGAGATCAGAGACCATGATTATTTTCTTGCCAGTTCTTGGCAAAGTCCTCACATATAGTATGTCCTCAAAAATATTTGCAGAATTAGTCAATGATTATGATTGCAGAATGAAACTCACGGTATTCCCCCCATGAAAATGTTAAACCTTTTCTGTTCTCTATTGCAGCTCATAGAAGGACCTGCTAGCCTCACCTATTTAGTCATTCAACTAGAAACTTAAAAGTCATCTGGGTGTCCTTTTTCTCCTTCACCCTCCATATCCACTTAAACATTCTTTATTTTCCTCTAAGTATCATGGATTCATTAGCAAATATTTATTGAAAGCCTATGTGTGAGGCCCTGGGCTGGTGAAACAGAGGCATACCATGTGACCCCTGCCTTTGGCACCTATTAATGTTCATCCCTACAGCCCCTCACCTTCCTTTCCCACCTGGACTTGTCTAATTCCTTCTTCACTCTGTCTCCAGACTTTTTTCCAGTCTCTGCACCCTTTGACTGGAAGGCAGAGAGATACGTCTATTTCACCATTCTGTCTTCTCTGCCCAGCACAGTACAGTAAATGTTATACTTCCAGATTGAACAGAGGCCTCCCGATTACCTGCAGAATGAAGTTCAGATATTCTAGCATGACATGCTAATTGCTGCTGTAGCAACTTTCACAAACCTAGTGGCTTACAGAAACTGTTCTGTAGGTGGCATGGCCTAAAGTTAAGGTGTGATGCCCCTTTGGAGACTGGATGGAATCAATTTCCTCACCTTTTCCAGTGGCTGGAGACCACCTACATTCCTTGTTCATGGCCCCTTCCTCCATCTAGCAAAGGCCAGTGGAATCCTCATATTGTATCATTCTGAACCCATTTCCATTTTTAAGGACCCCTGTGATTACATTGGGCTTTCCCACATAATCTACTATTATCTCCCCATCTTAAGATCAGCTAATAATACTTAACTGACAGGGGAGATACCATGATCACGAAGGTGGTTTTCCCAGGGCGAGGCTTATCCATTGCACTCCAGATATGCTGACCCCTATGATTTCCCGTTTTCTATATTAAATTTTTTTTAAAAAAAAGATCAGCTAATTAATAACCTTAATTTCTTATATAATCTTAATTCTCCTTTACCACATTATATTCACAGATTCCAAGAAGTAGGACATAAGTATCTCTGGGGTGTGGTACACAGTACCTCTCACAATCTGATACATACTTACTTTTTTTTTTTTTTTTTTTTGACACAGAGTTTCCCTCTTGGCACCCAGGCTGGAGTGCAATGGCGTGGTCTTGGCTCACTGCAACCACCGCCTCCCAGGTTCAAGCAATTCTCCTGCCTCATCCTCCCAAGTAGCTGAGATTATAGGCACCTGCCACCACACCCGGCTAATGTTTGCATTTTTAGTAGAGATAGGGTTTCACCATGTTGGCCAGGTTGGTCTTGAACTCCTGACAGGTGATCCACCTGCCTTGGCCTCTCAAAGTGTTTGGATTACAGGTGTGAACCACTGCCCCCGGCTAACTTACCTTCTTTTTTTTTTTTTTTTTTTTTTTAGTTGGGGTCTGCTCTTGTTCTCCAGGCTGGAGTGCAATGGCGCGATCTCGGCTCACCGCAACCTCCGCCTCCTGGGTTCAGGCAATTCTCCTGCCTCAGCCTCCTGAGTAGCTAGGNCTGGGTTCAGGCAATTCTCCTGCCTCAGCCTCCTGAGTAGCTAGGATTACAGGCACGTGCCACCATGCCCAGCTAATTTTTTGTATTTTTAGTAGAGACAGGGTTTCACCATGTTGACCAGGTTGGTCTCGATCTCTTGACCTCGTGATCCACCCGCCTCGGCCTCCCAAAGTGCTGGGATTACAGGTTTGAGCCACCGCGCCCGGCCTTAACTTACCTTCTTAACCTTACTTCCAAGCACTTCTAGGTTGACCACAATCTAGCTATGCTTGTCTCTGTGCTGTTTCCTATGCTTGAAATGCTTCCTTCATGCCCCCATCCCCCCACATCCCGCCCACCTTTTCTTCGTGTCTGCTGCCTTTTAAAGCCTAATTCGGACGGGTGCCATGGCTCATGCCTATAATCCCCGCACTTTGGGAGGCTGAGGTGGGCAGATCGTGAGGTCAGAAGAGCAAGACCATCCTGGCTAACATGGTGAAACCCCATCTCTACTAAAAATATAAAAAATTAGCCAGGCGTGGTGGCACGCACCTGTCCCAGCTACCCAGGAGGCTGAGGCAGGAGAACTGCTTGAACCCGGGAGGCAAGTGTTGCAGTGAGCCAAGATTGCACCACTGCGCTCCAGCCTGGACAACAGTGCAAGACTCCATCTCAAAAAAAAAAAAAAAAAAAAAAAAGCCTAATTCACATTGCCTACCACTGTGAAGCCTCTCCTGTTTTTTTTTTTCTTTGTTCCCTTATCTGCAAGCACGGAGCATACAGGCCTCTATACTTAAATGAAATAGAAACCATACCGTAGTGGTAGGAACTCTTGCTTGCACATTTCAGTGTGTTGTCAGATGCATGGGTTAAGTGAGGTAAGTTGTTAGACTTAATAGGACACTTGGCATGTTTAGGAGAGCTGTGGTAATAGAAACAAACTCTAAGGAGTAAGTTGGGTAATGATGAGGTAGAGGAGAAAGAAAATGTTGCCTGTTCTTTGCCTAAATTGAAAGAAAAGGGAAGAGGGCTCAATCAGTTTGAAGAGAAAAGCAAGCTTAAAGATGAACATTAAAGACCAAGATCAAGCAGCCAATGTAGACATATTAAGAAAGGGCAAGAGGAAAAGAAAAGAGGAAGGGGAAAGGAAGGAAGAGGAAAGAGGCATGCTTTAAACATTTATACAGATTAGAAACTACAGGGTGACTATAGATCTGGAAATAGGGGCAAATGCTGATGAGTATGGTTCAGTGAGTTAACCCTGTGGTTCCCTAAGGCAGGTTTTTGTTTGTTTGTTTGTTTTTTGGAGACAGAATCTCACTTTTGTCACCCAGGCTGGAGTGCAGTGATGCAATCTTGGCTCACTGCAGTGTTAATCTCCTGAGCTCAAGCGATCCTCCCAACTGAGCACCCCCCAACCCAAGTAACTGGGACTTACAGGCATGTGCCACCATGCCTGGCTAATTTTTTTGTAGAGACACGTCTGTTGCACAGGCTGGTCTCAAACTCCTGAGCTCAAGTGATCCTCCTGCCTCAGCCTCTCAAAGTGCTGGGAGTACAGGCATAAGCCACCGAGCTCCGCCTAGTAAGGCAGTTTAATGCTATGTGCAAAAGTCATAACATGGTGAACTAACACATTCCAATCAACCCCTGAACACGTACCTGTGATTCGTGTCTTAATGTTCACTGACCAAACCTGAAACTTCAGCATACCCCATGAAACAAACTATTTTAAGTATGCTTCCAGGATTTCCAATTTCCAGAAGCAAGTGATTAATATAGAGGTATTAGGTAGGTAATGACAGTTGTCACATCCAAGTTTTGAATTCAGGAACTTTATTTTCTTTTAATCCCCACAGCCAGCTCGTCTTGAGGCATCACAATTTAAAACTGTTGCAGTTCAGTTAAAACCAATGCCATCTAGTGGTGTGTGCGCAGCAAGTCAAATGTCAAGCATAGGTTTTGTAGTAGAAATTATCTTTAGGTCTTGCTAAAAAATAATTAAGTTTCAAGTTTGCCTTTTTATATTGCTAAAAAGGGCAGCTACTAGGACTCAAAGACTGTATTTTTAGTTCTTCCATCAAAATCTTACAAAGAGCTTCAGGATGCAATTTTTTTTTTTTTTTTTTGGATACAGTTTCACTCTTGTTACCCAGGCTGGAGTGCAATGGGGCGATGTCGGCTCACCGCAACCTCCGCCTCCTGGGTTCAGGCAATTCTCCTGCCTCAGCCTCCTGAGTAGCTAGGATTACAGGCACGTGCCACCATGCCCAGCTANGATACAGTTTCACTCTTGTTACCCAGGCTGGAGTGCAATGGGGCAATGTCAGCTGATTGCAACTTCCGCCTCCTGGGTTCAAGCAATTCTCATGCCTCAGCCTCTGGAGTAGCTGGGACTACAGGCATAAGCCACCATGCCCAGCTAATTTTTCTATTTTTAGTAGAGACAGGGTTTCACCATGTTGACCAGGATGGTCTCGATCTCTTGACCTCATGATCCACCCGCCTTGGCCTCCTAAAGTGCTGGGATTATAGACGTGAGCCACCGCGCCCGGTGCAAAGTATTTTTTGCAGTTAAATCTGTGCATTACAAAATGTCTCTGGATGGATTCACAAGAAACTGATAATGTTTCTGCCTGCCTTTGGGGAGAGGACTGAGGAGCAAGATTTTTTCACTGTACAGCTATAGAATTCTTATGTATATGACAGTATTAAATTGTTTAAGTATAAATACATGTTACTAAAATTTTTCTTACACAGGTCATGAACGAAAAACTTCAACACTGCATGGAACTAACAGATCTAATGCGGAATCACCTGAATGAGAAGAGGGCACTCCGCTTGGAGTGGATGATTGTCATCCTCATTACCATAGAGGTAAGATGGAAATGCTGTGTACCGTAATGTTACATACTCTTTTCACAAATACAGGGGCTATGCTAGTAAGATAGTTTGAGATAGAAAATTATTAGCAGGAAAGAGGCTTTGTTACCATTACTAATTTGAAGTTTCAAATTTGCAAATGCATTGATAGTAAATTTTGAAAAGGTTCCACTTTTAAAAACTTTAGAGTAGACCTCAAGGTTCTACATTTTTAAAGACAGCATTTGGAAAAAGTTCTAGTTGTAAATTTATAATATACTGCCCAACATCAAATCAAACACCTGTGCCTCCCATTCACAGCCTGCCATGTGAGAAACTCAAGTATTTACCTTATCAGGAGCTTTTCTCATTGGAAGTCATTGTAGTTTGTACCCACAATTTGCCTGTCATGAAATTAGTAATTCTCACTTTTTATCCTAAGGTAATGTTTGAGCTGGGACGAGTACTTTTCTGATCAAGTGAAACCAAAGTGTCACTGCAAGAGATGAATTCAAGTTCTACAATCAAAAAATAAATGTTTGGCCAGGTGCAGTAGCTCATGCCTGTAATCCCAGCACTTTGGGAGGACGAGGCAGTTGGATCATTTTAAGTCAGTTCAAGACAAGCCTGGCCAACATGGTGAAACCCCATCTCTACTAAAAAATACAAAAAAAATTAGGCACACCTGTGACCTTAACTACTCAGGAGGCTGAGGCAGAAAAATCTCTTGAACCCGGGAGGAAGAGGTTGGAGTGAGTTGAGATCATGCCACTGCACTCCAGCCTGGGCGACAGAGTGAGACTCAGTCTCAAAAGTAAAAAATAAAATAAATAAATGTTCACTACTAGTTGATCGCTTATTTAATAAGTATTTTTTTAATCAAGAAATTGTTTCAGCCCCCAATATATTGTGTGAATAAAGTATAAAGAATCCCGTGTTTGCTTCTTCATCACTGACAATTCAAAAAGGAAAATATCACAGTTAAGAACGTTGGAAAACCTTAGCATCTAGAAATCTTGGTTAATCTTGGCAGATACCTCTTAAAACAAAGGGCTTAGATTATAGACCACAACTTAACCTATCCCCAGGGAATGCTATCATGGCCCTGGCTAAGAGAACCACACAGGAACTCAAGTGTTGACATCAATATATACAGTAACAAGACAGGCTTCTGATGGCAGAAATGAATCTTAAAGACCTATTTTAGATGGATGATTTGAGTATGGCTGTTCACTGGCACCTTTTCTTTTGTTAATCAATACTTTGTCCCTTCACCAAGTCAGTCACAATATTCTTCCCACAGACGTTTGTTTCACACGTATTTTGGGGAAATTTAAAAAAACAAGCACAAAGATTCTAAACATCTATGTATTTACCTCCTTGTGTTGACATTTTTCTTAAAATCAACTCTTTATCTACATTGCCTTATTTTTATGCATAACCCCTCATGCCCCACTATAGTCCTCGCCCAACTTTTCACGCATATCCTTTCGTTTTGCAACTCACTTAACTGCTACACAGTGTTACACCGAGAATACATTCATCTGTACTAACTGATGGACACATGTATTTGCAGTAACAGTGCTAAGATAAACATCTGGTATCCTCCAGCAAGAGTTCTTCAGTAGCTGTCTTCCATTTGAAGTACCTGTATGCCAAGGGTACCCAAAAAAACTCTCCAAGGAGAATATAGATTTGCTTTCTAGGATGGGCACAGTGCCTCACGCCTGTAATCCCAGCACTTTGGGAGGCCAGGGTGGGAGCACTGCTTGAGCCCACTGACACACAAAGTAATTTTTTAAAAACTGCTTTCTAGATCAAGTTCCTCCTGATTTTCATAAAATCCACATACTTGGTACACACCTGCAGTGTATCCTGTTCTTCCCATCTTCCCTTATCACACTTAAACAAGAGAGGCGACTCTCACCTATCCTCAATAATTTGGCCCACTATATTTAATAACCCTTAAATACATTAAACCTATGTTTCAGCCTTTTTGGGAAACGCCACAAAAGGACAATTTGAAAGATTGGTAAATGCAACCTTTAATTGAAGCCATTATGTCTTCTCCCATTTTTTAGGAAGTACAATTCCAGTAAAATTTTACTCCAAGTATCAACGTATACAGTTTGCTGTTCTGATCAACTAATTAGAAACAATGTGAAATAATCCAGGAAACACCATGAACATTTGGTGCCTTATGGTCACAGCATTATTAAACATTTCAAGTTATATAAAAAATTTACAAGAAATGAAAAGATTATCAAAAGAGGTGCATAAACATTTATTAGCATAGTTTTGTAGAGGAAATGTAACACAAATACATTTTCAAGAAGAAAAACATTTGCATAGTTCACCTAGGTTTAAATGGATTATGGTGGACATTAGCTCAATACACTTACGATGCACTAAATTACAAAAGGTTTTCTTAAAAGTGATAAAACAGCTTATTTTAAAATACCAGTATTTACAGTACACTGGCAATTACACCTTTTTCAACTAATTTTATGATTTAAAACTTCAACTTAAGTTACAAAAGTTTAAAGAATTGTTTTAGTTGTAACATAAGTAAAAACTTGCTTTCAGGCCAGGCACAGTGGCTCATGCCTGTCATCCCAGCACTTTGCGAGGCTGAGGTGTGCAGATCACCTAAGGTCAGGAGTTCAAGACTAGCCTGACCAATATGGTGAAACCCTGTCTTTAAAAAACAAAAACAAAAAAAACTTACTTTTACTTAATAAAGTAAAAACGTAAGATCACCACCTCTCTAACAACAAAATAACCAACAAATTACACAGAGTATGTAAAGCCTAAAGTAAGTTCATTCACCACTGGCTCCCAAAGTCCTCAGAGTGGTATCTAATTTCTATCACAGGAGAGCTCACTGATTAAGACCAATATGGATTTGAATTCTTGTTTCACCACTGATTCTTGCCGTTAAAGCCCCAGGCAAATCAACCTCTTCGGCCTCACTTTCCTCATCTGTGGAGTAGGTTTAACTAAACTATCTCATAGGTTGCTGTGAGGATTAATGGAATATGTGTGAACAGGAGAGTTTATTATTAACCTATCTCACAGAGTTACTGTGAGGATTAACTCTCAGATGAAATGGAGGCTGAATCAAATTCCCAGGATCCATCTTTGGATCTTTAGGAAACATCATAGACCAGGCGCAGTGGCTCACGCCTGTAATCCCAGCACTTTGGGAGACTGAGGTGGATCACGAGGTCAGAAGTTCAAGACCAGCCTGGACAAGATGGTGACACCCATCTCTACTAAAAATAAAAAAATTAGCCAGGCGTGGTGGTGGGCACCTGTAATCCAGGCTACTCAGAAGGCTGAAGTGAACAGATATTGCACCACTACACTCCAGCCTGGGCAACACAGCAAGACTCCATCTCAAAAAAGAAACATCCTAACTCAGACTTTGGAATACAAGGGTCAATTTAAATATCATGCAGTATTTTCACTGTATAAAATGGGCTGGCTCCTCGGTGCAAACCCACAAAGGCTTTTTTAAACTATACATTTCTGCATATACCAGACAGCAGCGGCCAGTTGTTTTTCTGGGGTGCCTTCTTGGATAACCACAGCAGTCAGAAGCGGACTTTTTTTTTAATACATAAAATCAGTATCTTTCTAGCTGTATCATCTTAAAAACAAACTATATTTGTCTATTTTAAATAACTGTCCTGTCTTTCTACTACCTAAAGCAGTTTTTCCAAAGCATGGTCCTCAGACCAACTGCATCAGCAAATACTCAAGACTGTCCATTAATACTACTGACTCCTGAGTTCCACACCATACTAAATCAGAATGTCTGGGGCTGCAGATAGGAAATATGTTTTTTTTTGTTTTTTTTTTTTTAACTCTTGGGGAGACTCTTATGTGCTCACTAAACTCTTAAGAAGCACTAACTTAGAATCTATGTATTGGTTTATACTCAGGGTACACAGATTTTAAATAATTCATTAGCACTCTCTTGCTTAGTAAGTACTAATCTCAAGTGACTCAGTTCTCTTTCGCCAACCCAATCTCCTCAGACCCTGCTCTATGCCTTTACAGCAGGGCGGGGTGGGGGGGAGCACACATGAGCACTGGGAGGTGATGTGGATCAAAAGTAGAGAGAATTTTTCCAAATCTAAATCTACTCTCACGTTCAGCTCTCTCCATTGGTTCTGAATTGCCATTTTTAAGGAAGGTTTAATGTCACCATACTAAATTCCCTTCCCTCAAAGGGGTTTAATGAAACAAAATTTTTTAAAGACCACATTTTCACTTCCTCTGTGAAACAAAACGTGGACTTTTAAATGTTTTAAACACAAAAACTTTCCACATCACCTAGACTGTTAAAATAATCTGGAAAGCATACAGCATTGTAAAACCTAATCATTTTTTTCATCCAATTTCACATTTATTTACTAAAAATTACAATGCACTACTCTAAGCTCTAAGACACAGCGGTTAAGATGCCACATAGTGCCCCTGGCTTTCATGAAGCTTACATTCCAATGAAGGCAGCAGGAAAACAATCTGCTTATAGACAGATGCTCTATAAAGAAATCTATAAAAGAGGCAGGTGGTGTGAAAAGTCAGGAAAATGGAGCAGACTAGTGAAGTTAAAATCTACTTGAGGTTTAAACATCATTTGAATTTAAAAACTCAAAACAGGAGACACTCTGGTTAAATAGAAACTTGACTTTCAATCCAGCTTTTACACACAAGGCTTGGGAAGTTGCTTACTCTAACAATTTTTTTTTTTAATATTGCTAATTTAAAAAGATGAACTAGAGTGCCTCTAGGAATCATCAAATTAAGACAGAGGTCAGCAAACTAACCAAAATTAACTCCAATCAAATCTAAACCTCTAGCCACAAAACCTTAAATTCAAAGTGTTGATCTTAATTTTAAAAACCTCATGTGGTTTGGGTTCTGGTTACCTTAGAGATTTTTTACTCTTAAGAATGCTGACGGCAATTTAAGACTGGCTGAAACACTTGGCCGA
Source organism: Cebus imitator (assembly GCF_001604975.1). Taxonomy (NCBI): domain Eukaryota; kingdom Metazoa; phylum Chordata; class Mammalia; order Primates; family Cebidae; genus Cebus; species Cebus imitator. The sequence goes on from NW_016107321.1 coordinate 13,373,729, forward strand.
TGGTTCACTACTGAAACCTGATGAACTGGAATCCTCTGATTTTGTGTGTCTCTTTTCAGATAGGGTGACCAATCATGCTAGGTCTGACTAGGACCAAAGGGTTTCTTGGGAACAGCCAGATTTTCATTGCTAATACTGGGAAAGTCCTGGGCAAACCAGGACTGATCACGCTATCTTTGGACGACATTTTAGAAACTGATATTTAAACAGTCACTTTTTCAACTCTGGACTTTGCTGCAACTCTACAGATCTTTAATATGGATCAACTACTAAAAACAACCTTCCCTTCCAATGATCAAAATGACCATTTTCATAAAGAAAAGAGTGTTAATTTCACACACAGTTTTTATCAGGTGGAAGTAGTAATTTTTCCCTATAAATTTTATCATTTTAAACATAAAAATTTTGAGCCAAACACTACTTGAAGAACTGTTTAAGAATTCAGATTCACATTTCTTTTAAGAAATAATGCTTCAAAATTACAATGTCTTTTTTTTTTTTTTTTTTTTTTTTTTTTTTTTTTTTTTTTTTTTTTTTTTTTTTTTTTTGATGTCTTTAAAGATCAGTTTTGAATTACTGACAGATTTAACAACTTGGACAAATCACTCTCAATCTGGCTGAGTAAAAGAAGCCAGTCTACAAAGTCTACGTAATATATGATTCCATTTATGTAACATGCTAGAAGGTAAAACTAAGGCCGGGCGCAGCGGCTTACGCATGTAATACCATCACTTTGGGAGGTTAGAGAGGGCAGATCACGAGGTCAGGAGTTCGAAACCAGCCTGGCCAACAAAAAATTAGCCAGGCGAGGTGGCACATCTGGAGGCTGAGGCAGGAAGGCCGAGGAAGGATAATCACTTAAACCCAGGAGGCAGAGGTTGCAGTGAGCCAAGATCACGCCACTGCACGCCAGCCTGGGCAACAGAGCAAGACTCCACTTGAGAAAAAAAAAAAGGTAAAACTATAGTGATGGACAACAGATCACTGATAGCCAGCCAGGGATTAGGGGTAGAAGCAGCACAGGTCTATAAAAAGACAGCAAAATAAAGTGATAGACCTGGCCTATATTCTCATGTTGGTGACTAGACAAATACTATGTTAAAATTCACAGAACTGTATACTGAAAAAAAAAAAAAAAAGTCACTTTTACTACATAATTCTAAGGTTTTTTTTTTTTAAATCCGTGATTATTTCAAAAATATACAGATTCTATCATTTACTGAGGTACTGTGCTATGCCCCCCTCCATATACAGTTTTATTTTCTACTCACCCAATGCTAAGAGATAGTAATTACTATCCCTATATGCGGAAAAGGAAAACTTCAGGCTCTGAGGTTAAATAACATGCCCAAAGCTACACAGTGTAAGGGATGGACCATAATTTCAACACAGATCTGATTCCAAAAGCTATATTCTCAACCACTACAAACCACTACTCTCTCTCATAAATAATCTTGTTCATAAATAACCAACCACTCTGTCCCTCCTAATGACATTAGAAGGCTATTAAGTTTCCTAATTCTATTCTCAACTCAATACATTACTGATAACGTGAAAATAGGGAGAGAAACATGATTCTAGAGCAGCGATGTCCAACTGAACTTTTCTCCAATAATAGAAATGTTTTGTATTACCTGTGCTGTCCAATATGGTAGCCTCTAGCCACAGGTGGCTACTCAGCACACACTGCTAGTGTGACATTAATTGAATTGGACAGCACAGTTCTAGAGAAATAACATGACAAGAATGTACATGCCACAGAAAGAAGCAATTTATTAAATTATGATGGTAACTCACCAACAATAAAAGGAAAACAAAGTGGACATATAATAAAGGAATGAAGCTAAGAAATGCACCACTCCCCAAGCACACAAAACTATCTTTTGAACACCTGCTCACCCTCCAAGATTCAGCTTAAATATCAACCTTATCTACACACCCACAGCACTCTGCACATCTACATAAATTGTGTATTAGGTATCTGTGTTTTTCCCCCCTACTTGACTGTGAGCACCTGAAGGGCAGAGACAGTTATTCATATATGCACCACCAGCATCTAATACCTATACCCAGATGCTTTCTGGAACAATGAACAGTTTTTTTATTCAGTTCTAGTGGGAAAATGATCACTATCTTAGGTCCTTTAACTACAAATTCAATTCTGCAAGTATTCGAGTACCAGAGTACACATAAAAAGAACTCCCATCCCTCAAACAGCTTACAGTGAGAGTGAGGGATACAAGATATAGGTAGACAAGGCGGGGAACTAGGGGAGGGGCAGCATCGGGTGGGGAGTTGGGAAGGGACAACATGGGGAGAAATGTCAGATATAGGTTATGGGGAGGAAGGCAGCAAACCATACTGTCATGTATGTACCTATGCAACAGTTCACATGTACCCCAAAATCTAAAATGCAATAAAATATATTTAAAAAAAAAAAAAAAAGATATAGGTAGACAAATAACAAGTAAAAAGGGTAATCAGGCCGGACACAGTGGCTCACGTCTGTAATCCCAGCACTTTGGGAGGCCAAGGCTGGCGGATCACGAGGTGAGGGGTTCAACACCAGCCTGGCTAACACAGTGAAACCCCATCTCTACTACAAAACACGAAAAATTCGCCAGGCGTGATGGCACGCACCCGTAGTCCCAGCTACTCAGGGAGGCTGAGGCAGGAGAATCGCTTGAACCTGAGAGGTGGAGGTTGCAGTGAACCAAGACCATGCCACTGCACTCCAGGCTGGGAGACAGAACAAGACTCCGGCTCAAAAAAATAAAGCGTGGGGGTAATCGAAGTAAGTGTGTACAAATAGTGCTTTAGGTCAGAATAGAAACTGTCAGGAATCAGACTGGTAAGAGAAAACTGAAAAGTGGTTTAAGTAGCCATTATCCCATTCTGTAAAGCAAAAGGTGTAAGATAACTTATTGTATCCCAACCTATTATTCAGAAAAGCCTAATGGATTAAAAAACATTTTTAAGTAAGTCTTTAGAAATTTATCCTGCCTTCGTTCACACTACCAATGTCAGGTCTCATCCTATTCCTCGTATCACTAAGCTAAAACTAGTCTTAGAACAAAATCCTTCTAGATCCAAAATTTCTAAGAAAATTTCACAGCATAAAGAAGTGATGTTTTCTTTACACTTAAATTCTGATCATCCTTAAGTCACAACATCCTCTTTTGGGTTCTCAAAATGTGATAACTGGAATTAGTTTGCATAGTACATCTCATGGTGAGTACACAGACAGCAGCTGGAACTGTCTATTGAAAGTAGTTTGAATTCATTTAATGAGTACCTGTTCTGTTTCCTCTAAAAATCAACAGGAGGCGTGCCAGTATGAGGAATCTAGACACCAAGCATTATCTGTAAAGTATATTATAATACAGAGGTCTGCAAACTAGAAGACTGGCAAAGAGCTCTACAATATAATTTCTTTTGAAAAAAAATCTACCAGCCAATTTTCTTATTTTTATCAGCTTACATATTATTAATGAGAAAGGTCACAGAAATTTGTGAGGTTTTCCTAGACTGAATGACCTTGGGCTGCTTAATTACTTAAATTCTTTGAGCCTGCTTCCTCAAATTGAAGATTGAGAAGGAAGTGTGACTTGATGCCTTCAGAGAAAAAAAACTGACTCAATTAACTAAGATAATTACTTACAGATTGACTTCAGCATGGCTTTTGGTTCAATCCTAACTCACCTTTAAAATGGAAAAACAGACCAGGCACAGTGGCTCATCCCTTTAATCCCAGCACTTTGTGAGGCCAAGGCAGGTGCATCACCTGAGGTAGAGCTCGAGACCAGCTTGGCCAACATAGTGAAACCCCATCTCCATTAAAAATACAAAATTATCCAGGCACGGTGGTGGGCTCATGTAATCCCAGTTACTCGGGAGGCTGAGGCAGGACAATTGCTTGAACCCTGGAGGCAGAGGCTGCAGTGAACTGAGATCACGCTGCTGCACTCCAGCCTGGGCGACAGATCGAGGCTTCATCTCTAAATAAATAAATAATAAAGTGGAAAAATATGTAACTGTGGCTGCTATTAAACTATGTCCATAATTCTTTGATACTCGTCCCTTGAGTTTGGGCTGGACTTAAGTGACTTGTTTTTAACAGAATATGGCATAAATGATGACGTGTGGCCTCCGCTCTGCTCTTGCTTGAATCACCTGCTCTCGGAGTAGCTAGCCTTCACCATGTTGTGAGGACACTCAAGCAGTCCAATGGAGAACTTTCATCATCAGCCACAGGTGACCTGCCAAATGAGAGCCACCTTGGGATCTCATGAAAAACTCTGACCCAGAACCACCTAACTAAACTACTCCGAGATTCCTGACCCACAGAAATTACATGAGAAAACACAAGTTTATTGTTTTAAACCACTGAGTTTTGGGTTAATTTGTAACAGCAAGAGAATGCACCAGTGTTTTTTAAATAGTGGGTCCTGACTTAGTAGTAGTTGAATACATCAATTTAAGGCAGCAATATCAACATTAAAAATGAAATAGAAGAGAGCAGGGTATATCACTCTTAATACAAGTACTATTTCCTAAAAATTTTGTTAAATTTTATGTAAATGTGTTTCTTACAAGCACAGCTGAAAACATTAAAACCCACAACTCTTAACAAGTAAATTTAAAACAAAAAGCTCCCTAAAGCATAGGGAATCCCTTGAGGGACTCGTCTCAGTAACAACCAACTATAAAACAAACATTTTCTATAAACTTTATGACCTAACCAATCATGTAAGACACCCTCACACTACATCATCTTTTCTGATGTATATGCTAAGCTTCATAACCACCACACAGGACATGGTATCTGCCCTAGATTTTAATGTCTAACACAAAAAAGCACGTCATTTTCCTAATTTTAAGAAGTTACTCAACAGGACTGCCTTCATAAAATTAGTGAAAAATGCTGCTTTTGACTCAAACCACCTTTATCATTTTTTTCTATTACTATTTTTCTTGTCGGTTAAAGGAAATTCCATCTTCAACCTAAGTGCACACACTCACACAAGAGATCAAGTATAGTATTATTAAATTGTTTTCTGCTCACTGTCCGACTCATAATATAGACGTCTGCCAACTGGAAGACAGCAAACAGTTCTACAGCTTAACTTCTTTAAAAATAATTTACCTATCCTCTTCAGAACACAAGCAAGTGCATATTTTTGTGGCTGTGTCTTAGAACACAAATCAAAACTTTCAGCAACACCAGACTCTGCAGAATATTCACGTGTAACTTTTGATGAATCCACTCAGATTGCTTGCACTGTGATTTTCTTTGAAGCAAAAAGTGTTAAAAACTATTTTTGAATTTCTAATTTACCAGATTTTCAAAATACCAAAATAAATTGGCACATAATTAAACAGCGACTTAACTCTTTTTCTTTTTAGAGACAGAATCTCTCTCTGTTGCCCAGACTAGGGTACAGTGGTGCGATCATGGCTTACTGCATAACTAATTTTTTTTTCTTTTTTTAACAGATGTAGTTTCCTTATATTGCTCTGGCCGATCTGGAACTCCTGGGCTCAAGAGATCCTTCAGAAAGTCCTGGGATTACAGGTGTGAGCCACCACGCCCAGCCTTTTTATTTCTTTTATTTTTTGAGACAAGAGTCTCACTCTCACACTGTTGCCCAGGCTGGAGTGCAGTGGTGAGATCTCGGCTGGCTGCAACCTCTGCCTCCCAGGTTCAAGTGATTCTCCTGCCTCAACCTCCAGAGTGGCTGAGATGACAAGCGCCCGCCACCACGCCCAGCTAATTTTTTGTATTTTTAGTAGGGACAGGGTTTCACCATGTAGCGCAGGCTGGTCTTGAACTCCTGACCTCGAGATTCGCCTGCCTCCGCCTCCCAAAGTGTTGGGATTACAGGCATGAGTCACCGTGCCCGGCCTATTTTTCTTATTACTATACTAGGGACATTCGTGGCTCTCTCAAAAAGAGACTTACTAGACAACTGACGCTTCCCTTGGCCCTATCCTGAAATACACTAGCTCTTCTCTGCTAGGGCTACTGTTTTCTCCCAACATTTGCACATTTATGTATCCATCTAAATGTTTCTATTTCAACAAGCTGTAAAAAACATACAGTCTGTATAGCTCTCCTCATAATGCTATTAGTTGATGATTGTGACTGCAAGTTCGAATAATGTGCATACTTGGCAAAATTCAAGTGTGGCTGCATATGTCCGGAGAAAATAAGCAGCAAACCAGCCCAGTCCTAAACTCCAGTAGCAGCTCTTGAAGAGAATAGACGCTCTTGATAAGGCTTTCTTTAGGGCTGATACTCAGTTTCTGGGCTTACCCCTGGGTTTATTTCTATAAGCAAACCTATATAGAGTGTAGCACTAGGAAATACTCAGTGATCTTAAAAATAAGCATACTTTGACTCAAGACCAATTACTATATACATAGGCAAATTTCTGCCCAATAGTCTCAAGTTTAGCATTAGTTTTGCCCACTTTTTCTTTCTTTCTTAAAAGTTTCATTCTTCGCATGACCACTTCCACCGACGTAAGGTTGAAAATTTTTACAAAGTCCAAAAGAATTAAGATTATCTACAGATCTCTAATTATGATTCTCTACAAAGCAACCAAAATCATTTTAGTCCCCTAATAAGATGAGACAGACCTCACTCAAGCCAACCCAAGGAACCAGGAATGCCCATCTGAAAGCTAACTTTGATGTTTCAGTGATAGCGGTGCACTGGGATACTATTTAGATCAGGGTCAGAATTTGGTTTTGTAGGCAGACATTTACCCACTAAAGTCATTTATCTAGCTGATCAAAAAACAGGAAAGTACAAGACAAGTATACACTGAATCTACCAGTGAAGCTATACAGCTGCTTATTTTGTCTTCAAAGAATTAGTCATCAGTACCTGCAGGTATAACTGGATTGCTAAATCAAACTCAGATTTTTAGGAGGGACACTTCTACGTATTAAACTGTCTTAAGAGAGTAAGCTTCCCTTAAATGATTTGCAAACTATGTGCCAGGCATCATTGCGCTAGTGGTCTGGCTGTCAACCAAAATCGGTTAGACATCATAACCAGGTTAGCATACCTTGAAAAGAGAGTATCCTGAAACTACTGCCTCCATTTCCTTAGGAATAAAGCCATATCCATATCCTTCCCAAATCTCAAAAACTCCTACATGTGTAAAAGAAGAAATCATTAAATTCTAGTCCTCAAAGAACTAAACTGTACTTCCCCAAAAAAGACATGAATCCTAAAAAATGGCAACAACCAAAAAGTAAACATTAAAATGTTAAATATAACCATCAGGAAATTCTAACTTCCCTGCTATGTTTGCATGTTTCAGGATCTCTCAGTTAAAAAGATGTTCCACACCTCTAAATCTAACAGAATAGCCAACTCTGAAATCCACACCTCAAACACCAAAACCTAACAGGAGAATAAATTCTTAACATGCGTTAGACTTTCATTTTTTGGGATGGACCAAAACTTCAAAAACAAAAACCCAGCTGCTGAAATAACCATCAAATTCAACCCTGACAGAAAGATCTGACATCAATCAACTAGTCTCTGCAAGGAAAAGGAAGCACCTCTACCTCTATGCACAATACAGGAATCTGTACTTCACCATGACTTTCAATTACCATTGGTGACAAAAAGATAATGGTTTACAGTATCTCCCCAGTTCTGAAGGCCACTCCATTTCAAGATTAAAACTGAAACACGGAAGGTCGAGGGACAAAGGTAAGGGCCAAGAGATATCAAGCAGAAGCCGGCAGTAGGATGCGAGCAGAGGCCCTCCATCCCTACCGCGAACACCTCAAGGACTTGTCCTACCTAAATACTTTATGTAAACAAGGGGCTTGTGACTCAAGCCTCCAGCCCCAATAGGTGGAGAGAAGTTTCCTCGCCTCGCCTGCACATGGTCTGCAGAAGTTTGGCTGGAGCAGAGCGCGAAGCCTGGGTGGGAGCGGCAGTGGAGTGCTGCAGGCGGCGGCGGCGGCGGCAGAGCAGCAGGAGGCGGAGGCGGGCGGGGGGAGGGGAGCGGCTGGGGGGGCGGAGGGGGCTCTTGCCGCCACTGCTCTCTCGCCGCCTCTCCCCCCCGGCGGGAGCCGCTCGCAGCCTCTTTGCACTAGTCTCTCCGCTCTCTCGGTCATGTGACCTTAACGTAACCGGACAGGAAAAGCCCCGCCGCCGCCGCCGCCGCCGCGCCGGAGACACCGACCGCGGCGGCAGCAGCAGCAGCAGCAGCGAGAGGCAGAGGCGGCGGCGGCGGGGAGGACAGCACGGCCGAGGCTGCCCAGCGGCGCCTCCTCCACACCCCCCGCCGCAGCAGCACCGGCGACAGGTAAGCGCGCACCGCCTCCGCCTACCGGAGCCGGTGCCCACGTGCCAACCCCGGCCCAGGCTCCGGGAAGGCGGAGGGGGGGCGGGGGCCACCGGAGCTCGCAAACGGTTCCGACAGCGGCGGTGGCAACAAAGACGACGAATGACCCGCGTCCCAGAGCTCCGGGTGCAGGCAGGCGGAGGGCCTGGGCCACTCGGGGACCCGGTTCTGGGAAGCGAGGGCAGGGGCGCCTCGTGGGGGCGGCGGCGGCTGCGCCTGGCGCCGGGGCTCTGGCCGCCTGACAAAACCATCCCCCGGAGCCAGGCGGCGGCGAGTCGGCGGCGGCTCCATCCGGGGCCTTGCGGGGGGAGGGGACGGAAGCCGAGAGGGCGGGCGGCGGATCGGAGGGAGGGAGGGAGGGAGGAAGGGGAGGGGGGCGATTCGCGTTCCGTTCCCCGTGGCCGGTCCCTCCCTTCCCGCCGCCACCGCGAAGTGCGTCCCAGGCGGCGGCGGCCGGTGAGCGTCCCGCGCTGGAGTCCTGGGAGGCGGGCCCGTCAGGTGCGTAATCCTTCCGACGCCTCGCTGCCGCCTCCTGCTGCTACCGCCGCTGCTGCTTCGGCGGCAAGGCCGCGAGCTGCGGAAGTGGGTTTGGGGGAGGGGAGGGAGAAGGAAGGGGGAGGGGAGGGATCCGGTCCGACCGGAGCAGGCCCGGCCTCTCTGGCGCTTCTCCCAGCTGCAGCGGCTCCTACAGCTGCTGCCGCTACTGCTGCGGCTCCGCCTCCCGCTCGCGGGCGGGGGCGCGCACGCGCGCTTCCGGCCTCCTCGGGTCTCGCGCTGTCTCCGGCTCTCGCGCGCGCTCATCCTCTCTCCCTGTCTGGGCCACCCCCGCCCCCGGCGCCGGGGCTGTTGCGCCGGCGGGGCGTTGCGCACGGCGTAGGCGTCGGCATTGTGTTAAACTCCGCGGGACTTGGGACGAGCGGGCGCGCGCACGCGGTACTGATGGAAGCGGCGAGCGTGCGCCGCGGCCGGAGTGCGTCGCCCCTCCCTCGCCTCAGCCCCTCGGGGACGGGGACGGAGACGGGGACGGGGACGGGGGCGGGGCCGGCGAGACCGGAGGGGCCCAAAGGGCCCCGGAGCCTCGCCCCCGCCCCGCCCCTGGCTGGCCCACGCCCCCTGGGGCGGGTGGGGCGATGTGGCCATTGCGGCGCGCTGGGGCGGGTGGGGGACGTGTCGGCCTCTGTGGCGCCGCCCTTGTCGCCCGCTTGCCCCAGCCCCGGGTGCTGAGCGCCTAGAGCCGACGGCCTGGAGCTTCCGCCCAACGCGCGATCTGCGCCTGCGATAAGGCCCGGGCTGGCCTGGAACGCGCTGTGGTTTCGGCTGCTTAGCCTCAGGGCGTGGGACCTGCGGGGCCCTCACGCCTCGGCCGGGCTCAGAGTCGGGGAGGCTGCCTCTCCGGGTCGACGTCGTTTTCTCGGTGCAGCGAAACCCTTAAACCATTCTTGTTTAAACAAAGCCGCAAGAGAGAACTGTTTAGCCAGAAGCTGCAAAGGAAGTTGGGTTTATGCCGCTTTTAGCTGGTAGTAAAAAAGGCAGTAAAGAAGCCAGGGTAGCAGAGCAGGCGAGTGCCTGGGCCGGGGGAAGATGCAGCCACGCCTTTTACTGCAGGAACTTCCACCCGAAGACACGAACTCCTAATTATGCCTTGGGAATATAACCTGGCTCTCGCTTCCCGCCCCCACCAGCTGCATTGTTCATTAGCTCTTTCATCATACAGTGGGCCCACTGAGTTTGTGAGTCTTGATTCTATTCATTTTCCGCACAGTATTGTTTTAGTAAAATAAAGCGTAAAGGAGTTCAGAATTACCAGAACTCCAGGGGGCTCTGGGTTTACAGAAGCGTGCTGCCCTGTCCTTGCTAATGTAAAGCATCTGTACAGACCCTGTTGGAGTGCCAGGGCGAGATGTACGCACTATTAGCGTTGTACTGTGAGAGCCCCATGAAAGTTACAGAACTGGAACTTTGCAATTTTAATTCTCGTTTGTCTAATTTATCACAAACCAAAATTAAATTGGTAAGGTAAATTTCACTGCATTCTGAATGATCTTGGTGTGTATCCAGAATGTTTTCAAACTGTTTTGGGGTTTTTGTTGAGACGGAGTCTTACTCTGTCACCCAGGCTGGAGTGCAGTGGCGTGGTCTCGGCGCACTGTAGCCTGCGCCTGCCAGGTTCAAGCGATTCTCCTGCCTCAGCCTCCTGAATAGCTGGGATTACAGGCGTACGCCACCACACCCGGCTAATTTTTGTATTTTTAGTAGAGACGAGGTTTCACCATGTTGGTTAGGCTGGTCTCGAACTCCTGACCTCGTGATCTGCCCACCTCAGTCTCCCAAAGTGCTGGAGTTACAGGCGTGAGCAACCACACCTAGCCAAGAAGGTAATTTTTAAGAGCATTAATTTACCACTAGTAGTATATCCTCTTAAACTGGGCGTTTCTCATTTAATAAACTTGTGGTTTATTTGCTAGACAAAGAATTGGTCAGTTACTGAAGCCATCGTAAGTACAAAAAGTGATATGCCAGGTCCACTGATAGTCAACAGTGAAGGAGTAGTCTACACTACAGTGAAGTGCACCCCTAAAACTTTGTCCTACAGTCCAAGTGCATACTTGCCAGTTTTCAAGCTTCTCTGCAAAGGGGATGCTCAGCAAACTACCACCAGCAGCAGAGAATAAATACTAAGCGTGTTTTCAGTTACAGAATAAAAGCTGCTATGGTGACACGTGCTTTTTTATCTTAAACTTTACTGTGAACTTTTCAGTAACCTCCAAAATCTGCACTTTTTAGAAAAATGTGTTCATGGCCAGGCACAGTGGCACACACCTATAATCCCAGCACTTTGGGAGGCCAAGGCTGGAGGATTGCTTGAAGCCAAGAGTTCAAGACCAACCTGGGTAACATAGACCCCCATCTCTATTTAAAAAAAAAAAAAAGAAGAAAGAAAATGTATTCACCCCAACCCTATAAAAAGATGTAATTTGTAATCCTGTGATTTCACGTTCACATGGCATGTCCCAGAGTAAGTGGATGTGCTTTCCCCAATTTGAGAATTACCAAAATAGAGAAGGAAACATCTAAAGCTCTTCTGCAGCATTGGCCTGGGATCAGCTGCTTTAGAGGTGGCGACTGTCCTGCCAGCTTACTGTTTCTTGGAGATTCATCCCTACCCCCGCTAACCTTTCCCTGTAGGAATTTGGAAAAACTGGGCAAGTCCTGTGGCACCAGGCTGCACAGGAAAGGAAGATTGAAAGAACTGGTTTGCTGGTGGTTTTTTACCGTAAAATACCAGCTGCACCTGGCAGAGGTCATTTATCATCACTTTTCCTATTTTCTTAGGCTCTTTGAGTCTCCAAACATGACCCTGAAAACCTAAAATGGAGCTGAACATTTTTATTTCCCTGAAGAAAAAAAAAATGTAAACATTCTAAGCCTCAAACCTAGAATATTTCTAAAACCTTCTTTATGCTCAAGTACATTATAATTTTTACTAGCAAATTAAACTATTAAATAATTAAAATACTACTTTGAATTGATAGTAAATAAGATTCAGTATTTTTACAGTGCTGATAGAGCCGTTCAGATATGGAATCAGTAGCCATAGAACCCTTACAAGGAGTTGGCAGCACAAGACATGTAGATCCATTTTAGAAGCCAATTTGGAGGCTCGTATTTATGCTCAAACTCATAATCCCCAGTTCACATGCTTGAGGTGTATACATCACATGCCTTTGAGTGTCACTTTAAGAAAGTTCAGTGTTCAAAGATAGGGAATTTGAAAAACACTTGTATGTATCTGGCTAAGTACTTAGGGAAACGACTTTTTTACTTTTGTGAGAGAGTTTAGTACACTCTTCTCTTAATGGTGTGCCCCGCTAAGTTCTGCACCAAGCAGGGTAGGCATCAGAATCCTCTGAAATGATTTCAAAGTGTGCATGTTCCCTTGCACCAGGATAATCATTTAGGTTTTTCTGAGTCCCTAAAATGATTGTGAACGGCGGTTGTCTAAGTGTGGTCTGCAGATCCTTTTGAAGCCCCAAGATCCTTTGAGGCTTCAATAGGGTCAAAACTATTGTCACAGTAATATAATCTAAGTTGTTATGGTCTTTTCCGCTGTGTTGACTATATGTGTTGACACTGAGAAGATCTGCTTAATTCAGTGAGCCGATATTTTCCAAACGATGTCAAAAGTCATGAGTAGAGGCTGGGCGTGGTGGCTCACACTTGTAATCCCAGCACTTTGGGAGGCTGAGGAGGGCAGATCACAAGGTCAGGAGATTGAGACCATCCTGGCCAATGTGGTGAAACCGTGTCTCTACTAAAAATACAAAAATTAGCTGGGCGTGGTGGCTCGTGCCCGTAATCCCAGCTACTCAGGAGGCTGAGGCAGCAAAATCACTTGAACCTGGGAGGCGGAGGTTGCAGTGAGCCAAGATTGCACCACTGCACTCCAGCCTGGTGACAGAGCAGGACTCCATCTCAAAAAAAAAAAAAAAAAAATCATGAGTGGGTAAATTATCTATTGAAAGTGGATAGACGAATGAATTTTACTGTAATAGAGTAGGAAAAGTTATTACCTAGTTCTATACTGCACAACCAACTTTTAAGAAAGTTCCACTTGTCAAGTTTTGGTGTAATATCAAAGAAGACTATTCACAATTACCTGAAAAGACTATTAAAATACTTCTCCTTTTTCCAACTACATGGGTAGGCGAGGCTGGATTTTCTCCAATACTCAACCAAAACAGAGTAAGTTGAGGAGTAAATACAAAATCCAGTTGTCTTCTATTAAAGAGAATTACAAAAATATAAAAAGACACCATTTTGTTGTTTTAGAAAATATAATTATTTTTTCATAAAAATGTTCTGTACATTAACATGTAATGGGTTTATTGTTTTTAACTGAATTAAATATTTCTAAAATTTCTCCATTTTAATTTCTAATATAGTAAATATCAATAGTTAAAATCCATGTAAACATATAACTGATGTTCTTAATAATTTTTAAGACCATTAAGGGATCCCAACACCAACAAGTTTGAGAAGCTCTGCTCTAAAATATGGAAACATTAAGACTTGAGTTAAACACATTTGAAACTCACTTGTGTTATACCCTGAACTACATGTGTAGGTGATTATATTTTATTCAAATTAATTTTACAAGTCATCATGTGTTATATAAAAAGTGGAGGCAGTCTCTAGTCTGGTGGATTATTAGAAGCAGATTCGGTTTTTTTTTTGTTTTGGTTTTTTTTTTTTTTTTTTTACAGGGTCTCACTCTGTTGTTCAGGCTAGCGTGCAGTTGTACGATCGCGGCTCACTGCAGCCTCCACCTCCCTGGCGCAAGCAGTCCTCTCACCTCAGCCTCCCGGGTAGCTGGGACCATGGGCGCATGCCACCACAGTCAGCTAATTTTCTTTTTATAGAGGCAGGGACTTGTCATGTTGCAAAGGCTGGTCTCCTGGGTCTCCAAGGCCCACCTTTGCCTCCCAAAGTGCTGGGATTACGCAGGTGAGCCACTGTCTCCAGCCCAGATTAGATTTTTAATTTTGCTGTGTGTAATCATTTGTAGGTTTCCTTCAGGTTGATTGTAGCATAATGCCTTTAGAATTATTACTTTAATATGAACTCTTTATTAGCCATAAATTTCTGACCTACTTCCATTTGACACCTAAGATGTCCCTGAATTGCCTGCTTACGACCCCAACACATTTGGAAACTAAAAACTAATTTAAATGTAAACATAAAGAAAATATAATTGAAAAGAGGAGTATTTTACAGATGCAGTGCTTTTTAACATGAAAAGAAGTGCTGTTAGTTTATGCCCCTCTCTTTTCTAATTACTATGGAAGAGGGTTGACTAAGGAAATGTTAAGAAAAAAATGCCAATCCGTGGTCATAACTAAATAAGATGCATTTTCCACCTTCAAAATAGAGTTTTAAAATGTATTAAAATTCAAATGACCAGCCTCACTCAGGTTGACCTCATGGGCCCTCCAATGTTAATTATTAATAATAGTAATTGAAAAAGCAGCTTTTCATCCTGGTAAGTGGCCTAAACTACTTGAAAGAATCAATCTTACTTGTGGGTAATGCTTCTACTGTTAGATTGTCCTTTGCATTACAATATTCATTTATGCTTTACTTAAATAAAATCAAGAACTTCAGAGTACCCTTTTAGTTTCCTTAAAACGGGTAGTGTAAGTGGTGTTGAGTGTCTTAGAACAGCTATTATCTTTAAAAACTGAATCAACAATTTCAATCAAACGCTGCTTCGGTCTCCTGTTCTTAGACTGAAAATGAAGGAGGAACTTAGGTTGTCAAAATACAGCATGATCGTATGTGTCCCATTCTGCACTTCCAGAAGGATGAGTGACTTCCTTACGGATCAGCCCACCTGTGCTCTGTGATGGAAGCTGAAAGCAAGTGACAGCTAGGTGGTCAGTGTCCCATTATCAATGTAGGAAACAGTGGCGACGATGAAAACCAAAGCAGTAAATAATCTAAAAGGCCATTTGTATTTGGCTTTAGGAAGTGTTTTTTTATTTTTTTTTCAACATTTACTTAAGGAAAGTAAAAGCTTTGTACACATACATGCACAGAAAGAAGGCATTCCATGAAAACCCATTTATAGGCACTGCCTCTTCTCTCCAGTGCTACTTTTCTTCAGGTCCTTTCAGCTCACTATTCTAACTTAGGAAAGACAAATGACTTTTTTTTTTGGTTTTCAGTGGGTTTTTTTTTTAGTTCATTTGCAGTGTTAAATGGTTGGGGATTTTACATAGGTCTACCGTTTCATGTCCTGGTTGTTGGTCCTTTGTGACTGGGATCAGTAAGAACTTTTAGGAATGCTCTGTAGAGCAAGTTAGTGGAGTGGAGACAACATGACTGTATGCCCAGAAGACCAGAGCTCAGTCCTGACTCTTATTCGTTGACAATTTTAACCTCTCTGAACTACAGTGTAGTGATTTAAGGACATGGCTTTTCCAAAGACTCAGACAAATCACAGTTAGGACTTCCACGCTCCAGACCAGTGTAGCCAACATATACTCTGCGTCTCCACTTGGGTGTCTCAGAAGTATCTCAAACCCAGCGTATGAACCTAACCTCCTGCTCTTCCCCACCAAATTGGTTATTTGCCCTGTGTTCCGTCCAGTCGGAGAGGACCAAGATTATCCAGTTATACAAATAAGAAGTCTAGGAGTCATCTTGGACACTTTGGTCTTCTCCATTCTCCTCCATCGGAGCCATCAACCAGGTCTGTTGTTTTGTTATCTTCTAAATATCTTTTGAAACCTGTCAGTTTCTTCCATCTTCCTCAGTACCACCTGGTCCATCATCTTTTTTGTAGACCACTAGCAGTTGTCCCCTCTAGACCCCTTTCCAGCAGATCTTCACTTGCCCACTTGTTACCCCCTCCTCCCCAGTTTGATTAGTTCTGCAATCTGTACATTGCAGAGATCTCATCAAGTCATCATGCTTAAAATCTCCTTGGGTGGCTTCCCATTGCTTTTAATATACAGACCAAAATCCTTAACATGACATCTGTCTCCATCCTCATTCTTCCCTGGCTCTTAACCCTTCAAGGTTATTGTGAATTATAAAGCACTATTTAGAAATTGATTGTTAGCATGAAGAAACACAAGGTAGTATTTTTAAATTGAAAAATTATTCCAAAATGTAGCAGGTGCTAAATTGATGAGAATTTTTTAGGTCAATCCTGGATAACTAGAAACTTACCTTTTACCCCAGTTACCCAGCTGTTGGAAGGCCAAGTCTTGACTGGAACTCAGCACTCTTCTCTTCCTAGAGCATCTCCTTATTAATTTACCTAACAAATACTAAACCCTAGGCCGTATGCAAAGCACGTGGGATAAAATAGTAAATGATAAGGAAGATTTGTTGCCAGCTTTCCAGAAGCATCAGGCAACGTATATAAACTGGTTCGTTCACAGATGCTCCAGGGCAAGGAGAGCATGAGGGGCAGAGGCAGGGTGGGTGGGTGGATGGGGTCTCATGGTCAGTTCCTCTAAGAGCAATGTGTTCAAAATCCTGGAGCAGAGGTTCTAAGCCTGTGTTCAGATGGGCCCCCTTCCCATGACCCTTCAGAGCTCAGGGTGCCGAGCTGCCTAGCCTTGAGAGTGAAGCTTTTGAGCAGTATTGTATGCTGTCAAGAGCCAAATCATCACCAGGGTGCTCAGGACCTTCTAGGAGAGGAAACTCCCATTCCTTAGCTTATCTCAGCTTACCCAGAAGTCCCAAAGTAAGTGAAATAACATCTTTTTGTCTCCATTTTCAACATACTCAGATGAAACTGGATTTTTAATAATGCTTGTATTTCAAAACAAGTTGGACCCTTGATCCTTTCGTAGAAATCACCAAACTGACAATCTCATATCAAGAAAATAATTAGCTGGGCAAGATGACACACACTTCTAGTCCCAGCTACTCAGGAGGCTGAGGTGGGAGATCACTTGAACCCAGGAGTTCAAGACCGACCTGGGCAACATAGCAAGACCCCATATTAAAAAATAGATAACAAGCCAGGCACGGTGGCTCACGCCTGTAATCCCAGCACTTTGGGAGGCTGAGGCAGGCAGATCACCTGAGGTCGGGAGTTCGAGACCAGCCTGACCAAAATGGAGAAACCCTGTCTCAACTAAAAATACAAAACTAGCCAGGTGTGGTGGTGCATGCCTGTAATCCAGCTACTCAATAAGCTAAGGCAAGAGAATCGTTTGAACCTGGGAGGCATAGGTTGCAGTGAGCCGAGATCGCGCCATTGCACTACAGTCTGGACAAGAAGAGCCAAACTCTGACTCAAAAGAAAGTAAAACAGATACAATTTAATATATTAAAGTAAAATTTTATGTTGTAATTTGTTTGCGTTAGAAAAAATTTTTTTTCCGGCCAGGCATGGTGGCTCACACTTGTAATCCCAGCACTTTGGAAGGCCGAGGTGGGTGAATCACAAGGTCAAGAGTTAGAGACCATCCTGGCCAACATGGTGAAACGCCGTTTCTACTAAAAATACAACAAAATTAGCCGGGCATGGTGGAGCACTCCTATAGTCCCAGCTACTCGAGAGGCTAAGGCAGGAGAATCATTTGAACCCAGGAGGTGGAGGTTGCAGTGAGCCAAGTTCACGCCACTGCAGTGCAGCCTGGTGACAGAGCAAGAGTGTCTCAAAAAAAGAAAGAAAAATATTTTTTCAGGGCTGGGTGTAGTGACTCAAGCCTGTAGTTCCAGCACTTTGGAAGACTAAGGCTGGTGGATCACCTGAGGTCAGGAGTTCAAGACCAGCTTGGCTAACATGGCAAAACCTGTCTCTACTAAAAGTACAAAAAATTAACTGGGCATGGTGGCAGGTACCTGTAATCCCAGCTACCTGGGAGGCTGAGGCAGGAGAATCACTGGAACCCAACCTAGAAGGTGGAGGCTGTAGTGAGCCGAGATTGCGCACCATGGTACTCCAGCCTGGACAACAAGAACGAAATTCTGTCTCAAAAAAAAAAAAGAAAGAAAAATATTTTTTCATACATAGTCATGTACCCATAATAACATTTCAGTCAGTGAAAAACCACATATACAACAATGGTCCCATAAGTTTATAATACCATATTTTTATGTGCCTTTTTTGCATTTAGCTGTTTAGATACACAAATACTTACCATTGTGTTATAACTGCCTAAAGTACAGTAACATGCTGTCCAACTTTGTAGCCTAAGAGCACTAGATTACCATATAGCCTAGGCCTGTGTAGTAGGCCGTACCAACTGGGTTTGTGCAAGTACCCTTATGATGTTCACACAGTGACAAAATTGGCTGACGATGCATTTCTCAGAACATACCTCTGTTGTTAAGCAAGGCATGACTGCATTGAATATAGACACCTGTCCTTCCTCTGGGGGGATATACTGACATTATGTCATTTCTATTCATTTATGTATAAGAGCCTCCCTGTCCCTACCAGGTTTGTGAATATTTCATGTCTTTGCTGGCAAAATAAAGAGGGAGCAGCACTCTGTTGGAGCCCTAGTTTAGAGGTTTGTTTTTAGTAGGAAAATCAGAAAGCCTGGAAAGCATTAATTTAGGTTAGCACCAGAGCATGGGATACAGAATAAGCAACCGCTAGATGGTGTGGGACCCTGGAAGAGGTGCAGTGGAACTGGGGTTTTAGCCTAGTGGCAGTAAGGAACCACAGGAGCATTTGATTGATCGATTGAT
This sequence comes from Cebus imitator, assembly GCF_001604975.1. NCBI lineage: Eukaryota > Metazoa > Chordata > Mammalia > Primates > Cebidae > Cebus > Cebus imitator. The sequence continues at coordinate 13,392,325 of NW_016107321.1, forward strand.
TGATTGATTGATTTAAGATGGAGTCTCTGTTGCCCAGGCTGGAGTGTAGTGGCACCATCTCGGCTCACTGCAACCTCCACTTCCCAGGTTCAAGTGATTCTCCTGCCTCAGCCTCTCCAGTAACTGGGATTACAGGCATATGCCACCATGCCAGGCTAATTTTTATATTTTTAGTAGAAATAGGGTTTTACCATGTTGGCCAGGCTGGTCTCAAACTCCTGACCTCAGGTGATCTGCCTGCCTCAGCCTCCCAAAGTGCTGGGATTACAGGCATGAGCCACTGTGCCCAGCCCACAGGAGGATTTTAAGCAGGTGACATCAGGTTTGCCCTTTTGAAAGGTCATTCTGGCTACTGTGTGGTGGATATATGAAGGGGGCCAGAACTGGAGCCGGAGAGATGAGTTAGGAGGTGAGGCTAAAGTGAGGCAGGAGGGTAAGGAGTTTCAGTTAATGGCACTTGGGGGCTGATGTGAGGAGTGAGAGAATGGAGGCCTGAGGATGAACTGGGATTTCTGGTTTGGTCAGAGGGTGGCAATGAGGCCCTGCACTCACCAGGGAATACAGAGGGAGCAGATTTATGTCCCTGGTTTTTATTATCCTTTTGGGTACATGGCAGTGAGAGGGCAGGGAGGAATTGAGTTGAGTTTTACCCAAATCGAGTTTGAGGCTTCTGTGGGACCGCCAAGGAGAAGTCAAAGAGATCACCAAAGGGAGGCTGCAGAATGAGGAGTGGGCTGGGGACCAGGCGCAGAGGAGACCAGCAAGAGGAACCGTGGATGGGGATTAAAATAGAACAGCCTGTGGTGAGCCCAAAACCGGAGAGCAGTAGCCTGAAAGCCAGAGACCAAAGATTTATCAAAGCGGGAGGAAGAGTTTGAAATCCCGCAAAGAGGTTGAGTAAAAGCCACTAAGTCCCTGAGGCAGGGAGCAAGATCCTCAGTGACCTTGGTGAGCAGAGCCGGGCAGGAACCGGCCTGGAGGTGGGAAGAGCAGACAGACATTTCCACAAGAGAGGGCCTGCCTCCGCTGAGCCATCCACCAGGAGGCCAGGGCCCCGGCCGGCGCAATTTTGGGCCAGTTAAGCCTCATGGAAATGAGAGGGAGGCCGTGATGAGAAGAGGGAAGATAGATTTTTAAAAAGGCAGTGCTGTCGCTGGGCAGGGGCGGTGTGGAACCCCTAGTGCCTCCTCCACCCTTTTGCCCCATTTCCTCAGGGAGTTCACATATGGAACAGTCTAGGGGTTTTAGTTTTGGTTTTCTTTTTGAGAAAGGTTTTTTGGTCTCCAAAACAAGATTTTTTTCAAGTTGATCTGTGTGAATTTCCCCCTTGTGAATTCAGCATGCGACTCGTTCTGATTTTCTGCCTTTCCGTTTGTTTCATTTCTCTGAGTCATGCACAAGTATTCTTTCCTCTGTATTTGAATACTTATGGTCAGTGTGTTTCCTTATGTAGGAGATGTTCCTAAATTGACATTCTAAAGTAACTGGTAGACTCCCTTAAAAAGCATTGAGCAATTCTGTCATTCTTCATTCTTATGGTCTGAATAGAATGCTTATGTGAGTTTGTTTATGGAAAGAGAGGGAGCCATATAGTTTGCTATATTGAAAGAAATAACATATACCCATTAATGTAAAGACCAAAACCTCAAAATCCTCCTATAAAATATTGATAAATTCCATGGCATTAAAATATAAAATTATAAGGCCGGGTGTGGTGGCTCACACCTATAATCCAAGCACTTTGGAGGCCAAGGCAGCTGGATCACCTGAGGTCAGGAGTTCATGACCAGCATGACCAACAGGGTGAAATGCCGTCTTTAAAAAAAAAAAAAAATATATATATATATATATATATATTGTTTAAAACATAAAATCATATTTGTCAAAATCTCTATAAACAAATGCAAAGAAAGTGAGAAAATTATTAGCAACATATGTGACACAGTGCCCATTTTCCTTATATGCAAGGTTTTATTTTATTTTATTTTATTTATTATTTTTTTTTTTTTTGAGTCGGAGTCTCGCTTTGTCGCCCAGGCTGGAGTGTGCAGTGGCCCAGTCTCAGCTCACTGCAACCTCTGCCTGCCAGGTTCAAGCGATTCTCCTCCCTCAGCCCCTCAGCCTCCTGAGTGAGTAGCTCAGATTATAGGCACACACCACCACACCCAGCTAATTTTTTTAATATTTTTAGTAGAGATGGTGTTTCACCATGTTGGCCAGGCTGGTCTCGAACTCCTGACCTTGTGATCTGCTCACCTCGGCCTCCCAAAGTGCTGGGGATTACAGGTGTGAGCCACCTCACCCAGCCTTTTTTTTTTTTTTTTTTTTTTTCAAGACAAGAGTCTGACTCTGTTTCCCAGGCTAGAGTTTGTGGTGCTGACACAGCTCACAGCAGCCTCAACCCCCTGGGCTCAAGTGATCCTCCCACCTCAGCTTCTGAAATAGCTAGGGCCACAGGTGTGTGCCACCATGCCTGGCAATTTTTTGTAAAGATGGGATGGGGGGAGGGGTCTCTCCATGTTACCCAGTCTGGTCTTGAACTCCTGGGCTTAAGCAGTCCTCCCACCTTGGCCTCCCAGCATGCTAGGATTAGAGGCATAAGCCACCACACCTGGCCTGGTTTTATAAAATTGATAAGAAAAAGACAATCGAATAGGAAAATGAGCAGAGCTCATGAAGAGATACTAAAGAAAATAGATGGTCAATAAATATAAAAATAAGGTTTATTCCGTCATTAAAGCCATACAAAGTAAAAAAGCCATATTGGCAAAGAATATTAAGTATTAACTAGAGTATGGAGAAAAGAGTTAGGGTAAAGGTGGATAGAAAAATATCACATTTTGTGAATAAGAGCGAAACTCCGTCTCAAAAAAAAAAAAGAAAAATACCACATTTTGTGTGTCCATAATATTTGAATCTTTTATAAGTATATATACTTAAAAGCAGCAGCAAAAATAATATTAATTTAAAACAAACACGCACACTTTCATATAGCATGTTCTAGCTAATCAAGTGAATCCCAGTTTAAAGTCTGCTTATTGAATATACTGGTTCTGTAAGCTTGGGTAAGCCCCCTACCCTCTTTCACCCTATTTCCTCATTTATAAATGTGGGTAGCAATACTTCAAATATCTCAAATAGGTTGATGTGAAGTTAAATTAATTGCATATGTAAATCATGGCCAATAGTAGCACTCCATAAAAAACAATTCCTGGAAAAAAACAATTCCATCAAAAAATGGGCAAAGGATACAAACAGATACTTCTCAAAAGGAAACATTTATGCAGCCAACAAACATATGAAAAAAAGCTCATCATCACTGAGAAATGCAAATCAAAACCACAATGAGAAATGAAAATGAAAACCACCATCTCACGCCAGTTAGAATGGTGATCATTAAAAAGTCAGGAGACAACAGATGCTGGAGAGGATATAGAGAAATAGGAATGCTTTTACACTGTTGGTGGGAGTGTAAATTAGTTCAACTATTGTGGAAGACAGTGTGGCAATTCCTCAAGGATCTAGGACCAGAAATACCATTTGACCCAGCAACCCCGTTACTGGTATATACTCAAAGAATTATAAGTCATTCTATTATAAAGGCACTGTTCACAATAGCAAAGACTTGGAACCAACCCAAATGCCCATCAATGATAGACTGGTTAAAGAAAATGTGGCACATATACACCATGGAATACTATGCAGCCATAAAAAAGGATGAGTTTATGCCTTTTGCAGGGACATGGGTGAAGCTGGAAACCATGATTCTCAGCAAATTAACACAGGAACAGAAAACCAAACACTGCATGTTCTCACTCATAAGTAGGAGCTGAACAATGAGAACACATGGACCCTGGGAGAGTAACATCACACACTGGGGCCTGTCAGTGGGTGGGGAGCTAGGGGAGGGATAACATTAGGAGAAATACCTAATGTAGATGATGGGGTGATGGATGCAGCCAACCACCATGGCATGTTTATACCTATGTAACCTGCATGTTCTGCACATGTACCCCAGAACTTAAAGCATAATTTAAAATAAATAAATAATAACAATTCTTATCATTATCATGAAAGGATAAATAGTAACGTGTTCCTGTACTTGAGGCTACTGTTGATGAGTGTGACTTCTGAAGCCGTGGGACCTCAAGCTGCCTAAATATATATGTACACATGATCAGAGTCAGAGGACATGGCAGGGAGCATATCACAGTTGGGTCTCCGAGGATACTTTTTTTAATTTTTTTTATTTTAAGAGAAAAGCAGATTAGTAAGATGGAAAAGAAGTATTCTGGCACTTCACAGAGAATAATCTTGAAGACAAGCTTCTAAGTTATGTCTTGGTAGAGGTCAGGTTAGAGTGATGTTTCTCTGAAATCCGGGTTACTTTTGCAACCCAGCAACATCTCTGGCTTTCATCACGAACCCCATGCCTTTTCTGTGCCTCCCCTTCCTAACCTGAGTGCTTTCACCTTCTCTGACGTACACAGAAGGTAGTGGGGAAACTGATCCATACCATCTGTTTGCATGAGACAACAGTCTAGGTCTTTATACTTAAATGAGTTGCAAAATTGGATGACTCTCCTATCTCATGCTTGGATATGACTCATGGTAGAAAATATAAAATTTGACAATCTGGATTCCTGATTTGTGACCTGATCAGTCTCTTAAAGTATTATTCCATTACATTTGTCTATTTTAGGGCATACTTGTTAATTTCTGAATCTGCCTGAACATCCCTAGAGCAGGAAGAAGAGTAGGAAGTCTAGCATGTGCTGATTAAGAATTGCTGTGAATGGCTGGTCAAAAGGTAGTGAGTTATCTCAATTGATTTTTGAGTTACAGATCAAACTCCTTGTTCTGCTTTATTCTCCCTTTTCACTACTGCACTTGACTAGTCTAAAAAACAAAAATAAAATTTTTTTAAAGTTGCTGTGGGTCCACTTTCATTTTTTTTAAGCTTATTGATCATGCATTCTCCACAGTGCATGCTTAACTGTGAAGTTAAGCATACTCACTTTTTAAAAATGTAGTCAATTAATGTGTAGTAGGCTTTTAAAAAATTGAATTTGGCCAGGCACAGTGTCTCACCCCTGTAATCCCAGCACTTCACCCAACACCTCCAGAACTTTACCTCAGAGTAGAGTAATTCTAGCACTCCACCTCGGAGTAATCCCAGCACTGCACCTCAGAGGCTGAAGCGGGTGGCTCACCTGAGGTCAGGTGTTCAAACCAGCCTGGCCAACACGGTGAAACCCCGCCTCTACTGAAAATACAAAAAACATTAGCCGGGTGTGGTGGCAGGCATCTGTAATCCCAGCTACTCAGGAGGCTGAGGCAGGAGAATCGCTTGAACCCAGGAGGTGGAGGTTGCAGTGAGCCAAGATCACATCATTGCACTGCAGCTTGGGCTACAAGAGTGAAACTCCGTCTCAAAAAAAAAAAAAATTGAACTTGATTTTGAGATCATTACAGATTCACATGCAGCTACAAGAAATAATACAGAGATCCCATAACCCTTTACCCAGCTTCCCCTAATGGAAACATTTTGCAAAAAACTATAGTAGAGTGTCACAGCCAGGATTTTGACATGTAGAACATTTCCGTCACCACAAGGATCCCTCATGTTGCCCTTCCATAGCCATGCCTACCCCCACCCCACACCCCACCACCACTAGTCTGTTTTCCATTTCCATAATTTTCACACATATTATATCAGTGTAATCATAAAGTATATAATCTTTTGGGATTGGCTTTTTTCAGTGAGTATAATTCACCCAAGTTGTTGTATGTTAATAGGTCATTTCTTTTTTTTTTTTTTTTT
>NW_016107321.1:13398303-13421470 GCF_001604975.1 Cebus imitator
TTTTAGTAGAGACGGGGTTTCACCGTGTTGACCAGGATGGTCTCGATCTCTTGACCTCGTGATCCACCCGCCTCGGCCTCCCAAAGTGCTGGGATTACAGGCGTGAGCCACCGCGCCCAGCCTCATTTCTTCTTTATAGCTGAGTAGTTTTCCACTGTGTGGGCATACCATAGTGTGTTTATGCAGTCATTGAAGGACATCTGAGTTGTTTCTAGTTTTTGACTGTTAGGAATTAAGCTGCTATGGACATTCCTGCACAGGTTTTTGTGTGAACATAAGTTTTCATTTATCTGGGATAAGCAGGAGTGAAATTACTGGGTCAGGTGGTAGTTTTTTAAGAAACTGCTAACTCTTTTCCAGAGTAGCTGTACCATTTTACATTCCTACTAGCGGTATATGAATGTTCCAGTTTCTCCACACTCTTGCCACCATATGTTATCACTGGTTTTTATTCTAGCCATCCTGATAGGTGCACAGTGATGCTGTGGTTTTAATTTGCTTTTCCCTAGTGGCTAGTGGTTTCAAACATCTGTTCATGTGTTTGTTTGCTGTCAGTATATCCTCTTTGTGAAATGTCTCAAGTCTATTACACATTTTTTAATTTGATTGCTTTTTTACTGTTAAGTTTTGAAAGTTCTTTGTATATTCCATATACTAATCGTTTGTCAAAGGACTAGTTTGCAAAAGTTTTCAAATATTTACTCCTAGTCTTTGAGCTTGTGTTTTCATCCTCTTAATAAGGTCTTTCAGAGAGCAAAAGTTTTTACTTTTGATGAAGTTCAGTTTAGTTCTCATTTTGTGGATTCTGCTTTTGATGTCAAGTGTAAAAGCTCTTAAGCCCTAGATTTTAGGTTTTCTTACATGTTGTTTCCTAAAGTTTTATAGTTTTGGGTTTTACATTTAAGCCCGTTATCCATTTTGAGTTGATTTTTATATAATGTATGGGACTTAAGTGTCAAGGTTCTTTATCTTTTTTTCTTTTTTGCCTCCGGAAGTCCAATTGATCCAGCACCATTTGTTGAAAAGCTTATTCTTCCTCCACTGAATTGTTTTTGTACTTTGTCAGCCATCAGTTGTGCATATTTATGTGGGTCTGCTTCTGGGTTCACAATTTTGTTTGTTCCATTGATTCGCTTGTCTGTCCCTCTGCCAATACCACACAGTCTGGAATACTGTAGAATATACTACATATTGAAATTGGGTAAACTGGTTTCTCCCACTTTATGGTTCTTTTTTAAAAATTATTTTAGGCTGGGCGTGGTGGCTCACACCTGTAATCTCAGCACTTTGGGAGGCCGGGGTGGGTGAATCACCTGAGGTCAGGAGTTCGAGGCCAGCATGGCCAAGATGGTGAAACCCTGTCTCTACTAAAAATACAAAAAAATTAGTGGAGCTTGGTGGCACATGCCTGTAATCCCAGCTGCTCAGGAGGCTGAGGCAGGAGAATCACTTGAACCCAGGAGGCAAAGGGTGCAGTGAGCTGAGATTGCACCACTGCACTCCAGCCTGGGCAACAAGAGTGAGAACTCTGTCTAAAAAATATGTGTGTGTATATATATATTATATATATATATATATAATATATATATGTATAAATATATTTTATATAAAATATATATATAATATATAATACATATATAAATATATTATTTATATATAATTTTATTATATATATAATTTTAGCTATTCTAGTTCCTTTGCCTTTACATGTACATGTTAAAATAATTTTGTCTATATCTGCAAAGAAATCTTGCTGGGATTTTTATGGGAATTGCATCAAACCTGTATGTCAGTTTGGGAAAATTGATATCTTTACCATGTTGAGTCTTCCTATCCATAATCATAGTATATCTGTCTGTTTATTTAGATCTTTTATTTCTTCCATCAGTGTTTTACAGCTTTCAATGCAAGTCCTGCACATGTTTTGTTAGATTTATACCCCTGTATTTCATTTTTTGAATGATTTCAAATGGTATTAACTTTTTAATTCAGTCCACATGTTTATTGCTAGTATATAGAATTACAGTTGATTTTTTTTTTCTGGTATGTTTATGATTTGCCAAACTCATTTATTAGTTCTACGATAGATGCCTTGGGACTTTCTGTGTTACAAGCATGTCATCTGCAAATAGGGACAATTTTGTTTTTCCTTTTTTTCCGTATGCTTTTTATTTCCTGTCTTGCTTTTTTGCACAATCTAGTACTTCCAGTGCTGTGTTGAACAGCAAGAGGAGACATCTTTGCCTTGTTCCCAATCTTGCAGAGAAGGTATTCACCCTTCCTTACCATGAAGTATAACGTTAACTATAATGTTGGTCTGTGTGTAATGGGCTTTTATAAATGCTCTTTGTGGAAAAGTAGTCTAGTGATTTGATGGACCATAGAATGTCAGGCTGCCTCTCTGTTATAAATAGACTCAGGCCAGTGGGGTTTGCCAGGGTCGGATGTGAATAATGAAAATCATAGAATTTGGAAACAGAACAATCACATTTAAATTTTGATCCTCCCACCTTTTGGCTAGAAGGCCTGGGGCAAATTACTTATACTTCTCAAAACCCATTTCCTCCTCCACAAAAAAGGAGGCAGAGCCCCAACCCTACTTCCTCGGTGAGTGTTAAGGGCCAGCGGTGATGAGGCTGTTACATCACCAGAGGAGCACACAGCAGGAGCTGGATTCTTGCCCCTAGACTTACTGATTCTCACCCCACCCTGCTGGGACCCCACCCCAACACCTTCATTTATCTATCTCTGCGAAAGAATTATGAGCTCTGATGCCTCATTAGAATTTCCGTTTGGAATCTTAAACTAAAAGACTCCATTTGCATCTGGAATTTTAAACTAAAAGACTAGATGGCCGGAATCCCAGCACTTTGGGAGGCCGAGGTGGGCGGATCATGAGGTCAGGAGTTCGAGACCAGCCTGGCCAACATGGTGAAATCCTGACTCTACTAAAAATTCAAAAATTAGCCAGGCGTGGTAGCACACACCTGTAATGTCAGCTACTTGGGAGGCTGAGGCAAGAGAATCACTTGAACCCGGAAGGCAGAGGTTGCAGTGAGCCAAGACTGCGCCATTGCACTCCAGCCGGGGCGACAGAGCAAGACTGCATCTCAGGAAAAAAAAAAAAAAAACTCGATGGTCTAAAATTTTTGCTGTCTGTCTCCAGGACCTGATGCTTAAATTAAGGCAGATCACCTGAGTTCATTTCCTGGTTTCTCCATTACCATCTGTGTGAGCTTGGGCAAATCATGTAATTCCCTGATTTACTCTAAATAACATCATTTGCTTAAAAAAAAAAAAAAAAGAGCATAATGACATAACTACTTCAGGTCACTGTTAGGAAGACTAAATGAGTTAATTTATGTAACGTTTTTAGCAGTGCCTGACACATTAGCTATGCTGACATGTTCGCTATGATCGTGACTGTTGGTGACTATAAAGGACACATTCTTATTTGTGAATCACCTTCTTAAAAATAAAATTGTTTGCTTTGCAGATTTTTTAAAAAATGGATTTGGCCAACCATGGACTTATTCTGCTGCAACAGTTAAACGCTCAGCGAGAGTTTGGTTTCCTGTGTGACTGCACGGTTGCAATCGGCGATGTATACTTCAAGGCACACAAATCAGTTCTTGCTTCATTCTCCAATTACTTTAAGATGTTGTTTGTCCATCAGACCAGGTAACTAAAGTGGTTGCTAATAACCTAATGACTGTGGACTTCTTAACCTCCGCGTCCCTGGCCCTCATCAAGACCATGGGTCTCTCTACCTCTCCTAGCTCCCAGGTGACCTGCTCCCTTGTGGCCTCACTCGCCCCCTACCCTTCTTGCTATGCGTGCTTTCAGTAGCACTTGAGAATCACTGGACCTGCCAGCTCTACACAGCCCCTCCACCTCCAGATGCCCTCACTGAGTGTCACCTGCATGGTCAGGATCTCTAAGATCAGGTCCATTATAAAGCCAGCCACCCAACCTCAGTGAACCCTTCTGGTAGTAATCTTTTCTGGACTCAATACCTAAGCCCTATCTCTCATTCCTCTAGCCCCAGTCCCCTGAGTACCCCCTGACTTTCAGCATTTATTCTTGTCTCCTCCTGTAACAAGAAAGCTCCAGGGCATGAATTTCCCCAGTTTCCCTCTTTTCTGTCTTAAAACATCTCTCATCTTTCCTCAGTTTTTTTTTTTTCCTTCTCATCTCTCCTATCTTGAGAGAAGGGCTTCTCAGTGTCTCTGGAAAATGATCTCCCCCCTCATGCTGCCAGATCCTACCCCTCGATCTTCATTCTGTACTTTTTATGTAATCTGTTTTCATCCCCTCCCCCAGCCCATGCGGAATCAGCACATCCTGGACACTGCTGGCTGCCTGACTTACCGTGCTGCGTCTCCTTCACTTTACTGTGAAAGCCCTTAAAAGGGTAATCGAGGTCCTCGCCTGCACTCTCTTCATCCCACACTCTTCCTAGCAGTGTGTGCTGTGGTTTCCTCCCCTCCTTCACTCTACCGCAGTCTTTTCTCAAAGGTCACCCCTCATGAAAACCACTGCCCTTCTCTCACTGTTGTAGCATCCTGTCCTCCAGCATCTATCTGCTCCTTCCTTCTTAAGTGATTGTCATCTGCATTTTTATAGCTGAATATCCCTTGGTTTTCTGCCCTCTAAAGCTGGGCCTTTGGTGAATTTTGTCTTTTGCACTCTTCTTTGGGTGCGTGTCTTTTTCCTAGATCTTGCCTCTGCAGGAAACTTCAGTTTATAGCTCTGGCCTTGACTTTTCTATCTCCAGAATTCTCTTCCCAAGGCCTGGGGCTACATGCCGGACATTTAGAGTTGAATGTCTCCTTTTGTCTCTTTGAGGATGTCTAAAACTGAATTAGGCCTTCTCCAAAATTCCACCTGCTTATTTTCTTATCTTCAAGTATCCCAAGCTTAATTTTGTTTTGAGTCACATCTTATCGGTCCCCAGATCATGTTTTCTTCAAATTACCTTTCACATTTGTCACTTCTTTTCCTTTCTTACTTCCATTACCTCATTGTCCACATTACTATCAGATTTGTATTTCCAAACACTGCTTTGACTGTAGTATTTGATGAGAAACCTACTATATTGCATTATTCCTTGAATCAGAAACTTTGGGGATGCCCAGTGCCTATCAGAATAACACACAGGCTCCTTATTCTGTCATCCAAGGCCCCACAGGCTTGGAGCCCAACCTCCTCCTAGCCTCATCTGTGACTGGGCCCTCTGGGACACCCCACCCCTCCTCTTCACCTTAACCAGACCTACTTTCATGGCTTCAGCTCACCTGGACCACATTTTGGTGGTCCCCTGCCCATTCCCTGAGTCCCAGCTCATGCAGCACCTCTTCTGTGACCCCTCCCAGTCAAGTGAAACCAAACAACTGACAGTGACTACGTCCTCGCTCATGGCTTAAAACACTTTATTTGTGCCCCTGCTAAGAGTGCGCATTTGTACAAGAATGCAATTGTGCACATTTCCCCTGTGTTGTTGTTATTTGTGTACTTACCCCCTTCTTCACTTGTAAGTTTCTTGAGGGCAGGGACTGGGTTTTACAAATCTTTGCAAACAGCAACACACAATAGAATAGCCACTTGATCAATGTCTGGGGGATCAGATGGGGCAACTGCAGAATAACCCAGGAGGGGTGGCTCATCTGGCAACACCAAGGATGCCCCCTCTAACTCCAGTGTGTCAGAGACTTCAGGCCTAGTGGGGGTTTTGTACTGGGCAGTCTCCACACAGGGAATTAAATGGTACTGAAAATGAGGCAATTTTAATTTGCGGAAGTACAAGAATACTATGTAATGAGTTTTAATTCAATGCAAGAAACCCACCTTGAAGTATAGGGCACTAAATGAATGCCTTTCTGACAAGGCAGTGTGATATATGTGTAATACAACCGTGTGACTCAACAGTGTGTATGACTGCACCAGAGGTCACACATGCCTAGTGGCCAGCTTTGCCCGCCTCCTGGTGCAGAATTCAAGCTCACTGAGGCAAGGCAAATGGGGTGAAGGCCGGGGCACACTTTTCAACCAGCACCTCCTCTGTGGGGCATGACAGACTGCTGCCCAGCTACTCAGGCATGGACTGAGAATACAGTCCATTTTTTCGAGTCTGGCTCTGAGGGTGATTTCTGGCTGTAGTTACCACTAGATGGCCCTGTCTTCTGTCGGCTACTCTGACTGGTACCTTTAAATCACAGACAGCTGCAGACTTTCAGCTGTCAAAAATAAAACCACTGAGGGAGAGGCCTTTCTAAGTACAACCTTCTGACAGTGCTAATTTTATTCAAAAATGCTTATTTTTAAACTTGTTTAAGCCTATCATTTCTTTTAAAATTCGATTGAAGGAATAATTGGAAATGGAAATTACTATGGAAGTTTGTACCATAACATTATGTTCATCTTTTTCCTACATAAAAGTGTTATGTCGACCAGCCTGGCCAACATGGTGAAACCCCATCTCTACTAAAAATACAAAAATTAGCAGGACATTGTGGTATGTGCCTGTAATCCCAGCTACTGGGGAGACTGATGCAAGAGAATCCCTTGAACCAGGAAGACAGAGATTGTAGTGAGCTGAGATTGTACCACTTCACTCCAGCCTGGGCAACAAGAGCAAAACTCTGTTTCAAAAAAAAAAAAGTGTTACGTCAAACATATCTGCAAACCACTTAGATGTAAGTCCTTTCCAAAAGACTGGGAGAAGACCAAAATCTGGCCCATAGTGAGCTGAGTGATTGACAGAGGTCAGCTGCCTGGGAATAAAAGCAGTCAGGGATGGAGAGAGCTGAAATATACAGTAAGAAACTTGGAAAAATTCCACCTTTTTTATTTTTTTTGAGACAGAGGCTCGCTTTTGTTGCCCAGGCTGAAGTGCCGTCCCAGTAGCTGGGATTACAGGCGTGAGCCCCCATGCCTGGCCTCCACCTGTTTTTTAAGTGTATGTGTGCACATGTGCTCCTGCTTTAAAAAAAAAAAAAAGAAAAAATTTAAGGCTACATGCTCATGCTGCCATCTCAACACTTTGGGAGGCTGAGGCAGGAGGATCTCTTGAGCCCAGGAGTTCAAAACCCACCTGGACAAGATGGTGAGACCCTATCTCTACAAAAGTTTAAAAACTAGCTGGGTGTGGTGGCATATGCCTATAGTCCCAGCTACTCAGGAGGCTGAGGCAGGAGGATCGCATGAGCTTGAGAGGTTGAGGCCACAGTCAGCTATGATCACGCCACTGCACTCCAGCCTGGGCCTTCCAAGCAAGACCCCATCTCTTAAAGAATTTTTTTTTTTTTAAATCAAAATAAATTGGTGTTTGGAGACCTCCCTAGACCCTAGGATGCCTGGCTGTAAACCGCAGGGACTTGCTGCTTTCTTTTCCTTGGCCCTTTGGAGTCCTCCCTCCAGACCCACCTGAAGTGTAGGCCATGGTCTCCCCAGCTATGTCCTTTTTTTGCCACCAGAAACAGTACAAAATTCTTTCAGATTTGAGAGGCTTACTGTTGAATCACCATTCACAAGTGATAGACAGGACAGCCTATCCAACAATGAGAAAAAAAATTACAAAATTTACACCAAAGTCAGCCAGGCGCGGTGGCTCATGCCTGTAATTCTAGCACTTCAGGAGGCTGAGGCAGGCAGATCACTTGAGGTCAGGAGTTCAAGACCAGCCTGGCCGACACAATGAAACTCGTCTCTACTAAAAATACAAAAATTATCTGGGCCTGGTGGCAGGCACCTGTAATCCCAGCTACTTGGGAAGCTGAGGCAGAATCACTTGAACCTGGGAGGCAGAGGTTGCAGTGAGCCAAAATTGTGCCACTGTACTCCGGCCTGGGCAACAGAGCAAGACTCCATCTCAAAATAAAAAACAAAAAACTCACAACAAAATTGTTCTGAAAAGGGACTCTGCTTGTTAGTACATTTCATGGATGCTAAAAATCAAAGCCTTCTTTGGATTTCTACCTTTCCTTTTTTTTTTTTTTTTTTTTTTCCTCTGAGAGAGGGGCTCCCTCTGTCACCCCACCTGGAGTGCAGTGGCACGGTCATGGTCACAGCTCACTGCAGCCTCAGCCTCGACCTCCTCGGCTCAAGCCATCCTCCTGCCTCAGTGCCCCCAAGTAGCTGGAACTACAGGCATGTGCCAATACACCCAGCTAATTTTTGTATTTTTCTCTAAAGACAGGGTTTCACCATGTTGCTCAGGCTGGTCTTTTTTTTTCGCCCCATTTATTTGTAGAGATGGTCTCGCCATGTTCCCCAGGGCTGGTCTTCAGCTCCTAGGCTCAGACGATCCTCCCGCCTTGGCCTCCCAATGTACTGGGAATAAAGGCATGAGACACCGTGCCTGGCCCCTACCCTTCCCTTTTTGAGGGGGAAGAAAGTTGGCTGCAGGCTCCCTGCTCTATCCCCTCCTTCTCCCTGGAGGAATGTTTCATCTCGGCAGAAGAAAGGGTGTAACTTGCGTCTCTAAGGCCTTTGGTTTCCCAATTCCTCTGCCCGCCTGATCCTGGAAAAGTTTCCCCTGGTCATTTCTTCACTTGGGAGTTTATTATTTGCATTAGTAAATTTTTCGGCACACAAAATCCCTGAAGCTCTGTTTTGAATATTGAACTTCCCCACGGCATCTAAATGTGTTACAGTATACACATGGTATTGTTGGAAGCCATCCGAAGACTACCTGTATTTGCATTCCTATTTAAAGGGATATAAAAGGACTCCAAATAAAAACATGAATGATCTGTGTATCTTTTTTTTTTTTTTTTTTTTGAGACAGAGTTTTGCCCTTGTTGCCCAAGCTAGAATGCAATGGCGTGATCTCTGCTCACCAAAACCTCTAACTCCTGGGTTCAAGCGATTCTCCTGCCTCAGCTTCCTGAGTAGCTGGGATTACAGGCACGCCACCATGCCAGGCTAATTGTTTGTATTTTTAATAGAAGGGGGGTTTTGCCATGTTAGCCAAGCTGGTCTTGAACTCCTGACCTCAGGTGATCTTCCCACCTTGGCCTCCCAAAGTGCTGGGATTACAGGCATGAGCCACCGCGCCTGGTCAATTTTTCTTTTTTTAATGGAATAAAAATGTTAAATTTAGAAGAGCGTGATATGCTGTTAATATTTCAGTATGTTGAAAATATTGGCCAAATGCAGTTGCTCACGCCTGTAATCCCAGCACTTTGGGAGCCCAAGACAGGTGGATCACCTTAGGTCAGGAGTTTGAGGCCAGCCTGGCCAACGTGGCGAAATTCTGTCTCTACTAAAACTAGAAAAATTAGCCAGATGTGATAGCACACACCTGTAATCCCAGCTTCTCGGGAGGTTGAAGTGGGAGAATTGCTTGAACCTGGGAGGTAGAGGCTGTGGTGATCTGGGAGTGTGCTACTGCACTTCAGTCTCTGTCACTCAGTGACAGAGGCTCCATCTCAAAAAAAAGAAAGAAAAGAAAATATTTGTTAGTAAAATGAACATGATTGCTAAAAGAGCCAAATAAAGTTACAATACAAAAAGTAGTATCATAAAAGAAAATTATAAATTCTAAAAGCATTCAAGGAAGCTGTCTTTGAATTTGAAGTGTATTGTCTATAAAATATCCACTCAGTGGAAGATAATATGTGTCTTGTGATGTGGATATAGACCTCATTGATTTCTAATGATGCATTAGAATTTGTTAGTACTGATGTCCTGGGAAGAGTTCTTGGGAACCTCTTCATCATTGCTGCTTCATCAGGATGATGTTTCTGAAATGATAGAAGCAGTCGAGTCTAAAGCTGTAAAATCAACAGCATCATCAACTGCATTAGGTGCCTTAGATAAATCACTCAACTTTTTGGGACCTCAGTTTGCATATCCGTCAAATGGGACTTAATAAATCCACCTTATCTACCACACAGGATTTTTTTGATTCTCTAAAGGATCTTGCTGTAGTGGATTTGGAATTAGACAAACATAAGTTCAAATACCAGTTCTACCACTTATCAACTACGTGATATTGAGCAGCTTATTAACCCCTCTAAACCTTAATCCTTTCCTGTAAAATGAGAATGAATGACAATCCAGTGAGAAAGAATCCCTGTAAATCCCAGAAGCAGTGCTGATGTTGATGGTGGCATTTGATAAGGAACTCCTGAAGTTCTGAATAAAAACAGAATACATAATACTTAATTTAATTTGGCCAGGCACAGTGGCTCATGCTTGTAATCCCAACACTTTGGGAATCCAAGGTGGATGGATTGCTTGAGGTCACGAATTTGAGACCACCCTGGCCAACATGGTGAATCCCCATCTCTGCTAAAAATACAAAATTAACCAGGCATGGTGGTGGGCGCCTGTAATCCCAGCTACTCAGGAGGCTGAGGCAGGAGAATTGCTTGGAACCTGGCAGGTGGAGGCCTCCAGCCTGGGTGACAAGACCTAGACTCTGTTTCAAAATAAATGAATAAATAAAAATAAAAAATAAAAGATTAATTTAGCTTACTAGGAGAAAAACTGCTCTAAGAATCTGTGGATTACAATGTCACATTTATTTAACATGAACTTCATCTCTTGATTATTTCAACCCATTTCATGAAACTTACTAACAGTGAAGGATAGGAAATGTTCTTGTTTTCTATGTTTTTAATTGTTCAATTTTTTTGTCAGGCTTTATATTATTACCTAGACTGGCATTTACTCAGATTTTTTTGCTTGTTTCTTTCAGTGAGTGTGTCCGTTTGAAACCAACTGATATACAGCCCGACATCTTCAGCTATCTCTTACACTTGATGTACACTGGGAAGATGGCGCCTCAGCTCATCGACCCAGTTCGATTGGAACAGGGGATCAAGTTTCTGCACGCTTACCCGCTCATCCAGGAAGCCAGCCTCGCCAGCCAGGGAGCCTTTTCTCACCCTGACCAAGTTTTCCCACTGGCTTCTTCATTGTATGGCATTCAGATTGCAGATCATCAGCTGAGACAAGCCACCAAGATTGCTTCAGCACCTGAAAAACTTGGGCGAGATCCAAGGCCACAGACCTCCAGGATAAGCCAGGAGCCCGTCCCAGAGGCCTCACAGCTTTCCCAGCTGACTTCAAACCTGGCCCAGGTGAATCGGACAAATATGACTGCCTCAGACCCCCTGCAGACCTCACTGTCTCCAGAACTTGTTTCCACTCCTGTTCCTCCCCCTCCTCCCGGGGAGGAGACCAATCTGGAAGCATCTTCCTCCGATGAGCAGCCTGCGACCCTCACAATAGCCCACGTCAAGCCAAGCATCATGAAGAGGAACGGGAGCTTTCCAAAGTACTATGCCTGCCACCTGTGTGGACGGCGCTTCACCCTCCGGAGCAGCTTACGTGAACACCTCCAGATCCACACAGGAGTACCTTTCACGTCCAGCCAACAGGGAGAAAGCCGTGTCTCCCTGACTCTCTGTAGCAATGCAGCTGACCTCGGGAAAGATGCCATGGAAGTGCCTGAAGCCGGGATGATAAGTGACAGTGAGCTGCAGCACATCTCCGATTCGCCCATCATCGATGGGCAGCAGCAGTCGGAAACCCCACCCCCCTCAGACATTGCTGACATTGACAACCTGGAGCAGGCCGACCAGGAGAGAGAGGTGAAGAGGCGGAAGTATGAGTGCACGATATGCGGACGCAAATTTATCCAGAAAAGCCACTGGAGGGAGCACATGTACATACACACCGGGAAGCCTTTCAAGTGCAGCACTTGTGACAAAAGCTTTTGCAGGGCCAACCAGGCTGCCCGCCACGTGTGCCTCAACCAGAGCATCGACACCTACACCATGGTAGACAAACAGACTCTGGAACTCTGCACATTTGAGGAAGGGAGTCAGATGGACAACATGCTGGTGCAAACCAACAAACCCTACAAATGCAACTTGTGTGACAAAACATTCTCCACTCCCAATGAGGTTGTTAAACATTCATGCCAAAACCAGAACTCGGACGTCTTTGCCCTAGATGAAGGGCGATCCATTCTCCTGGGCAGTGGGGACTCCGAAGTAACGGAGCCTGACCACCCAGTGTTAGCTTCCATCAAAAAGGAACAGGAAACCGTCTTACTAGACTGAATGTCACTTATCTTTTTAAAAAACTGTCATTTTTACAAAGACTGTCTTCCTTCCCTTCCCTGAATTCAGGACTATAGTTCTCCATGGCATGATGCAAACAGGTCCTTGTTCCCTTCTCCTCTTCCCCTTTTCCGCCTCCTAGCCCCACCTCTGTCAAGGCTTTGTGCATTATAAACCTGGAATGTATCGACTTTCATGCAGGGGATATTGGAAAGATAATGGTCATTATATTTATAAACTCAAACAGATTTTGACAGGTTTTAGATTATTTAAAAGCATACTTGGAACTAATGAAGGGTACACAATAAAACAACTGGAATCCAATTTGGTAAGCTAAAATTATGACTTTCCCTGGGTAAAAAGTCTTCTCAGAAAAACAATGTCAGAAAATACAGCGTGCTTCTCAGAAATACAGCTGGGCTCTGTACTATGCAAAATCTAGAAGGTGCGGGGAAACTTTAAACCCAAGAAAACGTTCTTAGAATTCATCCTCCAGGTGTCTTACTTCAGAATGCATCCTTTGAGATTATGTCTACTTAAGAAAAATCGTTACTTAAGAAATCCACTTTAACAAAACACAAAGGAGAAAAATAATAATGTGATGGCAATCTTAATTTTTGCATACAGCATGACAAGCTGTGAGTTTGTGTGTTTGTAAGAGAAAAATGCGTGGTGCTTGCTCTAAACAGGTGAATGAATGCACTTGCCTTATCTCATTGCTGGCTTCTTTCCAAGTTGAGCAACAACAAAATGCTGTATTTTCGTTTCTGACAAATTTGTTTTAAAAATCAAATTTGAATGTACAATTCTATAATTGTCTTTCTGAATAGAAAATAACCTGCCATTTTCTAGCAGCTGCCAGTGATAATTTGTTTTACACTAACTTTTAAATCAGTGCATATGCTTCAGGGAAAAGGATATAGGAATATTCATCTTACGGGGGAATTTGTGAGCAGAAGAGGTAGTAACTTTAATGACTGAAACAGTCAATGCTGATAGTGTACTGGCAACATTGATTGAGGCATCAAAAATAAATGGCAAAGAGAAATCAGGACAGAAAAATCTAATTGCTGTTTGGGAAAAATACTTGATTTTGATGTTTATTCTCCAGGTTTTTTTTTTTTCTTTTTTAATGCCTGAAATTTTCTCCATTGGCCCAAAAGCAGTAAAAATTGTTCATTAATCTTCCCTTAGGCCAATAAAAGAAGGGCCTTACAGGACAAAACAGGAGCCAGAAATAAGGACTGAAGGGGAAGGGGAGAATAGCTGATAGCTATGCTGTATGTATATGTTAAAAACTGAATATCCCATCATCCTATTTCATGTATAGTTGAGTTCTCAAATTTGTAAGTTTTTATACATCCTTTCATTGAATAAACATTTAATTAAATGAGTGTATGATTTCGTCTCTTATCTCTTTGTCAACCCAAAGAGATACAGGAAGGGGGTATGTAGCAGTGCTTGAGGAGTCAGTGCTGTATCTTCTCTTATCTGCAGAACTTTGGGCAATTGCTCTAACCTGAGTGGTATTTTCCACACTTGTAAAATGAAGATGTTCATAACTGCTTTGGGTCATAAGTTTGTTAGAGTCAAATGAGTGAACTCTGTAAAGTTGCCATGATCACCTTGCCCCAACATTTTTATTTATTTATTTATTGTTGCTGTTGTCGTTGTTGAGATGGAGTCTCACTCTGTCACCCAGGCTGGAGTGCAGTGGCGCAATCTCTGCTCACTGCAACCTCCACCTTTCAGGTTCGAGTGATTCTCCTGCCTCAGCCTCCCGAGTAGCTGGGACTACAGGCGTGCACCACCATGCCCGGCTAATTTTTGTATTTTTCGTAGAGATGGAGTTTTACCATGTTGGCTAGGATGGTCTCCATCTCTTGACCTCACGATCCTCCCGCCTTAGCCTCCCAAAGTGTTGGGATTACAGGCGTGAGCCTCCTCACCTGGCTATTTATTTATTTATTTATTTAGAGACAGTCTTACTGTGTCGCCTAGGCTGGGGTGCAGTGGTGTGATCTCAGTTCACTGCAACCTTCGACTCCTAGGTTCAAGCGGTTCTCCTGCTTCAGCCTCCCAAGTACAGGTGCGTACCACCACACCGGACTAATTTTTGTATTTTTTTTTTTCAGTACAGGGTTTCACTGTGTTGGCCAGGGTGGTCTTGAACTCCTGACCTCGTGATCCACCTACCTTGGCCTCCCAAAGTGCTGTGACTACAGGCTTGTGCCACCATGCCTGGCCTTATTTTATTTTTGAGATGGAGTCTTGCTCTGTAGCCCAGGCTGGAGTGCAATGGCACAATCTCAGCTCACTGCAACCACTGCCTCCCAGATTCAAGCAATTCTTGTGCTTCAGCCTCCCGAATAGCTGGGATTATGGGCGTGCACCACCATGCCCAGCTAATTTTTGTATTTTTACTAGATACAGGGTTTCACCATGTCAGCCAGGCTGGTCTTGAACTCATAACCTCATGTGATCTGCCCACCTCAGCCTCCCAAAGTACTGGAATTACAGGTGTCAGCCACTGTGCCCAGCCACCCCAGCTTGCTTTTACAGGGAAAAAAGAGAGGCCAGGAGATGTTTACCTAAAGATGACACAAATTTGAATAGCAATATAAACCTTGATTATTAAATATTAAGTAGTGGCCGGGCTCGGTGGCTTACACCTATAATCCCAGCACTTTTGGAGGCCAGGGAGGCAGACCCTGTCTCCACTAAAAATACAAAAAATTAGCCGGGTATGGTGGCACATGCCTGTAGTCCCAGCTACTCGGTAGGCTGAGGCAGACGAATCACCTGAACCGGGAGGCAGAAGTTGCAGTGAGCTGAGATCCCACGGCTGCGCTCCAGCCTGGGTGACGGAGCAAGGCTCTGTCTCAAAAAAGGGCTTTCCACTATGTCCTTTTTTTTTTTTTTTTTTTTTTTTGAGATAGAGTTTTGCTCTTGTTGCCCAGGCGGGAGGCTGGAGTGCAATGGCGCAATCTTGGCTTACTGCAACCTCCACCTCCCAGGTTCAAGCAATTCTCTTGCCTCAGCCTCCTGAGTAGCTGGGATTACAGGCACGAACCACCACACCCAGCTAATTTTTGTATTTTTAGTAGAGACAGGGTTTCACCATGTTGGTCAGACTGGTCTTGAACTCCTGACCTCATGAGCCACCACGCCCAACCATTACATCTTTTTTAGCAAACGTTTCACATCTGTCAAATGACAGCCTTGTGCCAAGCTGACCTTTCTGATTATCTGTGAGAGGGTAAATGAGGGTGTGCCTCTGTAGCCCTCCAGGATGCCCCAATGCAGCCTTGAAAGGACATGAGGTGCAGCCAAAGGGCAGGGTCTTGGAGACCAGAAAGAGGGATCACAAGGGATAGTGGTGGGTGAGGGCAAGATAGCAGCCAGCCCCAGTTCAGCTCCCTAAGTTGATGGAGGGGGAGGGCAGGCATTGTGTTCACCTGGTAATCATCTGTGGAATCAGGGTCTCCTAGAACCAGCTTGTGGCCACCTCCTCCACCAAGGCAGACATGCAGAACTCCAGGTTCCTCCCAAAGAGAAGAGCTAGCTGCAGATACTGAAGCCCACCCACCCCACCCTGGAATGCCCAGTGCCTATTCCAGTTCCAAGGGTATAAATTTAGCAAACTATTCTGAGTTTTGGATGGTACTAATTTAAACAAGCTTTGGAAATTTCAGTTGATGACATAAGCAACATTAATTTGAGCTGTCATTCTTCTGGTTCTACCTCTCATTAACACACTGGTGCTATTACTTTTCCTCTCACAAAGAAAACAATCCAGGCCAGGCGCAGTGGCTCAAGCCTGTAATCCCAGCACTTTGGGAGGCCAAGGCAGGTGGATCACCTGAGGTTAGCAGTTCGAGACCAGCCTGGCCAACATGGAGAAACCCTGTCTTTATTTAAAAAAAGAAGAAAAGAAAATCCAAAGTGGCTCACTCATTCAACAGATGCTGCTAAAAAACAGATTGTATAGAGTACTGCAGGATTTTTACCATAGGAAATATGGCGTTAGTGGGAAGAAAGCATGGCCATTAAAAGGTAGCTTTGGATAATGATTTAAGAATGGAGAGTAGAGTGGACCTCAACCTTCTCCTTGTTACAGGTATTAGCCATTGGTGCTTTTGAAATTTCACCTTGCAAGAAAAGGAAGACCTGAAGCATCCAAATAAACCCTTCAGTTCAAAATTTCAGGTCTCAGTCACAGATTTCAGGTAAAATACAACATTGCTATGTTTAAGAAGATCTAGGCATTTAAGAAGGAAGGATGGACCAGGCGCCATGGCTCAAACCTGTAATCCCAGCACTTTGGGAGGCCGAGGCAGTCGGATCAGGAGGTCAGGAGATCAGGACCATCCTGGCCAACATGAGGAAACCCCGTCTCTAATAAAAATACAAAAATTAGCTGGGCGTGGTGGTGCCCACCTGTGGTCCCACCTACGCGGGAGGCTGAGGCAGGAGAATCACTTGAACCTGGGAGGCAGAGGTTGCAGTGAGCTGAGATCGCACCACTGCACTTCAGCCTAGGGACAAAGTGCGACTGTGTCTCAAAAAAAAAAAAAAAAAAAAGTGAAGGATGGCCGGGAGGATGGCATATATGGGGGACCTGCTCCTGCAACTTGGCTGGGGATTATGATGGGGAAGGGGAAGTCCTCTTTTCACTATTCACTAGGAGTGAATTCTAAAACAAAATTATTTGTAGGCTGGGCATGGTGGCTTATGCCTGTAATCCCAACACTTTGGGAGGCCAACACAGGCGGATCACTTGAGGTTAGGAGTTTGAGACCAGCCTGGCCAACATGGTGAAACTCCATCTCTACTAAAAATACAAAAATTAGCTGGATGTGATGGCGCGCACCTGTAGTCCCAGCTACTTGGGAGGCTGAGGCAGGAGAATCACTTGTCACTTGAACCTAGGAGGCAGAGTTTGTGTGAGCTGAGATTGTGCCACTGCGCTCCAGCCTGGGTGACAGAGCCAGACCCTGTCTCAAAAAAAAAGAAAATTATTTGTAGGTTGAGTGTAGTTTACTGTAATAGAATGCAACTTGTTCTTCAAGTTGATATTTGCATCTTCATGACAAATTTCAGAACCTTCCAAATATTTAAATTGCATTTTGCTTCGTTTTACTCCTCTGTTTTGATCTAGAGCAATGGATTGCTCTACAGCATTTGCAAGAAAACAAGATTTAAGGTTAGAAGTCTTTAAACAAATAAAAAGTTGATTATCTTAAGATACAGATCAATTAATTGTCCTTTTCTAGAACTAGCTCCTTTAACATAACAGTAAGAATATTGACTGAACTTTTTAGCAAATCTCTAAATAAGATAAAAATTAGGCTGTGACAATTTTTAGTGTGGAAAAAAATGGACCAGGATGAAATGATATTATTTGGTTTTGTTTTCGGGCAGATCAAAATATTTTTTAACATAAAAAAGTTATTCAATTCGTGAATCAAGTTTATGATGTTCTCTGGAAAATGTGCCATACCCACCCTGCTAAACTTCCCCAGTTGTTGGGAAGATGGATCCTTGTGAAGAAGGCACTGTCAACTGAAAGGCTGAAGGGGAGGGAAGGCAGAGCCCGTATTGGGTGTCTGCCTGCTATGCCTGCTATGTGTGCTTTCATTTATTTATTTATTTATTTGAGACGAAGTCTCTCTCCCTCTCTCTCTCTCTCTCTCTCTCTCTCTTTCTCTCCCCCCACCCCAGGCTGCAGTGGCACATCTTGGCTCACTGCAACCTCTGCCTCCCAAGTTCAAGTGATTCTCTTGTCTCAGCCTCCAGTGTAGCTGGGACTACAGGCGCATGCCATCATGCCCGGCAATTTTTTTGCATTTTTAGTAGAGTCGGGGTTTCACCATGTTGGCCAGGATGGTCTTAATTTACGGACCTTGTGATCCACCCACCTCAGTTTCCCAAAGTGCTGGGATTACAGGCGTGAGCTCCCATGCTCAACCGTTTTTTTTTTTTTTTTTTTTTTTTTTTTGAGGCAGAATCTTGCTCTGTCACCCAGCCTGGAGAGCAGTGGCACAATCTCAGCTCACTGCAACATGTGCCACCTTCTTGGTTCAAGCGTTTCTCGTGCCTCAGCCTCCGGAGTAGCTAGGATTATAGGTGTGTACAGCAATGCCCAGCTAATTTTTGTATTTTCAGTAGAGACAGGGTTTCGCCATGTTGGCCAGGCTGGTCTCAAACTTCTAGCCTCAAGTGACCTGGCCGCCTCAGCCTCCCAGATTGCTGAGATCCCAGGCGTGAGCTACCCCATGCACCTGGTCTCATTGACTCCTAAGAATCCTGTCAAACATGTCTCTTGTTCTTTTCAGATGAGAAAACTGAGGCCCAGAGAGGCTAAATAACTTTTCTGAGGTTACCGACAAATAGAAACAGCCAGGGTTCAATTTCCTATATGACTCACTCTAAAGCAAGGCTCTTTCTATTACTTCCCAATGTTATTAACACCCAATATATAAAGTTTGAGCAGTACTAGGCAATTAACAGGTCCCCGTGGCCAGGCGCGGTGGCTCATGTCTGTATTCCTAGCACTTTGGGAGACCGAGGCAAGTGGATCACTTGAGCCCAGGAGTTTGAGATCGGCCTGGGCAACATAGGGAGACCTTATCCCTACAAGAAGTAATGACAATTAGCTGTGTGTGATGGTGCATGCCTGTGGTCCCAGCTATTCAGGAGGCTGAGGTGGGAGGATCACTTGAGCCTGTGAGGTCTCAAGGCTACAGTGAGTCATAATCACAGTGCCACACTCCAGCCTGGGCAACAGAGTGAGACCTTGTTTCAAAAAAAAAAGAAAGAAGTGGGGAGGAAGGAAGGAAGGAAAGGAGGAAGAGAGGGAAGGTCTGGGCGCAGTGGCTCACACCTGTAATCCCAGCACTTTGGGAGGCCAAGGCTGGCAGATCACGAGGTCAAGAGATGGAGACCATCCTGGCCAACATGGTAAAACCCCGACTCTACTAAAAATACAAAAAGTAGCTGGGTATGGTGGCGCGCGCCTGTAGTCCCAGCTACTCGGGAGGCTGAGGCAGGAGAATTTCTTGAACCCAGAAGGTGGAGGTTGCAGTGAGCCGAGATCGTGCCATTGCATTCCAGCCTGGCAACAGAGTGAGACTCTGTCTCAGGAAAAAAGAAAAAAAAGAAAAAGAATAAAAAAGGCAAGCGAGAAGCCTTTCATTTTGCAAAAAAGAGAAAGCTCGGGCAATAGTGTAAGGCAAGGCTTTTCTTGTTCATCTGGCCTACTTTCTTATGTTTGACTTAAGATCTAGTTTTGTCCAAATTATGTTAAAAATGAAAAAATATTTTTCCAAATATGCAAGCATTTCTATGAGCTAGAAGCAATAGCTACCACTTCTTCACTCTGCTGCCCAGGTGGAGGAAAAGGGGAAGGAAAAACATTTTTACCTGTGAACCTCTTTATTCTGTCATTAAGAAAATTCGCTTATTATAGCCTTTCTATAGCTTTATATTGCCACAGTTTTGAATAGGTTCCTGGTGGCGCTGATGCTGGGAGCCATACTTTGAGCAGCGCAGCGTGGCTATATCACTTCTGCTATGATGCAGGTTCCTGGGTGGTGCTGATGCTGGGAGCCATACTCTGAGCAGCGCAGCGTGACTATATTGCTTCTGTCCTGTCTTGGCTCTACTTGTTTCTCGGAATTCTAATAACCAGAGGAGCTCATGAAGGTCTGCGAGGGCATTTGTGCCGACTGTGGTGTGATTATGCCTTTGTTGCAAGGGCTCCTTAATAAGCTGTGGGCAAGGTGCAGATCTGTGCATGAACTCTTAGAAAAAGTCCATGTGTGGGAAGCTCTGGGATTTATTCTAAATCTCCCTGTCTTTTTTTCTCAATGCCTTCCTAATCTGCCAGCACAGAATAAAATGTAGCAGAAAGTAACAAATACCCTAAATTATTTTTAAAGAGGCCACCTGTATGCTTTTCCTTATTAAAAGGAAGGCACACATGCACACGAATGTTCATTGCAGCACAGTTTACAATAGCAAAGACCTGGAACCAACCCAAATGCCCATCAATGATAGACTGAACAGGAAAATGTGGCGCATATACACCATGGAATACTATGCAGCCATAAAAAACGATGAGTTTGTGTCCTTTGTAGGGACATGGATGAACCTGGAAACCATCATCCTCAGCAAACTGACACAAGAGCAGAAAATCAAACACAGCATGTTCTCACTCATAGGCACGTGTTGAACAATGAGAACACATGGACACAGGGACGGGAGCATCACACACTAGGGTCCGTTGGGGGAAAATAGAGGAGGGACAGCGAGGGGTGGGGAGTTGGAGAGAGATAGCATGGGGAGAAATGCCAGATATAGGTGAAGGGGAGGAAGGCAGCAAATCACACTGCCACGTGTGTACCTATGCAACAGTCTTGCATGTTCTTCACATGTACCCCAAAACCTAAAATGCAATTAAAAATAAATAAATAAATAAAAAGGAAGGCAAGGATCCTGATGAAAAGATGAAATGACATTAGGTAATTTGCCAAGGTCACACAACTTGATTTTTTTCAGATAGGGTCTCACTCTGTGCAGTGGTATGAATATGGGTTCACTGTAGCCTTGACCCCCTGGGCTCAAGTGATCCTCCTGCCTCAGCCTCCAGAGTGGCTGGGACTGCAGGTACATCCCACCACAGCTGGCTAATTTTTTTATTTTTTGTAGTGACGGGGTCTCACTATATTGCTCAGGCTGTCTCGGACTCCAGGGCTCAAGTGATCCTTCCACCTTGGCCTCCCAAAGTGCTGGGATTACAGGCATGAGCCACAGTGCCTGGCCTTCACACAACTTCTTAGTGGTAATTACAGAGTGCGAATTTCCCGATTCCAGGGCCCTTTCTGCTACCATCATACTGTGTAGGAAACTCTTCCTAGCATTTTGCCATTTCTTTTTTTTTTTTTTTAACAAAAGTAAATGGACTGGCCAGGTGCAGTGGCTCATGCCTGTAATCCCAGCACTTTGGGAGGCTGAGGTGGACAGAGCACCTGAGGTTGGGAGTTCAAGACCAGCCTGACCAACATGGAGAAACCTCCCTCTCTACTAAAAACACAAGAATTAGTCAGGTGTGGTGGCGTGTGCCTGTAATCCCAGCTACTCGAGAGGCTGAGGCAGGAGAATCACTTGAACCCAGGAGACAGAGGTTGCGGTGAGCTGAGATTGCGCCATTGCACTCCAGCCTGGGCAATAAGAGTGAATCTCCATCTTAAGAAAAACCAGAAAGAAAATGGACTGAAGAATTTTTTTCTCTTTCCAATTAGATAAGAGATGCCAACAAGCAAAGGTCTGAAGGCAGCCAGCCAGAGAGAGCCAAGAGCCTGAAAAATACACCATCTGCTGTTTGACCCACGCCCAACTCCAGTCCCCCTCCCCACCTGGTCCCTTCCTCCCTCTGGAGATGTGCTAGCAGGCAACAAATGCCCCAAAAGCAACATGGAGAAGCAAGAAGTGTGCATCACACACAAAGTGGATATTAGCTTCTAAATAAGAGCATGTGTGAATACCATGTAGACTTGCTCAATTTTAAGAAACATCAGTGCCATTTCTGTGAATCCACCAAAATATTCAGGGAAGACAGTAGCAGTCATCAGCAGTCACTAAGTTGTTCCTGGTGGAAAGTTTTACCAAAATTTGCCTTTTTCTTGCAATTACTGATATTAATGCTTTACAGTACATTTTGCATCCTCGTTTATAAAGCACTTTCACAGTGGGAAAATCTTGTGAAGTCGTCTTTAGTTCCACATTCTGAAATGACGGATGGCTGAGACAGGGCAGGTGAACTCTTTCTCAGTCACCAAGCTGAAGTTTGCACGTGAGATACTAAGAAATGATGCAAGGATCTTGTAGATGGTCTTCTATGTGTTTCTAAAGACACAGAGAAGGCAAAAGAGTTGTTGATGTCTCTCTGTTCCGAATTGTCTGTGAGACCCATATACTGAGCTGCCAATCCCACTGACTCTTGGATAGCTCTTAGGCTCCTCAGTTTCCCCCACGCTCATGTCAGTATGTGGCTCCATATCCAGTTTGGCGATACAGAAACTTCATTCTTCACCCCACAGTTCCCACAACAGAGAATCAGGTACTGTACCCTGTTGATCTGCCTCCTAACAGCTCTGGATCTCACCTATGGATCTCCAGCCAAACTGCTCCTACTTTAAATAGGCCATTATCAGTTCTTGTCTGGATTATTATTATTGTATATTTTTTTGAGATGGAGTCTCGCTCTGTTGCCCAGGCTGGAGTACAGTGGCACGATCTCGGCTCACTGCAACCTCCACCTCCCGGGTTCAAGCAATTCTTCTGCCTCAGCCTCCCAAGTACCTGGGTCTATAGGCTTGCACCACAACGCCTGGCTAATTTTTGTATTTGTAGTAGAGACGGGGTTTCACCATATTGACCAGGCTGGTCTCGAATTCCTGACCTTGTGATCCGCCCACCTCAGCCACCCAAAGTGCTGGGATTATAGGCATGTGCCACCTCGCCTGGGTTTATTCTCTTTTTTAAACCATTTATTAATTGCATTTTTTCTTTTTAGAGACAAAGGTCTCCCTATGTTGCTTAAGCTGATCTTCAACTCCTAGGCTCAAGCAATCCTCCCACCTCAGCCTCCCCTGTGTAGCTGTGACTACAGGTGCATGCCACCACACCCAGCTTGCCTGGATTATTCTAACAGTGTGTAAACTAATCTCCTCTCAACCGCCAGGCCTCAATTCTCTGCAAGCTAGATGCCACTGGCATTTTAGGTAGAAACACCTGTCTCATGCAGGGCTGCCCTGTGCCATGCAGGATGTCAAACATCTGTGGTCGTAACTCATTATATACCATAACACCTGGCCATGTGGAAATCAGACATGTGGCAGCACACACCTGGGCGGAGAGTGGGACCCTTCACTAACCCAACACTGAGGATCACTGCTGTGGGAGGATTGCGTCTGTTCCCAGCTAAACCATTTCAATAACTTTGTAGGGTAAATCTCACGTCTTGAAATGGCTCCTTGGCCATCATCTCTGCGGTATCATTTCTGTAGTCTTTTTTTTTTTTTTTT
>NW_016107321.1:13422375-13424121 GCF_001604975.1 Cebus imitator
TGTGGTGGCGGACGCCTGTAATCCCAACTACTCGGGAGGCTGAAGCAGGAGAATCGCTTGAACCCGGAACGTGGTGGTTGCCGTGAGGCGAGATTGCGCCACTGCACTCTAGCCTGGGTGACAAGGACTCCGTCTCTGAAAAAAAACAAACAACTTTTAATGTCAGCAAGTGATAGAAGAATATGCACAGTTGCAAGATGACCTCACTCATAACTGCAGAACACTACAGTAAAGATGTCTATTACAGTCGGGCACCACGGCTCACACCTGTAATCACAACACTTTGGGAGGCTAAGGCAAGAGGATGGCTTGAGTCCAGGCGTGGGAGACCACTAGCCTAGGCAACATAGGGAGACCTGGTCGCTACAAAAGCTTAAAAATTAGCTGGGCATGGTGGGGCATGCCCATGGGTGTTGTAAAGGCTAAGGTGGGAGGATTGCTTGAGCCGAGGAGGTTGAGGCTGCAGTGAGCCATGACTGCATGCCTGCACTCCAGCCTGGGTGATAGAGCGAGGCCCTTTCTCAAATAAATAAATCATGATTATTTTCACCACCATGCTATCTTCAAATCCTGGTTAGCTTAGCCAAACCTGTGTTATCACTTCAAAGTCTCAGCTTTCTCACATTAAAATAAGGGCTCAGCTTATTCTACTAATTCCAGATAAATAGCTTGGAGGCAGTAAGCAATGTGTTAGGAGAAATCTGCATGTGTATAAAAGTTGCACCAGGTTGTCTGTAAGCAGCAGGTCCACTTCCAGAATCCCATTAGCAATGAATAGTCATGGCCGGGCGCAGTGGCTCATGCCTCTAATCTCAGCACTTGGGGAGGCTGAGGTGGGCAGATCACTTGACGCCAGGTTTTCAAGATCAGCTTTGCTAATCGCCAAAACTCCATCTGTACTAAAAATGCAAAAATTAGCCAGGCATGGTGGCAGGCACCTGTAGTCCCGGCTTCTCGGGAGGCTGAGGTGTGAGAATTGCTTGAACCTGGGAGGCAGAGGTTGCAGTGAGCCATAATTGAGCTATTGTGCTCCAGCCTGGGTGACGGAGCGAGTGCATTAAAATGGACAATTTCCCCTGCATTTTGAAGGGGTCCTCAAAGTGAAGGCTCACTTTGAGTGTCCTCATTATGAAAGCTCCCATGTGCACATTAATAAAATTTGTACTTTTATTTAAAATAGAATAGAGCCAGATGTGGTGGCGCATGTCTGTAATCTGAGCACTCTGGGAGACTGAGGCAGGTGGATCGCTTGAGTCCAGGAGTTTGAGACAAGCCTGAGCAATGTACCAAAACCCCAACTCTATTAAACATCTATGTATATAATTCTCTATTCTTGACTAGGACTTCAAAATAAAAGAAAAATATAGAATACACTTTAGGGGGGCCAAGACAGGAGGACTGTTTTAGGCCAGTAGTTTGAAACCAGCTTGGGCAGCATGGCAAAGCGCCATCTCATGGTGGCACATGCCTGCAGTCCCAGCTACTCAGGAGATGGGAGGATTCCTTGAGCCTGGGAGTTCAAGATTGCACTGAGCTCTGATGGCATCACTCTATTCCAGCCTGGGCGACAGAGCCAGACCCCATCTCTACAAAATATGAAATAAAAATAAAAGTTTAAAAATTAAAGGAAAAGGCCGGGCGCGGTGGCTCACGCCTGTAATCCCAGCACTTTGGGTGGCCGAGGCGGGTGGATCACGAGGTCAAGAGATCGAGACCATCCTGGTCAACATGAATACAAAAAATTAG
>NW_016107321.1:13424682-13437980 GCF_001604975.1 Cebus imitator
AAAAAAAAAAAAAAAAAAAAAAAAAAATTAAAGGAAAAAAAGTTATAGTCATGTAGATTTGAATTTACATGACACGGATTTTGTGTCTGGGTTCCAAGCTCTACTATGTGGGAAGCGCTGGACTGTGTCCATTTCCTTTCTTACAGGGTTGGAAAAGAGGTTCTAACTCTGGTTCTGGTTATTGGTTGGCATTTCAGAGAAGGTTTGTGTGACTATCCAAAAACTGTGCATGAAACGTTAGGCTGGGGAGTCAGAGGTCAGCTAGAAGCTTAATGAGACTCTAACTAAAGGAGCCCAGGACCCAAAAAGGTTATGATCATGAACAGAGATTTTTGTGCATTCGCACCTATCCCAGATATATTCATTCCAAACTCTCATGATGCTCTATGAACAAAGGGAGCTAGTTGAGAGTAGAGCTTAAATGTGTGATGAATATCACAACCGACAAGAGAAGGGCAATCGAAACTGAATCACAGTGAAATTACAGAAAGAAAATCCACGGCATTTAATTAGATTGCATTTTATTTCAATGAAAATCTGCCCCAAACAGAACTAGGAATCAGATATTGCCTTGGACTAGAGGTAATTGCTAAGCTGGAAGCTTATACTGAAAAGTAAAATTTTCAGCCCTTGACTATCACAGTTCCAAACATTAAAGGAAAATATTGGAACAACGTATCTATGTACAGAGAGAGGCAACTCATGGGTACCGCTGTAAGCAAAATAACCTGAGGGGGAACATTTTATATTCCTCAATTACAAGAAGTGGCGAGAGTTTACAAGTCTTGCATTGCTTTCTGTTGTACATGGCTCTGTAGTAATGCCAAAAATAACAAAATGGAGGCACTTGCTCTGACTTCTGCAGTTTACATTAGATTATTATGTCTTCATAAATTAACAGCAGCTTTAGAATGATAAAACGGTATTGTTACTTCATGCTACTGTTGGTGTTCCTCTTGTTAAAATGATGTTCTCAACGGACATAGATATAGAGCTTGTACAGGAGCGACTCTGGGCACATCCAGGTAGAGTAGAAGCACGTTGTGAAGCGGCTACTCATGGAATCTCAACTGTGATGGCCAGCGGGCACCTGACCACAGGTGGCAGGAAAAGACAAACACAGGTGGACTTTAAACAAAAACATCCACTTCCCACAAACTACACAAATCTTTAATCTGTTCAAAATAGCATAGAATGTCTTCCTGCCATAGAGAGGGAGTCAATATGAACTTGTTATAAATTGGTCATTTCCAAAACTTTTAGTTCCTCTTCAAAACCTGACACCAGCACTTGGATTTAAATCTCAGTTGGCGGCCAGGCACAGTGGCTCACGCCTGTAGTCTCAGCACTTTGGGAGGCCTAGGTGGGTGGATCACGAGGTCAAGAGTTCAAGACCAGCTCTCTACTTAAGATGATGAAACCCCGTCTCTACTTAAAAAAAAAAAAACAAAATTAGCCGGGCGTGGTGATGCTACTTGGGAGGCTGAGGCAGAGAACTGCTTGAACCCGGGAGGCAGAGGTTGCAGTGAGCCGAGATTGCACCACTGCACTCTAGCCTTGGCAATAGAGCGAGGCTCTGTCTCCAAAAATAAATAGGAGACTTTTTAAAAAAAAAATGAATTCAGAATATGAATGAGAAATTTACCAAGGAGATAGATATCTTTCNAAATCTCCTCAGTTGGCAAAAAAAAAAAAAAATTTATATATATATACACATATATATCTCAAAAAAAGTTTTTTGAATTTGAGGATTTTAATAATTAAGTATGGGTAGCTATTATTTGAGAATAATTCCTAAAAGATGACTTCCAACTACAAACAAGCCTATACACTGCTCTCTTGAGGTGTATCTTTTACTAATACTGCCAATTATGAATGAAGTTAGGTTTGTTAGCATAAAAGAAACTACTTTCAGTTTTCAAAGCAAACTTTCTTTCCACTAAAACTAGGCTTTCCAGCTAATCAGCAGTCAAAATTTAAATTCTCAAACTGGAGTACCAAGTTTGAGTAAAGTCCAGAAAGCTATATGCCAGGCCAGTTCTATATGTCAAGAGTAGGTGACACTGCTCTTTCTGTGACAATTGTCTGACAAAACTCTTAATGTATTAGCATGACGCATCGTTTTGACATTAAAAAAATTTTTCAGGCCAGGCACGGTGGCTCACGCCTGTAATCCCAGCACTTTGAGGTCCAAGGCAGGTGGATCACCTGAGGTCGGGAGTTTGAGACAAGCCCGGCCAACGTGGTGAAACTCCCATCTCTACTAAAAATATAAAAAATTGCCCGGGTGTCGTGGCAGGTGCCTATAATCCCAGATACTCGGGGTGTGTTGGGGGGTGCTGAGGCAGGAGAATCGTTTGAACCCGGGAGGCAGAGGTTGCAGTGAGCCACAATCGCACCACTACCCTCCAGCCTGGGCAACAAGAGTGAAACTCAGTCTCAAAGAAAAAAAGAAAAGAAAAAAAAATCCAAGATTACCTTTCAGGAAAGGTATTTTTACTATTAAGCCTTCTTAAAATTTCTTTCTAGAGACATTTGTTATTGCTTGAAACCAAAAATATTAACACACACAAAAAGACAGACATTTTCAGGAATTACCAGATGGTAGAATTGTACTAAGGATGTCAGTCTGAAAAACTACTGGCTTATTTCAGGAAAAGCATCTCCACCACGACTTCCCCGGAACACACAACTCAAACCAGTGAAAAACACTTTCATGTAATGACTGCATTAGAAAGTTCTAGCTTATCAATTATTATCTTTATCATCCTATGGTAGTACACATATATCCCAGGCTTCCTGTTATCTAATAAAACCAGCAAATCTAAGTGAAGCAAATCTTTTATTTAAATCAGTCATCAAATCACAACTTATCCAAATGAATGTGTTGCAACATTGTTCTTAAAATGGCACAGATATGGCACAGACACAACCCAGTATCTATCAAAATACCATTTGTAAAGAACCTGACTTATTTCATGCCATGTGTGAATGCAGTCCAGCATGTAAGAGTAGAATCTTACAACAGTAAGAAAAAAACTTACAACAGTGAATTCTCTTCTTCATAACATATAAAACATTTCGCTACTCTGCCTCAGGATTAAGAATACTCATTGGTCCAAATAACCATAACAAGTAGGATGTAAAAAGGATGGAAAGTTAATCTGCTACCAGAATAAAACTTCTTTCTAACCTCCACTGGGTTAGAAGGAAAAATTTCCCAATGACGAGAGAACATTCTGCATGTTTCAAAAGGCTTTTTAGTTTTAGCACACTGTGCCAAATAGGAAGGCGACTCATTTCAGAATGCCACTAACTATGGACCTAATCGTTAGTGAATTTTAACGAATTGTACCTTGATCAGGAATGTTATTACTAGGAAGCTCTGTTTTTTGCGGGTTATAGCTGAGGCTTAAAGCTCCCCAAGGCTGCTCTATGGCACATGCCCCATCATATATTGTGTGATACAAAAAGCATGTAGTATCCTGCACATTTCCTTAAACATTAAGAAAAAAATATACAATAGATACAGAAGGAGGATTACTTCAAACATACATATAAATACATAAAGAACGATAATCCAGTTTGAGAAGTAGAACTAGGTATTGCCAACTCCAGTTCCAGGTTAAGAATTTAGGATGTTAAATCAGAATTTATATGCCTATCAAGGGGAAACAGTAGGGTGGGCTTGAAAAGAGGAAATGTTAAATGGTTCTAGCTCCTGATGAAGCCTCAGGATTGTCAGGGGCTCTCTGGAAATGAGATCAGTTGATGTGCCTGCTCTCCGAGTCTCAAAGTTCTGAAATACTGGTCTTCAGTCTCAGCAGCAGCGTTCACTTTTTTCTACTACTTGTCTTCACATTCTGGTCTTCCAAACAGACAATGAGTTTAACTGTAGAAGGAGGAAGAATCAGCGTAAATAAAAATCTCCTTTTCCTCTCTCATTTATTAACAACAGGACAGTTGTCAAAGTGACCTAATAATACCATAGTTTAACTCCGTTAAATAAACAAAGATGGGGCCTGGCACAGTGGCTCACCCCTGTAATCCCAGTACTTTGGGAGGGCAAGGCGGGAGGATCACTTGAGGTCAGGAGTTCGAGACCAGCCTGGCCAACATGGTGAAACCCCATCTCCACTAAAAATACAAAAATTAGCCGGGCATGGTGGCATGTGTGTGTAATCCCAGCTACTCGGGAGGCTGAGGCAGGAGGACCACTTGAATCTGGGAGACTGAGGTTGCAGTGAGCCGAGACTGCGCCACTGCACTCCAGCCTGGGCGACAGAGTGAGACTCCGTCTCAAAAACAAATCAAAATAAAACAAAACAAAGATGGGTTGGGTACAGTGGCTTACGACTATAATCCTAGCACTTTGGGAGGCTGAGGTGGGAGGATTTCTTGAGGCCAGGAGTTTGAGACTAGCCTGGGCAATGTAGCAAGACCCCTGTCTCTACAAAAAACATCAAAAAAAGGACCAGGAAGTGGCACATGCCTGTAGTCCCAGCAGCTACTCAGGAGGCATAGGCAGGCGAATTGCTTCAGCCCAGGAGGTGAAGGCTGTAGCAATCCATGATGGTGACACTGCATTCCAGTGTGGGTGACAGAGCAAGGCTCTCTCAGAAAACAAGAAACAACAACAACAAAAAAGAAAACAAAGATGGGGAGTGTCTTGTATTGTATTCTGTTACACTGCCACAAAACTAGTGACTGTAAGTGGCTAACACAGTGAGGGTCACTCATTATATGCACTGGAAAATTTTTAAAAAATGCTCATTACTACTGCTAGGGGAAAAAAATCAATTTTTTCCAAAAGAGCTGTAAACCATATTTCAGGCAGTTTAATATCAACCCACTTTGGGCCACTAGTTATTTTTATAAAAACTCAACAAGCTAGTTGAGTGAACACAATGTATTTCTTATGCCTTAGGGTCAAACATGCACATGTGCACACACACATGCCCTTTCATTTTCTTCTAATGCAGTCACAGTAGGGGCTAAAACGAAGCCATTATTTTCATAACACTGATAAGACTAAATGGCATTTCAATGACCAAAAACCATGAAACTATCCTAGATCTTTGAATCTAGTTGATATTTTCTTCAACTGAAGGCTCTACATGAAGGCATCATTTGCTCCGATTCCTTATGGAACAAATTTGCCATCTATTGGCATAAAAGATAAACATTATCTTAGAAGAAAAGGAGGCTTACTTGCATGATGTTTTAGGATTCTGTAAGTTCTGATTTTGCAGATTCTCTCTCTTGTTTCTGCATCTCCTCCTGTGTTTGGGTTGTGATTGCTTTATCTGATTCACTGTGCCCTTTTCCTTCCTGAAATTCTACTTCCTGGGCATCTTCCTTCTCTTTTTGTTTTGGTCCATTTGTATCTGGGGACTCTTTGGTTAAGCCTCCTGAGGCATCAGTTTCGGCCAGGGCTGAGTTCTGGTTTTCAGGGTCGACGTCATCACCTTTTTCATCGTCTTTGGGTTCAACACGTGACTTCTTTATTCTTTCTGCTAACAAGGCATGACCCTCATCTTCTGGCACAGGCTTTGTTCCAGCCCCATCTCCCTCTTCCTCGGATGGGAGGATGACCTCTTCCAGCTGCTGATCATTTACAGTGGAACCTTCTACCTCAACAGTCATGGTCTTTTCTGAAGCTTCACTCGTGTCTTTTGAAGTATCGGAATGTGTCTGTCCCACTGCGGTTGGCTCTGACTCCTCTTTGGCTGTAAGAGTTTGTGGTTCATCTTGTGCAGAGGCCTGAGGTTCACTTCCTTCTTTCTCCGATACCTGCCCAGCGTCCTGCTTGTCAGCTTTTATCAGGTGAGCTTGCATCTGTAACTCGGACGCAAACATTTCGGTGGCTGTTTCTTCTGTACGCACAAACTGGTCAACGGCTGTCTGAATGATGTTGTGGACAAGTTTACTGCTTTCGGTCTCAAGTTCCAGAATCCTATGTTCAGGCTCTGAATCTTCTGAGATTGCTACCCTCACTCTGACCTCCGGGCAAGCAACCCGCTCATCAGCTTCATCTGACTTCGATTTCAGTGAGGTGGTTCTCTCTCCATCCAGGTCGGAATGTAAGCCTTCTTCGGTAATGGCAGACCCTATCCCTGGTATCGATTTGGCCTGACCCTCGGGCACTGTGGGCACAGCATCTTCTCCTGCATGAGCAGTAAAGTCTGCATTTTTTTCAGAGGATTTCTCTTCCAGAACTGAATGTGCACCTGCAGGCTCCAGCATTTCACCTGTTTCTAAAATGCTGACAGTTTCTCCTAAGACCTTTTCCTCCTCTGCAGCAGCTGTTGGAGTTAGTGATGCCTCAGAGCTCTGACCTTGAATTTTGGTGGACGCTGCCTCCTCTTGACCTAGGCAGGGGGGAGGGCTTCCTTCGAAACTGCTGACTTCCTTTGCCCCATCTATGATGCGCACACTCACTGTCTGGATGAGTTGCTTACTGACCTCTTCAGATACGGTAACAGCTGTTTTGTGCTCAAGTTTCTCTTTTTTCACAGGAGTTGGCTCTGCTTCCATTTTCTCCCTTTCGACTTGAACTACCATCTCTCTCTCCACGGGGGACAGAGCAGACTTCGTGTGACTCTGCAGTTCAGTAGCATCATCCTTTTGACATTCAGCTTCTCCTGTCACTTCCTCTTTAAGGGCAACTTCAGTGACCTTTTCCTGACTGACTGCTACGCCTGTGTCTATAGACACCTCCAGTCCTTC
Organism: Cebus imitator; assembly: GCF_001604975.1. Taxonomy (NCBI): domain Eukaryota; kingdom Metazoa; phylum Chordata; class Mammalia; order Primates; family Cebidae; genus Cebus; species Cebus imitator. Next base: position 13,431,412 of record NW_016107321.1, read on the forward strand.
GACAAATGGTTCGTCTTTGGTTTTCTCATCAGCAAACTGGCCAGCCTCTTGGGTCCCCTCCGTCTTCGACAGAACAGGTCCAGCTTCCACTGACTCCTCTTTATCTGTATGCTCTAGCGTGTCTTCCATCTTTGATTGTTCTTTAGTTTCTTCCTGGAGCACAAAACTGGAAGGTGCTGGGGGCCCCTCTGTCTGTGCAGGAACTGCCTCTGCTTCTGCACCCCCTGACTGGGTACCAGATGCGACCTGATTCTCCTCTTGGATTTCCACAATCTTGTCTTTCTGAGTTGTGCCTAGTGCGTCAAAGTCTGCTACAGGGGTGCTTCCATCGGTCTCACTGTCTGTAGGGGTTTCTGCCAAGTCAGCGGGGAGAGCCTGTTTCACCACCATCTCCTGTGATTTTCCCCCAGCTAAGGTTTCGGCGTGACATGTGGTTGCAAGCTCACTGGACTCTCCGCTCTCTGTGGCTGGAGGAGCTTTTTCAGAGCTTTCCGGGGTGGTCTGCCTCACCGTCTTCCCTTGTGTAAAAGGCTCAGTTTTCACCTCCTGAGCATCTACTTTCAGTGCTACATCCGTCTCTTTCTTCAGATCCAGTGCTTCAGCATCCTCTTCAGATCTTTCTGCCTCTGCTCTCTGCCCAGGCTGAAGCGTGTCTTCCGGCCCACTGGTGCCAGGCAGCTGGGATTCCTCTTTCACTTTTTCTGCAACCGCCTGGAGGACCTCTTGAGTCCGTCTCTCTTGCTCTTCCATGTCGGGTACTCCACCTTCCACCTCTTGCACCGGGGTGGCCTCCTCGGTGGTGTCTGGGGAGTCGGTTAACTGGGAGACTGCTGACACCATTTCTGTGGTCTCTTCAGCAGCAGATGCTTCGGCTCCTTCTTCGGCACCCAATGGCCCCGCAGTTTCTGCCACTGTCACTGCTTTGGAGGTCAATTCCACCTCGCTGACGACCGTGTCACCCTGGGCCTCTCTGTTCTCTGGCAGAGGCTCAGTAACCTCGGGGGTTTCTTCTTCTGCAATGACTTCTCTTTCCAATACCTCCCCAGTTAACGGTGCAGCTTCAGGTTCTACTTGTTCAAGGGGCTCTGTCACTAAAGCAGATATCCATGAAGGAGACCTTTCTTCATTAATGGCAGCTGCCCTGGTCCCGTCAATGACAGCTGCTGCCACCATATGACCCTGACTGTCACTGAGCTCCTTGGACACCTGAGCAGCTGCCTGGTGCTCGGGCTGCTCTACGCTTTTCTGTGCTTGCTGTGCCTCCATTTTCTCCCTTTCTACAGCGTCATACTCCGACAGAGGGACCACGGCCGGGACATCAGAGTCATCTTCGTTGGCGCCTGCTGGCCCTGCGTCTTCAGCAGGGACTTGTTCTTGCTTCCCATCTGACCTTTTCTTCCTTCGTCCAGGAATAAACTTCTTGATTGAGACCCAGGATTCTTCTTTCCCGGGTTCAGCATCTGCAGTGGAATGTTCTACACCAGACCCAGCTACGGAGTCTTCGTTTTTCTCTTCCAGCTTGGACTTGGATTTTTTTCTTGGCGTGACTAACCTTTTAAATGACTCCCAGGTAGAAACACCCTCCCCTTCAGTAGGGCTTCCAGCTTGCTCGGGGGATGAACAGCCCTGTCCGGGCTCATGTTCCTGGGAACCCGTGAGGGTCCCGTCTGTCCCTGTCTCTTTGTCTTTTCCGGGCTCATCTGCTTTCTGGTGGTCTCCTCCCATTGCTTTTGGCCCCCCTTCCTCATCAGAGGAGGACCCTTTCCTTGCTCTTTTCTTGGATGATCCCACACAAATTAAAGCTTCCCAAGATACTGAGGTATCCACCTTGCGCTTTGGTTCTTCTGGCTTTTGCTCTTCCACGCTCCCTTTCATTTCTTCTTGCATTTCAGAGGCCGCGCTCTCGGTGGAAGACAAGGTAGCGCTCTTGACCTTGTCCAGCTCATCTTCTTTGTCACTTTCTGAAGACCGTCTAACGCGCTTCTTGGGCGTCACCATCTTTTTGAACGATGCCCAGGGAGTGACACCTTCTCTTTTTTTCTCTCCGTCGGAAGCAGCTCCTTCTTCAGCTTCCCCGTCCTGGTGCACCTCGGCTAAGCCCTTCTCCAGGCACGTGATCTCCTCGGGCTCCTCGGGGGACGAGGCCGAGCTCTCGCCCTTCTGCTCCTCCTGGCTGTCCGGAGAATCGGCGGGAACCTGAGTGTGCTCCCCTGAGTCCTCGTCTCCGCCTCCTCTTTTCCCTTTCTGTTTCTTTCCGGAAAGCTTTTTTAAGCCAGTGCTGGTAAAAAGCTTCTTGAGTGGACTTCCCTGCACCTTCATTCTCTCCTGTGATGACAGCAGCTCCACCTCACTCACAAAGCCTTCAGGGGGCTTGGACAGCGCCTTCTCATCAGGACTGAGGTCAGCTCCCAGCGCAGGGTCCTCTCCGGAAACACTCGTGTCTTTGAGTTTCACCAGCTCCTTGGCAGGTTCGGCTTCCTGAGGTTCTGCATTCATTTCAACCAACTCTTCAGCAGGCGCTGACCCTGCCGTTTCTTCCACCTCCATTTTCGGCTCCTCGGTTCTCTCCTCCGCGGTGCTGACATGGACATCGGCCACAACCTCTTCCTGGTGGACTTCTATTTTCTCATCAAACACTTCTGTCGCCAGCGGAGCGGGTTTGTCTTCAGAAGGTCCCTGCGAGCCAATGACCTCCTCCTCCGAGGGCAGCTCAACTTTCTCATATTCAGCTGATAACAGGGGCTCGGGGGCGCTTTCCACCTCCTCCTGTGGCTGGGCCTGCTCGGAGCGAGCCTCTGCCTTTCCATTTTCTTCTGTGTCTTTCTCTGGCTCTTGTTCCTTTTTCTTCTCTGAGGCTTCCAGTTCATCCTCCTTCGGCTTCCTGAAACTGGTCTTTTTTCGCCAGCCGGCCCAACCTTGAGTGAAGAATTTTTTGAAGGTTGATGCCGTTTCAGTCGTCACGGGACTCGCTGGGGACTCTGCAGACTTGCTGGGTTCTTTTTCTTGTTTCTCTTCTCCTTCCTCTTTGCATTCCTCCATGGCTTGGCCAGCTTCGGCTGGAGGAGAAATTTCTGCGTGGCTTTGCTCATGCTTCAGGGTCTCTTCGGGTTTCTCTGTGGATTGTTTGAGTTCGCTTTCTTTGGAGACTGCTTCTCCAGCCCCCGGGCTGGGGTCCTGGTGGTCGCCAGCCCCTGCTGCTCCTTCCCCTTCATCTTTTTTCACAGTGAGTAGCTGGACAGTGTCAGGCTTCTCTGTCTTATCCTTTTTCACAGTGAATTTAAAGCCGACAAACTTAAACACCTTCTTAAATCCAATATCATTAGCCTGGGACTCCGCAGGTTGTGTTAGCTCTTCCAAATTGCTTTCTGAAGAAGGAATCTGTTCGATGATTTCGGGGGTCTCCTCCTGCCCATCGTCTCTGACGTCTTGATCAACTGTTGACGTAGCAGCCATCTCCTTATCAGAGTCTCTTTCGCTCACATCTTCAGAGTCTCTCTGTCCAACTATTAACAAAAAGCGGGGTGGGGAGAAGAGAAAAGATGATTACAATTCAAGAAAATCGTTTTTCTGAGACAGGGCGCCACTCTGTTGCCCGGGCTGGAGTGCAGTGGTGTGGTCTCGGTTCACTGCAGCCTCAACCTCCCAAGCTCAAGCAATCCTCCCACCTCAGCCTCCCAGGTAGCTGGGACTACAGGCACATGCCACCATGTCCAGCTAATTTTTTATTTTCTGTAGAGATGAGATCTCACTAGTGGGTCCAGGCTGGTCTCCAGCTGCTGGGGTCCAGCAATCCCCCTGCCTCAGCCTCTTAAAGTGGTGAGATTATAGGCGTGAGCCACTGTGCCCAGCCCAAGAAAATTAAATATTTTTAAAACATGACCAATTAATACTTTCTTTAATGACAGGCAATTCGAGGATAAAGTGAGATCTTATGGAGATGTGTAAATCTTTTTTTTAATATCGAGATGGAGTTTCGCTCTTGTCACCCAGGCTGGAGTGCAGAGGTGTGATCTCGGCTCACCGCAACCTCCGCCTCCAGGGTTCAAGTGATTCTCCTGCCTCAGCCTCCCAAGTAGCTGGGACTACAGGTATGTGCCACCAGGCCCGGGTAGAGATTTGTAAATCTTAATAGATTAATGTCTACTTCCTTCCAATGACCTTTAAAAATTTAGGTTCAAAGAGAATCATCTGCTCTTACTGTTGCCTATTAAAGGGAAAGTTGACAAACTTAACTATCAAAAAATTAGTTCCACATAAGTAGCCATGGCACCCCTAAGAATGAGTCAACCAGATAGTTTATCTTCTGTTGCAGTGTAAGATGGAATCCCACATCACACCCATATTTTAAACAAGAATCCATCAAGTTTTAGATACAACTTCCCACTTAACAGGAAATATAGGGTGTGAGAAATAAGCTAAAGAACAAACAAGTATCTACACAAATCCAAAAGAGGGGACATTCTATGTGGTAACTAAGACTCGACAGGTCCCCAGAAGGGACCAGAGCTCTTTGGAGAAATTCCAGGCTGGGTCATAGGGTGTATGAAAAATATTTTCTTGTGACTGAAAGAAGATGCTCAAAAGCTGATAGAGGTATGTCAAAAGGACACAAGAGCTGGCTTGAAGAGGCTCCCAATGCCCAAACTTTGACACATAAAAAAGAATAATGGGTTCTTTGTAGTTCACGAGAGTGACGACTGGGTGTTCACAAGCGTGTGTGAGACTGTGCCACCCTCACACCTTGTTACCACGATTGTGCACATCACTCACCTGACATAAAAAAGAAAGAATAATGACATTGATGAGTTACAGCACGTTGAATAAAAAAAGAATCCATGAATCGAGAGTGATACTAAAAAATGTAAATAGGGAGCCGGGAGCACTTCCTTAAGGAAAAAAAGTCAATAAATATAGATATAATTTCTACTTTGATCCTCAAAGTCATTATCTTTAGAATTTTAGATTTAGAAAATCACAATTTACAAGCACCATTTAATAACTCATTTATTCAGGCCGGTGCTAAGTTCTGGCATTACAGGGGGCAGTGGCTCACGCCTGTAATCCCAGCACTTTGGGAGGCCGAGGCAGGCGGATCACGAGGTCAAGAGATCGAGACAATCCTAGCCAACATGGTGAAACCTCGTCTCTACTAAAAATGCAAAAAAATAGCCGGGCATGGTTGCACACGCCTGTAGTCCCAGCTACTCGGGAGGCTGAGGCAGAAGAATCATTTGAACCCAAGATGTGGAGGTTGCAGTGAGCTGAGATAGTGACAGAGCAAGACTCCATCTCAAAAAAACACAAAAAACTCATTTAGTCAAGGATCACAGACTGCTAAAGCCATCGGGTAAAAGGCTGTCAGGAAACATACATTCAGAGTACCAACACACACATTACTTAATTTCACAAAAAAGACCTTGACAATGGAGATATCTGGTAGGCACCATCTTAACCAAGTGATCAAATTTAATATCCTCAATAATGGGACAGATTGCATTTCGCTTCCTGATGTGAGGCACTCAGAAGGACAAGAATTCATCTACGTAGCACTCCTGACTAAAATATTTAACGGCATCTCATCTCATCATGAGGACACAACCAGACAAATCCACAATGAAGGACGTTCTGCAAAACAACTAGCCTGGCCTGAAATGTCAGTGTCACGGAAAAATGAAAATCAAGCAGAAGCACAAAAAGGATTGTCTGCAAGTAACTTTCAAACAGCTTGGTGGGGGGTGGTGGGGTGGGCGGACGACGTGGCTCTCCATAAATGGTGAATTAGGTCAAGCGTACATAAGTGTTTACTATGATTTTCCAGGTTTGTAATTTTAAAATCATTCAGGGGAAAAGTCAAGTCAATGTGATTTAATGGGGGGAGGTGGAGGGGAAAGTACTGTGTTAAATTAAGAGATTTAAGGAACACAACCAGAGGTGCCTGGCATGATCCTGAATTGGATCAGCCAAAGGACATTTTTGGGTCTTCCTGGGAAAAACTGAATGAGATTTGGGATTGGATGAGATGAATTTTAACCGAAATAAAAGGGTAGAGATTTGACTGCAGAAAGCAGGTCACCAAACAGTATATACAATGACTTCATTCTGGCTTAAAAACAACCGTCTCTCCTTTCTCTCTCTCTCTCACATAACCCCCTGCCCCACCCACACACCCACCCTTCACGTATGTGATCTCTGGGGGATGCGAATGTCATTTATTTTAGTTTTGCTTGTCTGAATGTTCTAATTTTCTTTTCTCTTTTTTTTAAGACAGAGTCTCACTCTGTCGCCCAGGCTGGAGTGTAGTGACATGACCTGGGCTCACCGCAACCTTTGTCTCCCGGGTTCAAGAGATTCTCCTGCCTCAGCCTCCTGAGTAGCTGGGACTACTGGCAGGTACCACCACACCTGGCTAATATTTGTATTTTTAGTAGAGATGGGGTTTTGTGGTCTCAAACTCCTGACCTCAGGCAATCTTCCTGCTTCGGCCTCCCAAAGTGCTGGGATTACAGGCATGAACCACAAAGCACTCAGCCTCTAATTTTCTTTGTCTTTTCTTTCTTTTTTTTTTTTTT
>NW_016107321.1:13438318-13444098 GCF_001604975.1 Cebus imitator
TTTTGAGATGGAGTTTTGCTCTTGTTGCCCAGGCTGGAGTGCAAGGGCATGATCTTGGCTCACTGCAACCTTTGCCTCCTGGGTTTAAGCAATTCTCCTGCCTCAGCCTCCTGAGTAGCTGGGATTACAGGCACGTGCCACCATGCCCAGCTAATTGTTGTGTATTTTTAGTAGAGACAGGGTTTCACCATGATGGCCAAACTGATTTTGAACTCCTGACCTCAAGTGATCTGCCCGACTCGACCTCCCAAAGTGCTGGGATTATAGGCGTGAACCACCCACCCAGCCATCACAAAAGAACTTTTTGCAAGCACCTCTAATGCAATGTAAGAGATGTGACTTTCCTTTTGAAAAAGTTGGATAAAATCATTAGAAATATACTAGAGGAAAAAAAGAAAAAATTCCAATAACAAACCCTATTCTAGTATGATTTCACTAATATGGAATACAAACAAAAATTACATATCCTGCCAGCAAGCATGTGATTAAAAACAAACATTCATCAACCTCCCTGGAATCAGAAAATGCAGAGATATGTTACTGATATAGGAGGAGAAAGCTGGTGTCACACACACTATTTCCCTCCACACTCAAATCTATATTTCCATTTGAAACACTTCTTTTTGTTTCTGTTTCATTCTGAAAGGGGTGGAATGTTTATAGTCAAAACTAGGGAGATAAAGGTTAGTGAACAAGCTGCCAGCAGGCAGAACGAAACAGCTATGGTGCTGGGCGCGGTGGCTCACGCCTGTAATCCCAGCACTTTGGGGGGCCAAGGCAGGCGGTTCACTTGAGGTCAGGAATTCGAGACCAGCCTGGCCAACATGGTGAAATCCTGTCTCCACTAAAAATACAAAATGTAGCCAGGCGTGGTGGTGCATGCCTGTAGTCTCCGCTACTCGGGAGGTTGAGGCACGACAATCACTTGAACCTGGGAGGTGGAGGTTGCAGTGAGCCAAGATTGCACCACTGCACTCCAGCCTGGGCAACTGCCATTGGTATCTAAGGTAGTTGTTACTGAAAAGCTATTGATAGTTCAGTATAGCTTAGGAATAATCAGATATTCTCTTTAAACAGAGTGAGGTATGAGTTGAACACATAATGAAACGCATATAGAAAAACTTTAAGTCATAACTGGTCAACTAGTCTGTAGTCTCTTTTGACCTAAGTAATCCTAAGAGCTACAATTGTCAGAACAATCTTCTGGCACCTCTGTGCTTGGTGCTTCACCTGATTTCGGCCTCCAAGTACCCTCTGTGCTGGGGCCCTCTACACACTCCATCCTGGGAAGCCTGCTTCCTAAAATACCGATGCTATCACAGCACCAAGCTGTCGACTCCTAATGGCTCCAGGGCCTAGAGAATATTCTGACCTACCTAGCCTGGCAGGTGCCTATACCTGCCCCTGCACTGTTGAGATTAGAGCCGGACCCCTACACCCACAAGACCCTGTGGCCACCCACTGGGCTTGGAGTCCGCATAGAAGCCTAGACCCTACTCCTCAGTCCCTGTCTCATCACTGGGCTCCTCTCCCCATGCGGCAGCTCAAGTGTTGAGGCCTGTTGCATTCTGTTCTGCCTTCAACACTTTGCTGGCCCTCGGGCCCCCCAGTGAGGGCAACTTTACTAAATCCTGGTGACTTTTTGAGGCCTGGGTCTTCCTAGACCTGCCCTGCCGCCCACTTTCCCCGGAGACTGCGGCAACAGCCATGTCCATTCCAACCGCCCAAGACAGAGTCTTCTGGGCAGTGTCCTCTGGTGGCGGGAAGTGGGGCCCGTCCTGAGGCATCCCTGGGACTGCGGCTGTATTAAAGTGTTTCCCTCTTATCTCCCTGTTGGAGGCAGGCTGCCAGCGCAGAGCGTTTTGGCACCTGTGTCTCGGGACTCAGAACGAGGCCTTGCCTTTCCGGGCTCGCAGCCTGGGGGCCTGGGGGCCTGGGGCCTGGGGGCCTGGGGCAAGATCAAGGGAAGCGGGCAGCTCTGCAGCCTGGGCCGGGATGCCACGGGCGCTGGCCCTTCCCCACCTGTCCCTGCGCGCTGTGGCCAGCAGCGAGGCTTTCCCAAACCTGGGAAGGGAAGGGAGGAGGCTGGAAAACCCACACACCCATCTCGGGCGGTCCTAAGGGATCCTTGACCCTGGGGATTCGGTGTCCGCCATCGCCCCGGGGCAAACGGCCGCCGAGGGGCGCGCGCTACTCACAGCAGAGGTTACCCCACCAGGGCATGGCGCGCAGTGCCCGGCAGCAGGGGCAGCCCGACAGCGTCCCGCGAGGCCCAGCGCGCCCCTCCGGGCTGCCATCGCGCGCGGGAGCCTGGGCCCGGGCGCCGGCCGGGAACGTCACAAAGGACGCAGCCTCCCCGCGCCCGGCGCCCACCGTCGGCCTCCAGAAAAATCCGCCCCAGTGGGGTCTCTTCAAACCCAAGCCCGCTGAGGCCGAAAACCATCCTGCCAACTCACTGCCAAGCTGCCGCTGAACATCCCTGACAATTTCAAAAAAGGGGCCTCGAGGCCCGGCGCGGTGGCTCACGACTGTAATCCCAGCACTTTGGGAGGCCCAGGAGGACAGGTGAGGAGTTCGAGACCAGCCTGGCCAACATGGTGAAACCCCATCTCTACTAAAAATACAAAAATTAGCCGGGTGTAGTGGTAAGCTTGTAATCCCAGCTACTGGAGAGGCTGAGGCAGGAGCATCCTTGAACCTGGGAGGTGAAGGTTGCAGTGAGCCAAGATCTTACCACAGCACTCCAGCCTGGGAGACAGGGCAAGACTGTCTCAAAAAAGAAACCCAAAAAACAAAAACCACAAACAAACAAAAGGGACCTCAACAATTGAGAAATCTGGCAGGCACCACCCTAACCAAGTGATCAGACTTATCCTCGATGATGGAACAGATGTCATCGTGCTTCCTGATGTGAAGCACTCAGGACAAGAATTCATCTTTGTAGCACTACTGATCAAAATGTGTAACGGCATCTAATCACAAGGAAACAATCAGACAAATCCACAACGAAGGATGTTCTGTAACACAACCAGCCTGGCCTGAAATGTCAATGTCACGGAAGGATGAAATCAAGCAAAAACACAAAGAGGCTCTGTCCGGCAATGGCCAAGGTGTGGCAGAACCTGCCTGTGTGTTTGCCTTGGTTGTAAAGAGCTTTAGGTTCTTGAGTATTAGTACAAGAATGAGGGTATCGCTCAAGTTCCCATTACAAAGCCAACACTTACAGTCATAGAGCCTTAAGGGCTAGAAGATGGAGCTCACCTGGTCCCTCCAACTGGGACTTCAAAAATAGTCATCTGTGAGAATGCAAATGGTACAGCCACTTGGGAGGACAGTCTGCGGTTTCTTTTAATACTAAGCGTACTCTTACCGTATCTGACAATCATGGTCCTTGGTATTCACCCAAATGAGTTGAAAATTTATATCCACACAAAACATCTGCACACAGATGTTTATAGCAGCTTTATGCATAATTGCCAAAACTTGGAAGCAATCAGATGTCCTTCAGTAGGTGAGTGGATAAAGTGTGGTACGTCAGACAATGGAATATTATTCAGCACTAAAAAGAAATGAGTTATCAGGCCATGCAAAGACATGGAGGGAACTTAAATGTATATAACTAAGTGAAAGATGGCACTCTGAGGAGGATACACAATGTATGATTCCAACTCTATGACATTCTGAAAAAGACAAAATTATGGAGACAGTAAAAAGAGTGGTGGCTGCCAGGGGTTGGGGGGAGGAAGGGCTGAATATGTGAAGCACAGATGATTTTTATGGTAGTGAAGCCATTCTGTATGACGCTGTAATGGTGGGTACACATCACTATGTATTGGCTCAAACCCACAGGATGTACACCACCAAGAGTGAGCCCCATTGTAATCTGTGAACTTTGGGTGATAACCATGTGTCAGTGTACGTTCATTGACTGTAACAAATGACCCATTCTGGTGGGGTATGTTGATAAGGGTGGAGGGAGGCCATGCAGGTGTGGGGGTAAGGGACATAGGGGAATTCTCCCAACTCTCCACTCAGTTTTGCTGTGAACTTGAAACTGCTCTTAAAAATAATATATTTTTGTCCGGGCGCGGTGGCTCACGCCTGTAATCCCAGCACTTTGGGAGGCCAAGACAGGCGGATCACAAGGTGAGGAGATCGAGACCATCCTGGCTAACATGGTGAATGAAACCCCATCACTACTAAAATACAAAAAATTAGCTGGGCATGGTGGCACATGCCTGTAATCCCAGCTACCTGGGAGGCTGAGGCAGGAGAATCGCTTGAACCCCGGAGATGGAGGTTGCAGTGAGCCGAGATTGCACCACTGCACTCCAGCCTATGTGACAAAGCGAGACTCCATCTCAAAAAAAGTCTATTTCTAAAAACAGTCATATGACTTGACCAACGTCATGGAGGTGTGTGGTATCCCAGGAGGGCCAAAGGCTGGCTGGGGAGTCCTTAGAGCAAAGTCACTAAAGGAGCAACATACACAGTCTGTCTTTTTGAAAGAAGTCAATTTCATACACTTTTAATGCTTAAACATTTTTATTTTCTAGAAATTATAACTTTTTATAGTTCATAAGTGCCGCTTATGTTAAGAACAAGTACTTCAATATGTCAACTCCCACACTTCGTTGAAAACTGCTTTCTCTCTAATGTGGACAGACATTTGAATCTATTTCAGTGTGAAAGGCAGAGTTTATTCATAGTGACAGTCATGCATCTTTTTGAAAAGTAAAGAGTGCATACATCCTACCCACCCACTCATGGATAGTGATTCAAAAGATCACCTGATGTCATTTTACAACCATCAAAGTGAAGGCTGGATAAAGCAAGAATCAATGGGTGCCAAAGTGCTAAATGGAAGAGAGAGGCAGAATATTGACATGCTTATTGTTGAAAGGAAGGGAGAAAAGCCTAATTCTACAGTGAAGAAATCGGACAACACCTTAACATCAGCCTACAAGGGACCGACGGACACTGTGTGCAATACCCTGAGACGGACACAACACCACCTCTGCAGTATTCTGGCTAAGAATGAGTAACCTATGGCCAGGCGCAGTGGCTCATGCCTGCAATCCCAGCACTTTGGGAGGTCAAGGTATGCGGATCACCTAAAGTCAAGAGTTCGAGACCAGCCTGGCCAACATGGTGAAACCCAATTTCTACTAAAAATACAAAAATTAGCCAGGTGTGGTGGTGGGCACCTGTAATCCCAGCTACTGGAGAGGCTGAAACAGGAGAATCGCCTGAACCTGGGAAGTGGAGGTTGCAGTGAGCCAAGATTGCACCACTGCACTCCAGCCCGGGCAACAGAGCGAGACTCTGTCTCAGGAGAAAAAAAAAAAGCAACCTAAATTGACTTAGCCAAAACAAACATCAAATAAGGAATAGGTAGAAATGGAGAGAGTAGAACCTATGCTTTGAACATATCAGAGTCTAAGAGACAAAAGCTGTAGACATGTTCCAGATTAAAAGAAGCTACATAGACATGATAACATGTGATCTCTGACCCTCGGGTGGATCTTATAATGCAAAGAGGAACGCTTTAAAGTGGACATAATTAGATTAACTGACAAAATTAGAAGCAGATTATAGGAAAATTCTGTAATAATGTAAATGTATGATATTGACAACCATCAATAACTATACTATGGTTATGAGAGGGAATATCCCTAATTTTGGAAAATACACACTGAAATATTTAGGGGTAAAGGACGATGATGTATATAATTTACTTTCAAATGCTTCCCTAATTTTTTCTTTTTCTTTTCTTTCTT
>NW_016107321.1:13445068-13449220 GCF_001604975.1 Cebus imitator
GGCCTCCCAAAGTGCTGGGATTACAGGCTTGAGCCACCGCGCCCGGCCCTTATTTATTTATTTAGAGACAGTCTCGCTCTGTCTCCCAGGCTGGAGTGCAATGGTGCCATCTCGGCTCACTGCAACCTCTGCCTCCTGGGTTCAAGCAATTCCATCTCAGCCTCCCGAGTAGCTTGGACTACAGGCACACGCTACCACACCTGGCTAATTTTTATATTTTTAATAGAGACAGGTTTCACCATACTTGTCAGGCTGGTCTTGAACTCCTGACCTCAGGTGATCCACCTGCCTTAGCCTCCCAAAGTGCTGGGATTATAGACATGAGCCACTGTGCTTAGCCAGAATGGCTATTATTAAAAAGTCAGAAAAACAACAGAAGCTGGCATAGATGTGGAGGAAAGGGAACATTTATGCATTGCCAGTGGGAATGTAAATTAGTAAGAGAGCTACGGAAAACAATATGGAGATTTCTCAAGGAACAAAAAATAGAACTACCATTCCACACAGCAATCCCACTATTTGGCATCTATACAAGAGAAACAAAATCAATTTATCAAAAAGATGCCTGCACTTACATGTTTCTTCCAGCACTATTCACACTAGCAAACTCATGGAATCCACCCAAGTGTCCATCAAGGTTGACTGAATAAAGAAAATGTAATCCATATACACCATGGAATACTAGGCAGCCATAAAAAAGAATGAAATCATGTCCTTTGCAGCAACATGGGTGGATCTGGAGGCCATTATCCTAAGTAAAATAACTCAGAAACAAAATAAAATGCTGCATATTCTCATAAATGGTGGCTAAACAATGAGTACACAGGGACATAAAGATGGAAATAATAGACACTGGGGTCTCTAAAAGGGATGAAGGATGAAAGGGAAGTGAGGGTTTAAAAATACTATTGAGTGCAATGTTCACCACTTGGGTGATGGGTACACTAGAGTCCAAACCTCACCATTCTGCAATAGATCCATGTAACAAACCTGTATACACATCCCCTGAATCTAAAATAAAATTAGGCAAGGCACAGTGGCTCACAGCTTTACGTAATCTCAGCACTTTAGGAGGCTGAGGCAGGAGGATCACTTTGGGGTCAGGAGTTTGAGACCAGCTTTGGGCAACACGGTCAAACCCCATTGCTACTAAAAATACAAAACTTGGCCAGATGGTGGTGCTGCATGGTTGTAATCCCAGCTACTTGGGAGGCTGAGGCAGGAGGATTGCTTGAACCTGGGAGGTGGAGGTTGCAGTGAGCTGAGATTGTGCCACTGCACTCCAGCCTGGATGACAGAGTGAGTCCCCGTTTCAAAAAAATAAAATATAATACAGTAAAATAAAAATAAAATGAAAATCTCTGTTCTAGTGTCCACATCTATAAATCACTACCAGTATTTCCTATGAAGGCTGGTTATGAGGATGAAGTATCACTTGGCTTTCTATAAAAATAATAAAAACTTTAATGGTTTTTTGCTTGTTTTCTTCAGAATAGAACGACATATTTTTCATTACTTTTTGCCAAGTCCAAATATAATCAAATTGTAGAAGACTTTAAAATAGAGAATAGGGAAAATTTTTCATAAGGACAACATCCAGAGATAATCACTATTTGTGTTGTTTTCTGAATAAAGTCTTCAAAAGTAGGACTTGACGGCTGCACAATTTGTTTTTCTGTCCCCATGGTTAGATAATGTCCAATCTTCGCCATCACACTTTGTCACAAACATTTCCGAGTGTAAAATCATTGTCTAAATGCCTGAATGAGTTTTGGACAGAAGAGGGCAGTATTGAACAGCTCTCAGCTCTGCTGAACCAGAAAGCTCTTGATTTTCAAAGTTACCGAAAATCACCAATACAAAAAGTTGAGATGCACTTTCTTTTTTTTGAGACGGAGTCTTGCTCTGTCTCCCAGGCTAGAGTGCAGTGGTGTGATCTGGAATCACTGCAACCTCCGCCTCCTGGGTTCAAGGGATTCTCCTACCTCAGCCTCCCCTGTAGCTGGGACCACATGCGCGCACCACTACCCCCAGCTAATTTTTGTATTTTTAGTAGAGCCGGAGTTTCACTATGTTGGTCGGGCTGGTCTCAAACTCCTGATCTCCAGTGATCCGCTTGCCTTAGCCTCCCAAAGTGCTGGGATTACAGGTGTGAGCCACTACGCCCAGCCTGAGAAAGTATTTTTACATGCCCTCAGCATGCTGGTTCTGAATGAGTTAAAGATCGTGGCTTACTTAGTGAGCACAGCACCAGGCTGTTAAATGCATTATCATTATATAACAACCTAAAAGATGTGAGGGTGGCAGGCAGGAGAGGCTCAGACCAGAGGCTCAACCCACTTCCACCGCTGGGAGTGAAGGGAGTAAGCAATTGATAAGAGGCCTCTATAAATAATGGAGGGGGCCTCCAGGACCGGCAGCCGGTGTTCACCTGTGCACACCTGGCACGGTGGAATCCATTCACAATGACACTTTATCACAGCCTTCCGTTAATGCACCTTTTTCTATTTGGAGACAGAGTCTCGCTCTGTCGCCAGGCTGGCGTGCAATGGCGCGATCTCAGCTCACTGAAACTTGTGCCTCCTGGGTTCAAGCGATTCTCCTGCCTCAGCCTCCTGACTAGCTGGGCCTACGGGTGGGCGTGACTACACCCACCTAATTTTTGTATTTTTAGTAGAGACGAGGTCTCATCATGTTGGCCAGAATGGTCTCAATCTCTTGACCTCGTCATCTGCCCGCCTCAGCCTTTCAAAGTGCTGGGATTATAGGCGTGAGCCACTGCACCTGGCCTAGCGCACTTTTAATTTATGATTTCGAAACTCCTACGGAGTTTTCATTTGCCTTAAATTTGTCCAACTGCCTACAAAGAGGAAAATCAAAAAGCTTGATCTTTGATTCGGGATTACTGATATGGGGTTGCACTTTTTGATGCCCCCAAAACCTTCTTCCATAGAAACAAGTGATTTTGCAGTGGCCTTTCCACACAATGTATAATTTAACTCAAGTGTGATTGAATGATCCCGACATTTTGAAAAACACTGCTATCCACCCAAGTCTCTCAGATGCCCAGAAAGTCCAATCACGGTGCTCACATACTCCTGGTGCTGAGGTTCAGCTAGAAATGACTCCACCATCCCACTAGGTCACAAAGATGGCCAAAATGTCAAAGGGAGTAGTTGGTGGGTCCCCTGCAGAAGCCTCTGGAGCCCGAGTTCACAGGCAGCTCTGTCTCTGTACTGTCCTGCCAGTCACAGGTCTTCTCCCACCCTGTAGACACTTCAAAGGGCAGGAAGAAGACTAATCTTCCAACAGGCCACAAACTCATATGTAGTACATGTCTAGTATTGACAGGTCTTTCAACATCAACCATTAGTGAAAACAACACCATAGACGCCTTGTTTCTCAACAGACTATTACTACAGAAACCAAATATTTCTGTGCCCTTCTTCTGGATGGAGACACCAATCACATGCTTGTGTGAGACAGGGTCAATTTGCCAAAAACATTAATTGGAACAGAAAAAAAAAATTTTTTTTTTTTTGAGACGGAGTCTTGCTCTGCTGCCCAGGTTGGAGCACAGTGGCACAGTCTTGGCTCACTGCAGCCTCCACCTCCTGAGTTCAAGCGATTCTCTTGCTTCAGCCTCCTGAGGAGCTGGGACTACAGGTGCCCGCCACCACACCTGGCTAATTTCTGTATTTGTAGTAGAGATGGGGTTTCACCATCTTGGCCAAGCTGGTCTCGAACTCCTGACCTCATGATCCGTCTACCTCGGCCTCCCAAAATGCTGGGATTACAGGCATGAGCCACTGCCCTCAGCATAAAAAAAGATAATTTTAAAGAAGATGTAGAGCGAGCTTTCTTTCACTTGATTTTCTGAATATGCCAGAAGGAAGGATCTCTGCATGGATACAGAGCATATAAGACGCAGGGCTGGACATGCTACTCAGTAGGGTTCCAGCTACTCGGGAGGCTGAGGCAGGAGGATCCCTGAGCCCAGGAGTTCCAGGCTGCAGCGAGCTATGGTCGTGCTACTGTACTCCAGCCAGGCGACAGAGATCCTGTCAGCTAAAAACAAAACTTCTACAAAGATGCAGCAAAAATAAAGGCTGGATATGGATGAAGCTACTTCATGCTACAACTTCAGAAAGG
>NW_016107321.1:13449660-13464839 GCF_001604975.1 Cebus imitator
TTTCACATTGAGGTGTTACATGCTATTAACCCAAGTTTATCTCGATAAATGTTCTGTGAATCTCAATTTATAAAATCAATCTCCAGGTCTTATAATGTGTATGTACAAATATACATTTCGAAGACATCCATAATCTCCCTGCCCCCAAAGCTGCAAATGCTCTGTGATCCCAAGAAGGGCTGAGCTACAGTGGTCCCTGTTGGCTGTGCGCTCCCCGCCCCTCAAGCTCCACATGATGTAGACACAGCCTGTGTGTTCAAAACCTGGAGCATCACCTTTTCTCACTTTTCCAAATACATAGAGATTAAGAGATAAAGTAAAACTTGTTTTCTTTTACTTTGGAAGCTTAAAAGACAAAACAAAACAAAACAACCCTTAGGCTGGCCCAGTGGCTCACATCTGTAATCCTAGCACTTTGGGAGGCCAAGGCAGGTGGATCACCTGAGGTCAGGAGTTCGAGACCAGCCTGACCAACAAGGTGAAACCCTACCTCTACTAAAAATACAAAAATTAGCCGGTGTGCTTGGCAGGAGCCTGTAGTCCCAGCTACTCAGGAAGCTCAGACAGAATTGCTTGAACCTGGGAGCTGGAGGTTGCAGTGAGCCGAGATGGTGCCTCTGCACTCCAGTCTAGGCAAGAAAGCGAGACTCTGTCTCAAAAGGAAAAAAAAGAAACCTTTAAAGGAATATGCTGATTATATATTATTAAATGTTAATGTTTTTATCCCAACCTTAGCTATCAGGTTTCAGTGACAACCACTACCATCATTTTTGGTAGAGAAAAAGAAGTGCGAAATTGCAGAAATGGCGTGTTCATTTTTCAGGCTCCGTGTCCCCAGGCACATCAGAACGGCTTATATGACATCTGGAACTAGTTAACTTTCCCCAAGATTCGCAGCACTGTCCTGGAATTTTTCCAGGAATTCTCTGCACCAGGAATTCTAAATGCACCCCCATATGCTACACACCCAACTTCCCTTGTTCTAAAGCTCATTAACCACACAGCCTCCAAGCGGAGATAGACTCAAATTCAGAGAAGCAAAAATGCCATATAGAAGCATACAGGTGACATCATCATTGGACTTGTTTTTTTTGGGGGGGTGGGGTAGGGATAGGGTCTTGCTCTGTCGTCCAGTCTGGAATGCAGTGGCGCAAGTGATCCTCCCACCTCAGCTTCCCAAGTAACTGGGACTACGCGCACGCACCACCATGCCCAGCTACGTTTTTAATTTTTTATAGAGAGGAGATCTCTGTGTAGACCATGCTGGTCTCAAACTCTCTGGACTCAAGCGATCCACCTGCCTCGGCCTCCCAAAGTGTTGGCATTTCAGGGATAAGCCACCGTGCCAAACCCCATCCCTGGTCTTGATATTGATGTTTTATGATCCCTTAAACATCTGGGCAGGCATGTAAGAATGTGGACGCTACACAAATATTAGCATCTTCACAACGAGAAAGAGGTCTTTTGCAAGGTACTCTAGCTGTGAAACCTTGGGTAATTACCAAATCACAAGAAGCTTACTGTCATGATAGAAACAGGGTTACACAACCACTTTGTGCAGGAGTATTGTGAGGAATAAATTATAATGTCCACAAAGTGCTGAACAATGCCTGCCAGACTAGGTGCTCAGGAAGTGGTAGTTACCAATCTAGCAGTTGTGAAAGTATCAATTTCATGTCTCCAAAGTCTTTTGACAAGGAATCTGTCTCCATAGCAGATGTGAAATAGCCATGTGCAAGGTATTTTTTTTCTCTTGTAAAAATTATCTGCATAGGGAAGTGCATTATAAATAATCTAGAACTAACATGAATGTTGGAGGATTGATTCTTCCCCAGTTTCTCCTTTAAAGAATAATGTCCCTATTTCTCATGATACTCTACAGTTTGCAAAGCATCAATATTATCAGTTTCAGTAATGTGGGTGACTTAGAGAAAACAGAAAGATGATACTTGCTTAATTCAAAAAGCATTTTTTTAGCCGGCTGTGGTGGCTCATGCCTTTAATCCCAGCACTTTGGGAGGCTGAGGCAGGTGGATCACCTGAGGTCAGGAGTTCAAGACCAGCCTGGCCAACATGGCAATACCCCATCTCTACTAAAAATACAAAAATTAGCTGGGCGTGGTGGTGAATGCCTGTAATCCCAGTAACTCGGGAGGCTGAGACAGGGAGAATTGCTTGAACCCAGGAGGTGGAGGTTGCAGTGAACCGAGGGCGTGCCACTGCACTCCAGCCTGGGTGACAGAGTGAGTCTCTGTCTCAAAAAAAAAAAAGGAAAAAAAAAAAAATTTTTTTTTTTTTTTTGCTGGCATGCCATTACCATGTGAGTGGGGAAGGGGATGATCATCATCATGTCGCATCACTTATTTCTTGTTTCCAAGCTAACTTATTGCAAATGGGATGTGAGAGAAAGAGACCTCAAGAATGGCAACAGTATGGAATGTGAATAAGCAATCATTTCATCATTCAATTTCCACTGCATTCATTTTAGTGGTTTGTGTAAACCGGATTGTGTGTGTGTATGTGTGTGGTGGGGTGGGGGGGGGGTAACAGTATTAAGGGACAGCTTTTCCTTACTTTCAGAAATGCAAACTCGTTCCTAAATAGATACTACAAAATGCCATCAGTCCTGTTAATGAACGGTAAAGTTTAAACACACACCTCCGAAGGCAACACAGTACTAAAGAGAAACACAATTATCTTCCATAGTATTTAAATGAGTAATCTCAAAGATGCAAGAGACCTTTAGTATTTCATTAAACCTTATTGTCAATTTTTAAAGCCCTCATGGTTTTTCAAGAATCTGAGCAACTATTTAAAGACGATGATCATGAAATCTTCCCCACCAGAATAACTTACAGAGGAAAAAAACGAATGAAAGCTGAAAGTCCCTTTCATTTTTACTTCTTCCACTACTAAGGTTTTTTGCTGTTAAATTTATGGATTTAAGATTTTCTGTACACTTTCTTATTACCAGGAAAAAGTGCAAGATTTTGCCACATCCTCCACACCCACATTGTGAGAAAAGTAAATTCCGTTAACAATAGGGCCAATTACCTGATTTTGTCTTAAAAATTAGGCCTTCCAACTATTTCCATTCATTTGTCATTCCACTGGGATTATCTGAGCCAACTCCTCAAAGACCCCTCAAGTGCTCCAAGTTTATTAACCTTTAATTGCTGCTAAAACGACCACCTTCTTTTACCATAAGAATCTCAGTTTGATTTGCAGTAGAAAATAAGAATAAAAAAAAAAAATCTCAGTATGTGACTGATTGACCAGTGAATATAATAAAAATCATATTGTACCCAAAAGGTACTCAGAAAAGTCATGATCTCAGAAGCACCACCCCCAGCTGTGAGGCCATACAATACACATTTGCATATTTCATTCATAGAAAAATTAACCTGTGGAAAAATGGAGATTTTTGTGTTTTAAAGTTTTTCATTTTGTACAGCCTATTTATTAATAGTTTCTAGATACGGCATAAACTTTCAAGCTAGGTAAATGGCAGAAAGGTTAGCCAAGGCAAAATGGGGGGCGAATTTTAAGGAAATCTCAAAGTAAACAAGCTAATCTATAGGAAGTGAGAGACACTGTTTTGCTAAAGTTTCACATTCTTTTAAAATTCCACAGGAGCACAAGGCTTTGCAGGAGAAAGTTGCATTGAGAAAATTTTAAGTCCTAGAAATTCTATAGTTGCTTTTTTTAAATGTAGATTTGGTAGCAATACTCTCAAATATTTAAAGAAACGCTGTTTCTATAAAGTTAAATTAGCAAATGAGTTTAATTTTCTGATGGAACGAAGAGAAAACTCGCAGGTTAGGGTACGGTGTGATGGCATAAGACTATCAAATGCCAAGTTAGAAGAGCTGTAAGGGCATTCTAAAAGTTTGATGCGTGTAAGTTATTTGCTAGAAGTAGGTATTGAATATTATAATTCCTACTCACGGCCAGATTCATAGAAAGTAAGCTAAAGAAACATATTTTTTTTTAACTATTCATTTCGTAAATGGTGTTGCTTGCTAGTCACCAATTTTATAATAAAGATGGCTTTATTAAAACCACCACTTAAACCAGAGCTAAATGTTAACTCCCTAAACCACCAAGTGTACATTTATTCAAAATGCAAACACTTGTAATTTCCCCAGAAGAAGAATGTATTTGGCTAATGACTACGGCGGGAGATTAAGCTTTCACAACCTACTTCCAAATTCACACACATCTGACATATTTCTAACCAGTCGCCTGCTCTTGTTCCTCCCCACATCCTCTCTCCCTAAGGGGAAAGGTACCACCCCTCACAAAATACAAAGTCTCCCCTAGGCACAGTCAAGAAGATTCCAGCTCAGCCAAAAATGAAACGCTGAGGTTGTTTGATTCTTGCTGAGCCCAAGAGAGAATGCTCTTCTGATGAAAACGTCAGCACGCGGAGAGAAACAAATGCCAACAACCGTCCTGCCACTGACCTCCGGGCTCCCCACCAAACGCTCATCATTCGGCGGAATAAAAAGCCCTTTCCTTGCCCCGCGCCTGCCGTCGGAAGACAAAGGCGACCTGGCGGGTGCCTTACCTGTGATCGTGATGGTCCCCAGCATAGTTTAAGGAGCGCTACCGCACAGGAGACGAGCTGAGCCGGTCCCTGCCCTCCCCGGCAGACGCCTCCTCTCCTTCCCGCCAGCCCCGGGTGGTCTCGACGGGATCAGAGCGGACCGAGCGCCCAGCTGCCCCTGGAGGATCGGGGAGAACCCGAAGTGCCCTCGGAGCTGCCGCTGCGAAAAGCGGGGCGCGGATGCGTTTCCCCAGCTAATTATAGGAGGACCCCCGCCCCCCACCCACGCCCCCACCCAGCCACCCACCCGCGGGCTGGCGCTGCCCCTCCCTCGCTGCGCTCCAGGACTTCAGGAGCGCAAACTTCCCGGCCCCGGCTGCACAGGCGGGGGTCACGTGCTTCATCCCAAAGCCCTCCCCCGAGCTGGGCTCTGCGCGCGCTCAGCGGCTCTGCACAGTCCCGGGAGGGTTTAAAGGGTGCTGGGCAGGAGTTCGAGGCTAGATCCGCGGCACTGGGTCTAAACGGTGACTTCCTTCCTGGCACCGATTTGCTAATGCTTCTGTATCTCAGCTTTTTAAATCATTTCAAGGAAATAGCCACACAGACATTGCATTCTCCCTCCGTTTTTAAGACTGCATTCCGCAACCTTACGTTTGTTCAAAGGTTGGTGTGGTGCAAAACACCGTCCCTTCTTGGCATCTGTAGCATTTTATATTTTCACCATCTGCGTCTTACACATACACACACGCTGCACTGATCTGAGGATTGCAAACTCTCCGAAGTGCTGTTTCCTGAACTTTTCTTTCTTTCTTTTTTTCTTCCTTCCTTCCTTCCCTTCTCTCTCTTTCTTTCTTTCTTTCTTTCTTTCTTTCTTTCTTTCTTTCTTTCTTTCTTTCTTCTTTCTTTCTTTCTTTCTTTCTTTCTTCTTTCTTTCTTTCTTT
Source organism: Cebus imitator (assembly GCF_001604975.1). Lineage (NCBI taxonomy): Eukaryota > Metazoa > Chordata > Mammalia > Primates > Cebidae > Cebus > Cebus imitator. Next base: position 13,455,151 of record NW_016107321.1, read on the forward strand.
CTTTCTTTCTTTCTTTCTCTTTTTCTTTTTCTCTTTCTTTCTCTCTCTCTCTCTCTCTCTTTCTTCTTCCTTCCTTCCTTCCTTTCTTTTTCTTTCTCTCTCTTTCTTTTTCTTTCTTTTATTTTCTTTCTTTCAAGAAGGGCTGTTAGGAGCGAACTATCTTCAACACTTGACCAAGGCAACTTTTAAAAAGCCGATTTGAGGCCGGGCGCGGTGGCTCACGCCTGTAATCCCACCACTCTGGGAGGCCCAGGCGGGTGGATCACCTGAGGTCAGGAGTTCAAGACATGCCTGACCAACATGGTGAAACCCTGGGTCTACTAAATACACAAAAATTAGCTGGGCCTGGTGGCAGGCGCCTGTAGCAGTCCTGGCTGCTCGGGAGGCCGAGGCAAGAGAATCGCTTGAACCCGAGAGGCGGAGGTTGCAGTGAGCCGAGATGGCGCCACTGCACTCCAGCCTGGCTACAGAGCTAGACCTGTCTCTAAAAAANAAAAAAAAGCAGGCTTGAGCATGAAGTCTTTTCTAAACGGCAGAAGTTAATCTTTTAGATCAAACTATGCCATATTCCAATCTTTAGACACGATCACATCTCTAATATGCAAGCACACAACTCAGAAATCAAAGCCTATGTTAAAAGTTCAGATTTCAGGCAGCCCTAGAATACTTCACTTCTTTCTCATTGAAGCTTCAGGTTTGTTCTTTATAAAGACACGAATGATGAATGAGTTGGTGTGCTCTCGCAATTTTAATACACTTTTTTTTGTACGCCAATTTTTTGTTAGGGTAGGTCCATCAGGTCCCCTGGGTTTGTCCCCATCTTTCATCATTTTCCTATTTATCACTTCATGCCTTCCTTGCCTGCCTGACCCCGTTAACACCAGCTCTTCCCCTACGCAAACAAAAAGAAAAGTTTTACTATTGCACTTCTCTTCAGACAATGAGGATTTTGTTCATGACTGCTTGGGGCAGGGAGGAGGGAGGGGAGCCTCGGCGTGGACCACAGTGGGCACAACAAAGAGAAGGGTGGGCGAGGAACAGGAGAATTGGAAAAATTGAATCAAGTCCAGGAGAGCTGGCTGGCATGGCACGTAGTTGCGCCTTTTGGGCACCAGGGGGCGCGATGCACCACACTGGGGTCCAGAGGGTGCGGCGTGAAGGCCGCTTCCTTGCTGGCAAAAGAACCTTGTCAAAAAAAAATCAGCTTCAGCCTCTCCAAAAACCTGGCTTCCGTTTCATATCCCGGCAAATACCCGGCCTGGCGGGGACAGGGAGTGATGGGCCTTGTCCTGACTCAGTGAGATATTGCCTGGAAGCTGCCTCCCAGACCCAGGCACTAAGCAGCTTCCTAACCTTTTATCTTCTCTAGAGAAGTCTCAACTCTAGTTCACAAATTGCTCCAATAGTAATGAGTCTGGTGTGTGTGAAATGCTGCAGGTACTGACCATCCCTCTGGAGTCCACAGAGCCAAGGGGGCGGGCAGCTCCGCCATTCCTCTCCTCCCAATCCCAGCCCCACAGGGTCCTGGCTGTGCAGATAGACCATGGATAAAGACGACTTGGGACCTTGCATCAGGGTCTACATTAATAAGTCCCTTCCCCAGAGATGCCCCAGGAGCCGCGGGTGATCTGGGATCTGAGGGCTCAGCTCTGCATCATTTCTCAGCACCAGCGGCTGGGGACCCACAGGGCTATTATCTGGTGCCTCTTCTGAAATCGAGTCTGCCCTTGAACAGCTAAATGAATCTCCAGCTCCTCTCCTTTCTATCAGCCCAAATTCTAACAATGGGACAAGCAACAGCTATTCCACCGAGCTGGATAAGAAAAAAAATTAAAAACACACAAAACGTCACTAGTTACACATTTAATACCCTAAACAACACTTTCAAAGGTCACTGTACTGCTGTTCAATTTTGGCACTTAAACATTTCTTTTTATGACATTTATGAAGACACTAACACATCTGATTTTATATATATATATTTTAACTCAGAGTCTCACTCTTGTCGTCCAGGCTGGAGTGTAATGACACAATCTCGGCTCACGGTAACCTCCGCCTCCCAGGTTCAAGCGATTCTCTTGCCTCAGCCTCTCCAATAGCTGGGATTACAGGTGCCCGCCACCACGCCCAGCTAATTTTTGTATTTTTAGCAGAGACCGGGTTTCACCGTGTTGGCCAGGCTGTGTCCAACTCCTGACCTCAGGTGATCCGCCCACCTCAGCCTTCCAAAGTGCTGGGATTACAGGCGTGAGCCACTGTGTCCGGGCTTAAAGAGGCAATTAAAATTTCAAGGCAGAGCAATAGATCATGTGGCAAGTTGTAGACTCTCTCAGCCAATGGGTCTCCTTTGATCTCTGCCTCTAAGAATGATCAGGGACAGGGTGCATGGTGCAGCTGCCTAGCGAGCCTCTGCCTGTCTGCATTCACAAAGAAAAGTCATCAATCAGGATAAAAGCAGGAGTGGAGATGAGACCTGAGGTCACTGTCCAATGCAGGTGACTTTCCTGTATCATTTCCATTCTCTGCTTTTGTCAGGATTTTTAGAGGAAGACATCACCACCCAAAGCAAGAATTATAGGAAAAGTTTTGCTGTATAATACATAGGTGGATGACGGAAAATGTGTTTTCCCAAATCTGAAGAGTTCACTCACCAAATTTTTTTTTGAGACGGAGTTTTACTCTGTCACCTAGGCTGGAGCACAGTGGCGTGATCTTGACTCACTACAACCTCCGCCTCCTGGGTTCAAGCGATTCCCCTGCCTCGGCATCCCGGGCAGCTGGGACTACAGGCGCACACAACCACACCCAGCTAATTTTTGTATTTTTAGTAGAGGCAGGGTTTCACCATGTTGGCCAGGCTGGTCTTGATCTCCTGACCTTGTGATCCACCTGCCTTGGCCTCCCAAAGTACAGGGATTACAGGTATGAGCCACCCACCTTGGCCAATTTTTTGTATTTTTAGTAGAGATGGGGTTTTACCATGTTAGCCAGGATGGTCTCTAACTCCTGACCTTGTGAGCCACCGCCTCAGCTTCCCAAAGTGCTGGGATACAGGTGTGGGCCACCGTGCCTGGCACACTCAACAAATATTTACCAAGCTGTTGCTCTATATTGATTATTCGAAACACCCAGGGATTAATCAGATACTCTCCCTGCCTTGGGGAGCTCAGTCGTGGGTGGTGGACATACCCAAGGGCAGGAGTGGGCAGCTCCAGTTTGGCTGACCTCTAAGATAACCTTAGAGCCAGTGTCTGAAGGGATGGGAGACATTCCCTACCTGGGGCACAAAGGAAGGTGGCCCATAGTGAGGAAAAAGCATGGGCAGAGACGCCAAGAGCAGGACATCTGGGCAATCATGAGTGGGTTCCTTACAGCTATGAGGCTTGGAGTCTACTTGAGGAGGTCTGGAGGCGTTTGGGGGCTTAAGGGGAAGACAATACTGGAGATGAAACTAAAAATATTTATAAAGTGTTTTGAATGACATGTTAAAGGCACTGTCAAATTATCCATTAAAAGTGAGCAAAGAATCTGAGTAGCCATTTTCTACAGAAAATACACAAATGACCGACGAGCGCATGAAAGTATGTCCAGCATTGTTAGCCATTAGAAAAATGCAAATCAAAACCACCTCACACCCACTAGGATGACTATAATAAAAGAGAAAAAAGAACAGGTTGGGTGCAGTGGCTCACACCTGTAACCCAGCACTTTGGGAGGCCGAGGTGGACAGGTCACCTGAGGTCAGGAGTTTGAGACCAGCCTGGCCAACATGACGAAACTCCGTCTCTACTAAAAATATAAAAATTAGCTGGGTGTGGTGATGGGCACCTGTAATCCCAGCTACTCGGGAGGGTGAGGTACAAGAATTGCTTGAACCCAGAGGGGTGGAGGTTGCAGTAAGATGAGATCCCGCCATTGCACTCCAGCCTGGGCAACAGAGTGAGACTCCATCTCAGAACAAAGGACAACAACATAAAGCCGATGTGCCTGGTTTAAAAAATGGGGACAGGTGGCGGAGGCAGGGAAGACCACAATAACAATGAATGGGGACACTGGAACCCTCGTACATTGCTAGTGGGGAGGTAAAATGGTACAGCTGCTTTAGAAAATAGGCTGGTAGTTCCTCAAAATGCTAAGCATAAATTTACTGTATGACCCAGCAATTCTCCTAGACATATACCCAAGAGCAATGAAAATGTACACACACACACACACACACACACACAAATTTCCATCAATGTTTGTTACGGCATAATATTCCTAGTAGCCAAAAGTGGAAGCAACCTAAACATCTATCAACTCATGCAGAGATAAATAAAATTGAGTTTATCTAATGGAAATGGGTTAGTAATAAAAAGAAGGTACTGAAACATGCTGTAACAGAGATGAACATTGAAAAAGCTTTAAGTGAAAGAAGCCAGTTACCAAAGAGTGTACGTTGTTTACTTCCATTTATTTGAAATGTCTACAAGAGGCAAATCTATAGACATAAAGTGGTTAGTGGTTACCTAGGACTGGGGGTTTGGGTGGGAGAGGGAGTGGCAACTAACCAGGATGCAGTTTCTTTATGAGGTAATGGAAATGTCCCGGCGGGACGCGGTGGCTCACGCCTATAATCCCAACACTTGGGAGGCCAAGGCAAGCAGATCACTTGAAGTCAGGAGATTGAGACCAACCTGGCCAACACGGTGAAACCCCATCTCTACTAAAAATACAACATTTAGCCGGGTGTGGTGGTGCATGCCTGTAATCCCAGTTACTCAGGAGGCTGAGGCAGGAGAATAGCTGGAACCCAGGAGGCGGAGGCAGCAGTGAGCCAAGATTGCGCTGTTGCATTCCAGCCTGGGTGACAGAGCAAGACTCCCTCTCAAAAAAAAAAAAGAAAGAAAGAAAGAAAGAAAAAACAAAATGTCCCACAGTTGATTGTGGGGATGGTTATACAACTCTGTGAATATACCAAAAACCACTGAATTGTGTACTTTAAATGAGTCAACTGCATGGTATATGAATTATAGCTCCCAAAAGCGGATTTGTTTCTTTAAAAAAGAATTTTGTGCTGCTGGTTCTGAAGATTACAGGCAACCACTGGAAGCTTGAGGCAAGGGATGGTGGCACTGAGTTTGGCTGTGATTTAGAAAAGGCAACTGGCTGGGAGGATGCAGGGAAGAGGCTGACGGATCAAAAGAGATGGACGCGGTGGTGAGGAAGCTGAGGGTGGAGTCTACAGTTATGGCGCCCATGGGATGAAGGATGCAATTTGACTCTGTGGGATCACCCGGATGGAAGGTGTCCATGAAATAAGAATGGCTTGGAATCCTGAGGAAGAGGAATCTGAAAAATGACCCTGAGAATGGACAGGGATTGGGGTGATCAGGGAGAAAGTGGCAGCAGAAGCCACACGGGAGAGGATTAAAAAATGGAAGCAGCGGTCCAGAGTGGCAGCTCAAAGCAGTGACACAGGCTGGGCGAGGTGGCTCGCACCTGTAATCCCGGCACTTTGGGAGGCCAAGATGGGAAGGATCGCTTGAGGCTAGGAGTTCGAGACCAGCCTGGGCAACACAGCAAGACCCCATCTCTATAAAAAACAAAAACTAAAAACAAAGCAGTGACACAGGAAGAGAAGTGGAGAGGCCCCGCAGTGGCCAGTCTGGAGGCAGGACCAGCGGACAGATAGCTGCAATAAAGCGGCAACTTTCCTCTTCCTTTCCTGAAAGGGAGGGGATGGGGACCACGACACCAGAATTCAAACCAGTATTAGGCTCTTCAACTTCCTCCAAGGATGCTTAGGTATTTAACCCAAATACGGGTATCAGGAATGGAAAATGGACTTGCACACCAAATTCAACCCTCCCTGGTCTCCTCTCCTCTCCTCTCATTTTCTTTTCAACCTGGCATTACCCTTGGAGGAAAATCAGCCAAAAACCAGTAGGGTCTCTTTTCTTCTTGCTGGAAAAGTACAGATGAAATAGAAGGGAGAATCTATGCCATTGCGATTCCTTTAAATGGACTTTGAGAGCGTGTTTGGAGTTCTAACAGGGTAGCGCAGCTACGTGTATACCCTTGACCGAAGACCGGTCCTCCCCTATCGGGGATGGTTGTCCTCGTCGACCAAGTGCGCAGCTTCAGGAGGGACGTACGTGGAGCAGTGAGGGAGGAGGGGCGCCCACTTAGCCAGCCAGATCAGCCAAATCAACCCTGGCGGTCAGTGGGGTGACAGATGTTGCAGCCAGGTATCGCTCACCCCGTCATTCCTTAAAACGCTCCAAGGTAATTTAAAGTTGAGTGAAATATAGCCCCAAACTGGATAACTGTAAAAGAGAAGATATATCTGGCCGGGTGTGTTGGCTCACACCTGTAATTCCAGCACTTTGGAAGGCTTAGGCCAGGTGGATCACCTGAGGTCAGGAGTTTGAGACCAGCCTGACTAACATGGTGAAACCCCATCTGTCCTAAAAATACAAAATATTAGCTGGGCGAGGTGGCACACGCCTGTAATCCCAGCTACCCCAGAGGCTGAGGCAGGAGATCGCTTGAACCCGGGAGGCGGAGGTTGCAGTGAACCAAAATCGTGGTATTGCACTCCAGCTTGGGCAACAAGAATGAAACTCTGTCTCAAAGGAAAAAAAAAAAAAAAGAGGCTACATAGCTATCTAGATATCTATATCGGTAACTAGATATCTATCTATATCTAGATAATGGGTTTAGATAGGTGGATGGGGATCTATCCGCGTCTATCTGTACATTCGTCAATCTAAATGACACTGTCAGGCTGTCTATAGGATGGGCAGGCTCTCCTGCAATCAGCGTATTCTAAGTCTCTGCTGCATTCAGTGCACATAGACAAATATCAGCTAACTGAATTTCATGGCGCAGTTGAATTGGACATGTTTGTATAGACATGGTTATTTCTATTCAAAATCCAAGATAAATACTCTGAAGAATAGTTTCTCAAAGGAATTGTTATGATACAACAGAAACACTAAAGGAGAATTTTAAAATTACTTAAAAAGCAGAGGAAAATAAACATTAAAAACTCAAATAATAAAAGTGATGTAGAATAAATATTATTTCTCTCCTTATTGAGTCCACATATATTTATTTCTTTACCTAGGCAATACCATATGAAAGGTATAGATTTATGTACAAGTATGTTTACTGTTTAGAATGTATAACATTTAAAGTATCTGAGTGTTCTAACAGTAAGGAAATAGTATACCTGTCTTTTCAGTGGAATTTATGGCAAAAACAACACGTTTGAAGCAGTTAAAAGGACAAAGAGGGAAATGGGGAAAAAAATTTCCCAGAAATGATGTACATGAGCTTTTCTTTGAGGTCTCTCACTCTGTCACCCAGGCCGGAGTATAAATGGTGAGATTCACTGCAACCTCAACCTCCCGTGCTCAAGAGATCCTCCTGCCTCAGTCTCTGGAGTAGCTGAGACTACAGGCATGCACCACCACACCTAGATAATTTCTTTATTTTCATTTTTTTTGTAAGAGATGGGGTCTTGCTGTGTTACCCAGGCTAGTCTCAAACTCCTGGGCTCAAGTGATCCTCCCACCTTGACCTCCCACAGCACTGGAATTACAGGCATGAGCCACTGCACCGAGCCAAGTGCATGAGTTTCTAGACTGAAAGAGCTCATAAGAAGCCAGCAAACTGAATGGAAACGGATTCATGTGGAGAGTCCTCATTACAAGATATGTAGAAGACTGAAGATCAAAAGGAGTCCATGAGCTACACAGGAATGAAGAATCAAAACAGCATCAGATTCCAACGGCAAGGCATCTATCAAGGCGACAGTGACAGAGAATCCTAAGGTATCTGAACACACTCAATAGAAATTGACTCAATGACGGGAATATTTGGGACCACGATTTTGACAAGCGTGAGGAAGACGTCACACCTTTTGTTCCCTTTCCTAGTCCATTCAGGCTGCCATAAAAGCACCATATAAACCCATGGCTTGTAAACAACAGGCACTTTTATTTCCCACAATCTCAAAGTCAGAGATCAGGAGGCCAGTGTGGTTGGGATCTGGTAATCCTGGATTCTTCTGGACTGCAGACTCCTCCCTGTAACCTCACATAGCGAAAGGGAAGCGGCGCCTTTCATAAGGACACTAATCCCATTCATGAGAGTTCCACCCTCATGACCTAAGTATCTCCAAAAGGCTCCATCTCCAGATACCACCACCTTGGGGTTAGGATTTCAACATGTAAATCTGGGGAGATGCAAACCTTCAGTCCATAATGCCGAGCTTACACAATCAGGCCACCGGGCTTACGGCTAAGACTGGCAGGCGGCGGCTTGGGAGCAGATCCTGGCTCTGCTACCAGACTATTTGGTTGGACACTATCAATCTGCCACTTCATTTACAGATAACAGTTATTTGGAAAGCAGGAATTCTCTTGCTGTAATCTCTGGTTACTGCATTGTGTAAGGCTGTATGCTAATCGTCTTGTCAAGGGAAGTACCAGAAGGGTGACTGATTATTCCAGTGTTAGAAAACCATGTCAACATATATTGATGTTTTCTTCATTTCATTTGACTTTAGCTCATTTTGCATCATCCTTGAGATAAGGGACTCCCTTATGCCACCAGTCACATACTTCAGTATCAATTGCTCACATCCTCCAATCAATTCTTTCAGTATTTAATATTTGGCTTAAAGCAAATGAAGCTGTTCTCATGTTTTAAAGAGTTCGAGAAATACGCTGTTCTTAAAACTGGGGATACTGAAATTGAAACCCAGTGATCTTTGGCAAGCTTCCATCAAGCACATTCCTATCTGAAATATATATAAGCCCTGGCATTTTTCTTTTAATGTCAGACAGGTTATTTTCTCGGGAGATGTTTTGCCTAGAGAAGAAAAGATTAAAGGAAAGACATGATAAATGTTTTCAAATGCTTAGAGGGCTGCCATGTGGAAAAAGGAGGTGAGTTTATTCTGTGTAGTTCCAGAAGGCAGCCCTGGGAACAGAGAAGAGCAGTTGGAGGGAGGCATATTTGAGCTCCAGGGGAATAAATGGCTTCCTTTTATGGAGAAAACGCCGCAAGCTTTCAAGTGGTTAAGCAGAAGAGCCTCCTGCGCGGGGTGGGCTCCTGGTTCAGAGAACCTCCAAGCTCTTTTCTACAAAGGCTTCTCTGGTCCCAAATCTGACTTTCCAGTGGGTCCATCATGGAGGTGGTGTTATGAGCTGAATTGTGTCCCCCACAAAATTCACATTTGAAGTCCTAACCCCCGGTACTTCAGAAAGTTATTGCATTTGGAGACAGGGCCTTTAAGGAAGTGATTGGGTTAAAATGAGGTCATTAGCCTGGGCCTTAAAAAGAACAGGAGTCCTGGCTGGGTGTGGTGGCTCACATCTGCAATCCCAGCACTTTGGGAGGCCAAGGTGGGCTGATGACTTGAGGTCAGGAGTTCAAGACCATCCTGGCCAACATGGTGAAGAGTAGAATCCCATCTATACCAAAAATACAAAAATTAGCCAGGTGTAGTGGTGTACACCTGTAATCCCACCTACTCGGGAGGCTGAGGCAGGAGAATCACTTGAAACCAGGAGGTACGGGCCGGGCGCGGTGGCTCACGCCTGTAATCCCAGCACTTTGGGAGGCCAAGGCGGGTGGATCACAAGGTCAAGAGATCGAGACCATCCTGGTCAACATGGTGAAACCCCGTCTCTACT
>NW_016107321.1:13465264-13473224 GCF_001604975.1 Cebus imitator
AAAAAAAAAAAAAAAAAAAAAAAAAAAAAAAAAAAAAAAAAAAAAAAAAAAAAAAAAAAAAAAAAAAAAAAAAAAGATTAGAAAGAAAAATCATAAAAGTATTTTTATAAAAAGGCATAATGGAATTACCAAGTGGACTGCTGCCTGCCTAAGGTCGCTTGGGTGTCTTTACTCGCTAATCCACTATTTTATTTTTAGTGCCCATATAACTAGCAATATTGATATTAGCCACAGAATTTTGGAGATGGGTAAGGATGCTCATTATAGATGAAAACTGACTTGCAATGAGATAAAGAGATGCATTTAAATCAAGGTCATGCAGAAAATAGTAATTAAAGCAGTCTTAGCTGTGTCTAGCCCCCTAAAATTAATTGATTTATGAAAGGGAGGAAGGATGAACAGAAGTCTTGCTGTTCTTCCTCCTTGCCCCTTTTGTCAGGTCGGAAGGAAAAAGAAAAGTTCACTGCACTGTCAGACTTGAATACAGTTCAGAGGAAAACATCTTGACGGCTGATTACAGAAAAATAAATCTGTGTTTCTTTAAGGATGAAGGCAGTGAAATATTTGTACCAGAAATTTGTCAATGACATAAGTAATTTCAGAGCAGCCTTGCTAAACAAAAATTGCTGTGGAGCAGGAGAATGAATTAAAACCAGTTCCCAGAAATTGCATACCATATACTTTTACCTAAGTTCAAGGCCTGTTTTGTGTGTGTTCCCTCCAGTCTTCAAAACATGACAAAACAGGATACAGCTTGAGAAAATGTCATGCAATAATACTGTATTTGAAATACTGAAGCGTGTACGAGGGGACCCCTCTCTTTGTCTACTGGGCACTTGTGTTTGATAGTGTTACTAGGAATCCGCATTTAATCACATGCAGGTCAGGGTCTGATTTCATGTTTCCAGGCAACACCTGGCTAACCAACAGCAAGCACCTGTGAGAACCCAGCATGGTGCAGTCCTGAAAAGGACCTGGCTTTGTCAGTGCTGATGCAACAAAGGAAAGAGAGCTTTGGATAAAACGTACAAAGCCACAGTATTCAACTACAAAGGAAATGAACTGATACAGAGTTAAAGCCAACAGATCCTCCTCACCTCAATGATTATAAATGTAATACTGTGAACTCCACATGAAAATGTGTCTTCATTTATCCAAATATTTGCTGAGCACTTCCTCTGTTCCAGCTACCGATCCAGGCTCAGAGGATTCAGCCCTGAACAAAACAGCCCCCTGCACCCCATCTCCTGCCATAGACCACCCTCTGAATCCCCATCTCAAGAAATTTCTGCCCTCAAGATTCTTATGTTTTATTTTATATTTTTGAGACAGGGTCTCAATCTGTTGCCCAGGCTGGTACAGTGGTGTAATCATGGCTGACCGCAGCCTCAAACTCCTGGGCTCAAGTCAAGTGATCCTCCCACCTTAGCCTCTCAAGTAGCTGGGAATACAGGCACGCACCAGCACGTCCAGCTAATTTTTAAAATTTTTGTGAGACAGGGGTCTCACTATGTCTCTCAGGCTGGTCTCGAATTCCTGGGCTCAAGTGATCCACCCTCCTCGGCCTCCCAAAGCTCAGATTATAGTTGTAAGCCACCGCACCTGGGCTTGATTCTTATATTTTATCGGAAGCGAGGGTGAGAGACAGATGTCAAATGCCAGATGTGAACAGCTGGTGTGGAGAAAAGTAAAGGAGGACAGGAGGGCTGCGATGTGGTAACAGGTGCATCTAACAGGACACCAATTCTGTCACAATTTGAAAATGAAATAGAAAAGGAATCAACTCATAAAACTAGTCCCTCTGGGCAGAGAAAGCAGCCTCTTGCAGAAAAACAGGAATGGGGTGGGGGGAGTCATCTTTAAAGAAACTCGGAGCAGGTCTTAGGGTGCCTGCTCTGCAGATAAAGTTATTAAATGTTCAAAGCAAAGAAGAACAACTTTTAACTCGAGAATGGATTTTCTGTAAGGTAACAAGATCTGTAGGGAGGGCTGGGATTATCTGGCGGTAACCTTTTAGCCTTTCTGCTTCCCTGAGGAACTGTGCGCCAGGAGCTGGTGGGTTCAAATGGCAAATTAAATAAAAGCAGACCGTGACAGTAAGTGCCATTAGAAAAATGAAATTCTCCATAGTGTTGTATTTGTTACTACATCTAGGGGAAAATACTCAGATGTAGAAAAGTGAAATCCTGTAAAATGTTAAGAAATACGCCCTTTCAAAGGCTTCTGCTTTAAGCAACAGTATTTTGGGGGTTTTTGCTTTTTATTTTTCCCCCGGGGGCTGGGGGTGTGATCACAGCTGGTGTCACAGTGGTGGTCCACGTGCAAATACCAGGAGCCGCTGGACCACTCTCTGATTAGCGTAACAAGGCCTGGTTCATCTGGTCACTGGCTGACAGTTTTAAGGCAGCTGGCCCCAGAGTGGCAAATGCCAAGGGCAGAGCACCCAGCTGCTTCCTGCTCCATTGCTGCTCGTGTAAATATCCTCAACTCTGGGTATGCAGAGTGTGAAGCCTCTGTGAACAAAAAATATTTAAGGTCGGCCTTGGTGGCTCACGCCTGTAATTCCAGCACTTTGGGAGGCCAACGTGGGAAGAAGCTTGAAGCTAAGAGTTTGCGACCAGCCTGGACAACATGGCAAGAACCTGTTTCTATAAAAACATTTTTAAAACTTATCTGGTGCGGTGGCATGTGCCTGTAGTCTTAGCTGCTGGGAAGGCTGAGGCAGGAGGATCACATGTGCCAGGAAGTTTGAGGCTGCATTAAACCATGATTGTACTGCTGCACTCCAGCCTGGACAACACAGAAAGCCCCTCTTAAAAAAAAATTCTAAAGCTAAGGAAAAGACTGCCATTGTTTGTTTGCTCACAGAAACAAATGTGACCTGCGAAGGATGGAGAAAAGATGGTTTTCACATGCTTTAAAATGTTTGCTGTATGCACTCTGCAAAGAGGCAAATCTCAAAAAGAAAACAAGTAACTGCCTGGTAAGTGATTAATTCAAATGTGTGAAGACCTGAGATAATCACTGGATTACTTGCATATGACAAGGAGTTCTGCAGACACTTTATTTCAAAATCAAATATGCTATTAACAAATTTAATAAGGTATTGTTTTTTGAGTAATTGATTTTCCTCAGCTGTTTGGAAAAAAAAAATCATCTGCCTAACAGATACTAAGATTGAATTTCACATTTAAATTTCAAAGTTTTTCTAATTTGTAAAAGTTAAAAAAATAAAATAGAGACAGGGTTTCGCCATGTGGCTCAGGCTGACCTTGAAATCCTGGATTTAAGCGATCTGCCTCCCTTGGCCTTCCAAAGTGCTATGATTACAGGTGTAAGCCACTGCGCCCAGCCTTCCAAAGTTTTAAATCTAAAATTGGCCTCAGTCCAAGATACAATTTAAAAATCATTCTTGTTTGTTTGTTTGAGACAGTTTCATTTTTGTTACCCAGGCTGGTGTGCAGTGGTGCAATCTGGCTCACTGCGTCCTCTGCCTCCTGGGTTCAAGTGATTCTCCTGCCTCAGCCTCTTGAACAGCTGGGATTACAGGCATCCACCACCAGACCCAGCTAATTTTTTTGTATTTTTAAAAGAGGCAAAGTTTTACCATGTTGGCCAGGCTGGTCTTGAACTCCTGAACTCAGGTGATACACCCCCTCAGCCTCCCAGAGTGCTGGAATTACAGGCATGAGCCAACACGCCTGGCCTCTTCTTTGGGTTTTTAACAAACAGAAAAGCATACAAGCCATGGACTATAAAACGATTGATAATCTGGGGTACGGAAAGGGAGCTTTTCTTTTTTCTTTTTTGCATCTTTTCAGCAGGGCAATTAATACACATTATATATGTATAATATAGATGCACATATAATAAATGTATATTAATTTATTATATATGTATAATATATATGCATATTTATTATATATGATATACATATATAATAAATATATACATAATATGTATTTATTATATATGTATAATATATATGCATATGTAATGAATGTATATTAATTGCCCAAAACTAATGGCACTTGTGCAGCCTCTGTGAATGTTGGGAGAAGCACAGCAGGACAGAACTTCTGAGTTAGGGAGAGGAAGCCCAGCTGCATTTCTATATAAGCAGTTTGTATAAACTAAAAATCCCGAAGCTCAGAAGAGAGGGACTGTTCTCTGAGGCTAAAGTAATTAGTTGTGTTTATTTTTTATGACAAAGAAATGTTTGTGTCCATGCCTCAGCGTGTATGTGCTTATAGAAGGCCACCAAATGATATAATCAAGCCCATTCCCAAAACCTACATGTATCAGACCCTGCTGTACAGTTGAGACAATATTTAGTACGCAGTTGCTTCTTTCTAGCATTTAAGAAAGTTTACAAAGAAACAGAATTCCGTTTTCATTATAGGAGGAGGGTTGGTTCTGAATTACCAGTATTTCCAGTTTTAGAAAGAGCAAGTGAGTCAAGATGGGAAAAATATTTTCACCACTGACTTTGTCTAAATATTGTCTGCCACTGCACATTAAAAACCTGCTGGCAGGAATGCCCCTTGTTCATTATTTTCTCCCAACAGTTGATCTTGCTATTTTATCTACAGCAGGACCAAATTCCACTGGGAGCCGATCCTCCCAGAGACCAAGATGGGCCAGTCCTCTTCTTATTTAAGTGGACAGTGGTAGGAACAAAGGTGTCCTAAATCCTACAGTTCAGTGTTACATGCCAAATTATGCCTTTGTCTATACTACAGCAAACTGTCATGTAGAATTCTGATTTCTGGAAGCAACCATAAAACCTAATCACGAGCAGTCGGGCAGGTGGCTCACGCCTGTAATCCCAGCACTTTGGGAGGCTGAGGCAGGCGGATCACCTGAAGTCAGGAGTTCAAGACCAGCCTGGCCAACATGGTGAAACCTCTTCTCTACTAACACTACAAAAATTAGTCGGGCGTGGTGGTAGGTGTCTGTAATTCCAGCTACTCCGGAGGCTGAGGCAGGAAAATCGCTTGAACCCGGGAGGTGGAGATTGCAGTGAGCTGAGATCGTGCCACTGCACTCCAGCCTGGGTGACAGAGTGAGACTCTGTCTCAAAACAAAACAAAATAAAACAAAAACCTAACCATGAGTTATCACTATGTCAAATGCAAGAAAAAATGCTGTTTAATAATTTAACATGAAGATTCTGTATTTACATTGCCAGACTATTAATTATCATCTGCTAGGCAGAAAAAACAGAGAAAGAAAAAAAAAAAAAAAAAAACCAAGCGAGTATGCCAGGTTGCCACAGAGACCCTGATAAATGAAGAGAATAGTGGTTGAAACTAAAATAGCAAAAGCTCACCCCAAAAGTAAGGCCTCCAGAAACGCTTCTAGTGGGGAGCCTCTGCAGTCCTGGGCTATGGAATGGAGGAACATCTAGCTCTTTTTTCTTAGAGGGCAAGGCTTTTTCAAGATCTTGGGAAGGACAAGGTATATTAATTGGCTGGTCACGGTGGCTCACGCCTGCAATCCCAGTACTTTGGGAGCCTGAGGCTGGTGGATCACTCGAGGTCAGGAGTTCAGGACCAGCCTGGCCAACACAGTGAAATCTCGTCTCTACTAAAAATACAAAAATTACCCAGGCATGATTGCGGGCACCTATAATCCCAGCTACTCAGGAGTCTGAGGCAGAAGAATCCCTTGAACCTGGGAGACAGAGGTTGCAGTGAGCCGAAATCATGCCTCTGCACTCTAGCTTGGGTGAAAGAGCAAGGCAGGGTCTCAAAATAAACAATAACAAAAAAATGTATATTAATTACCACTCTTCTGCAGCTGGGCGTGATGACTCACATCTGTAATCTCAACACTTTGGGAGACTGAGGCGGGCAGGTCACTTGAGGTTGGGCGTTCGAAACCAGCCTGGACAACGTGTGAAACCCTGTCTCTACTAAAAGTACACAGATTAGCCAGGTATGGTGGCATTGGTCAGCTACTCAGGAGGGTGATGCAGGAGAATCACTTGAGCCTGGGGGGTGGAGCTTGCACAGAGCTGAGACTGAGCCAGTGCACTCCAGCCTGGGTCACAGAGTCAGGCTTCATCTCAATAAATAAATAAATAAATAAATAATCCCCACTCTTCCTGCATGAGGGATTTGATATTTGCTCAGATCTCCGAGGCCATGGTCAGAAGCCTGGGTCAGCTAAGGGAGACGACGGAATAGTCATAGGGGTGGGACTGAATCACTCACTGTGAAAATCACTGTTTACCCACGTGGCTGAAATGTAAGAGAAATCACCTCTGGATTAAGGGAAGATAATCTTGAGACCACCAGTAAACATGCCACAGATTAAAGAAGAATTTCCATGCTATTTGGGATTCTATTAAAAAAAAAAAGTATGTCCCTGCCCCAACCCTCCCTCCTCTTATCCATCCTACAGATCAGCTAAGTCAAACAGGAAGCCTCTGGCACTCCCTTGGTGGCATAGTTCAGTGATCACACATTGTCCACTAAATACTTTTTTAACTACACTCTGCTTTCAGGGTCCTGTTATCTGGCCCCTTTTCCTTTCTGGGCTTTCATTCCACACCCTTCAACAACGCTTTGCTGGGGCTGGGCTGTTCCAACACACCAGCCTCCGAACCTGCCCCGCACAGTCAGAGCACAGTGGTTCAGCAGTTTTGGAATCTGCTGATCTGGATATGCATCTTGGGAACAATATTACCTGTTTCATAGGGTTGCTGTAACTATTGAAGGTGATAACACACAAAAGGCACCTCTCTGTGCCTTTTATAATAAGCACAGAGGGGCCCTATAATAAAAGCACATAAAGTGTTGGCTGTTGTGATTCTCCTCACTTTTACTGGCATTCCTTGTTTTGACCCATCTAAATCCAGCCTCCCCCAATCTCCCCTCTGACCTCAAGTGACTGTTCCACCTGAGCCCTGCAGCACTCATCCCTTGAACAATTCATCTGGAAATCACCAAAGTGCCTTGTCTTAACCTTATGGACTTGGCCATAGTAAGCCCACATGTGGCTGGTGCTTGACTTGATTCAAAAGTTAACAGGGGAAGGACAAAGCACGGGGCTTGGGAATTTGAGCTGGGTCCATTCCAATCATTTGGGTGAAAAATTATTTGAAACTCTCACACTAGGTCATGCAAATACTCCGCCTGTGAGACTGTGTATATTTCTAACTTTATATTGTGCCTGTGGTGCTATATACAGATAAGTATTCCCACCAACTTCAAAAGCAGCTCCCTGCTTGAAGCAGCTCTGTGGGGGAATCAAACAAGAAGAAAAACAGGTTCCACATGTTTGAAGAATCTCATCTAAGTGAAGCGATGTTGAATCTCCTTTGAAAGGACTTTTCCCTTCATTTGTCTCTCTTATTCATATTACACGAATCATTTGACTGCATGCCGAATCATCATTTTACAGATCTTTGATAGTGGTTATTAGTTATCCCTTCACTTATGATTAAATGGAACAATGAACTCAGCGTAGACAAAGGTCCTTCTTCAACATGCAACCTTTCACTTTTCACAAGAGACTTACTGGTCCACATGCGCTCAATTCTGACCTCCAGATATGGTTCCCCCATCCCCCATATGGGCAAAGATCAAATTCCAATACTGTGTCCAAACGATCACTCTTCAATAACCATGCCTCAAAGATCTCTAGGCTCAAGAGCTATAAAACATGCAGCACATCACCGGGTGCGGTGGCTCATGCCTGTGATCCCAGCACTTTGGGAGGCTGAGGAGGGTGGATCACCTGAGGTCAGGAGTTCGAGACCAGCCTGACCAACAGGGAGAAACCCTGTCTCTACTAAAAATACAAAATTACCTGGGCGTGGTGGCACATGCCTGTAATCCCAGCTACTCGGGAGGCTGAAGCAGGAGAATGGCTTGAACCCAGGAGGCAGAGGTTGCAGTGAGCTGAGATTGTGCCATGTACTCCAGCCTGGGCAACAAGAGTGAAACTCCAT
>NW_016107321.1:13474979-13476856 GCF_001604975.1 Cebus imitator
AAAAAAAAAAAAAAACAGCCTTAACTGAGGCTGGGGGTGTCCAGGACTTCTCTGAGGAAGAAGCTGGGACCTCACTTCCACAGGCAAGGGCTGCGTGAGAAAAGGATAAAGGGGTGCAGGGAAGGGGGACCCCTTGGTGCAAAGGCCAGTGAGCCCAGAGCCCAGCGAGCAAAAAGAGACATATAAAATGTGCATTTGGGTCACTGTTTCTTCCTGAAAATCATCACTACAATGGTCATTTGCAATTCTCCCCATAGGATGGCCTATACAATTGATGGCATCAGTTTCAAAATCAGCAGGGATGGCCGAGCTGGTGGCTCACACCTGTGATCCCAGTACTTTGGGAGGCCGAGGCGGGCGGATCACTAGGTGAGGAGTTCAAGACCAGCCTGGCCACCATAGTGAAACTCCGTCTCTACTAAAAATACAAAAAAATTAGCCAGGCGTGGTGGCACCTGCCTGTAGTCCCAGCTACTTAGGAGGCTGAGTGAGGCAGGAGAATCACTTGAACCTGGTAGGCAGAGTTGCAGTGAGTCAAGATTGTGTGACTGAACTCCAGCCTGGATGACTGAACTCCAGCCTGGGTGACAGAGCGAGACTCCGTCTAGGAAAAACAAAAAACAAAAACACAAAATCAGTACGCACGTAGGCAAGCCCTTGGTCATATCATATCATACTTTTTTTTTTTGAGACAGAGTCTCAGTCGCTCAGGCTGGAGTGCAGTGGCATGATCTTGGCTCACTGCAACCACCATCTCCCCAGTTCAAGTGATCCTCTTCCCTCAGCCTCCCATGTAGCTGGGATCACAGGTGTGCACCACCATGCCCGGCTAATTTTTGTATTTTTAGCAGAGACAGGGTTTCGCCATGTTGGCCAGGCTGGTCTCAGACTCCTGACCTCAAGTGATCCAGCCACATCAGCCTCCCAAAGTGCTAAGATTACAGGTGTGAGCCACCTCACCTGGCCTGCCCTTGGTCATATTTTTAATCCTGAGAATATAGGTAAAAAAAGGTTAAGCCAATAAAAAACAATAACCATTAGGAACCTAAATGTTTCAACATTATATACAACAATGTTATATATACAGATATCTCGTTTATCTTAAAACCAATGTGGGCAACTGCTATTATTTCCATTTTATAATAATGACACCAGGACTCAAAGCAATTCTGGTGGGGTAGGGTTGTCTTGCCCCAGGTCACACAGCTCAGGAATGGGGACATCCTGGCCTGAAGCCAAGTCCTGCCATCAGCTAATTCCAGGGTTTTTCTGTTTAAGGCTCCCAATATAAAGACAGGCACCATGTTTTGAAGGACCTGTTACTACACACAATTATGAAATGACTTAAAGGGTATTCCATAGTGCCAGACCTGCTTGATAAAAGCAATCTCAGCTCCGCACGCCATCTGACATCATTCCATCCTGCTTCCCGGCCAACAAATGACTCTGGCTACACCACTGATTTAGATCCTGAACCCTGACGGGACAGTGGGTTCAACACAGGGCAATCCAGAAGCCTTGAGCTGTGCAAAATTGATGTCACCTGGCTGTTCCCTGCTCCCAGCAAGGCTGTCCTTCAACTGCATGAGCTTCCTCCTGAAATAATACCACTGTAGTTTAATACTTACACTACAGATGGAATTGTTGGCTTCAAAATGCCCATGCTGAGTCCATTTATTAAACAGAATACTCAGATTACATTTCCACTTAAAGTCTTCTCTTACCAAAATATGAAAGATGAGAATTTTAAATGAAACCTAAAGACAAAAGCAGGGGGTAGGGAATGGAGAAGCGGGTAGTGTGTCTCCACAAAGCCCATCAGCAAAAATGTCAGAGTTTTTTTTTTTTTTTTTTTTTAAAGACAGATTTTTGCTCTT
>NW_016107321.1:13479015-13493407 GCF_001604975.1 Cebus imitator
TATATGTATATATAGGCACACAAGCATTTACTTAAAAAAGTAATGAGGAACACATGCTGTTTTATGACCTGATGGTTTCATACATTGTGGGTGCATTTCTTTATCAATAAACACACACACACCTTGCTTACCTTCAATCAGTCTCTCTTTTCCCTGCAGCTCAAATGGCCACAGGAGGCAGCATTTACACACAGCACTGCCCAGAGAGACTCTGAAAGATGCAGACACAACATAGTGGCACATGGGATTAGGGGAGCCAGATGGGATTCGAGGGCTGCCCAATGTAGGGAGGAAAGTAACATTGGGACTTAACTGTTACCAAACAAGAAAGGAAGAGAAAACGTGTATTTCACTTATGTGTATTTCACTTTTTCACCCCGAAGCTTCCTCACATAGTTTTATCCATCCACCCTGAACTGAACTTAGTTTTATAAATACAGTCATTTCTTTGGAGATGAGAACTAGACTTGAAAGACATGCTCCTTACACTTAAACATGGTAAGCACCAGAAAACCTATTTTCCCACTGGATTTGTGCTTCAAAAAGCATAAATACCTCCTTTGAACAAATCAAAACCCTAAGTGTTTTCAAGCTTATATCCTTTGAGTGGGTCAGCCAGAGTTTATTCCCATGAAGTATTACCACATTACAACTAAACAAGCTGTTAAAAAAAAAAGACCCTAAAAACCTCAAATGCTTCCAGCAACCGTATTTTCCTCTCATTTCTGTAAGAACAACAACCAGGAGTGTCCAAGTGGTAGCCAAGGCACCACGGAAAAACTACCAGACTTCTCCGTCCCCTTCCTTCTCCACAGGATCCCACAACTTGCCGGGGACCCCTTTGGCAGAGTAACCAACAAGAGTACCAGGCTCTTCAATGGAATTATAAAATAATGATGAGCCTTGACAGCTGTCAGGATGCTGGGGGCAGAGGAGGTAAGGCACTAAAGCAACTCTTTTCACTGCAGAAGTGATGCTTCCGGACCTACATCCTCATTGGATGATGAGGTACAAGTGGCCCAGCACTCCTGCAGTTCGCACAGTAGACGAGGCTCCAACAGTGCGATTCGTTCCACCCAGGGCAGTATGACCAAGGGGTAAACCTGTAAGTGTCCTGCGTGGGAAGGAACCAGAAGTCAACATAACCAGGACACACCCACAAAAGATGAGAATTAAAAAGATTATCTGAGAGCAATTTTAAATCCCGTGACAAAACTTGTAAAGAAACCTCTTCACTGTGTTTTTTTCCTTCATTCTAATAGAAAGTGTTTTGAAAGTAAATCTTCAAAAATATCAAACAGGCCGGGTGCGGTGGCTCCCACCTGTAATCCCAGCACTTTGAGAGGCTGAGGTGGGTGGATCGCCTGGAGTCAGGAGTTCGAGACCAGTCTGGCCAACATGGTGAAACCCCATCTCAACTAAATAAAAAATACAAAAATTAGCCAGGCATTGTAGTGCGAGCCCGGAATCCCAGTTACTCAGGAGGCTGAGGCAGGAGAATTGCCTGAATCCAGGAGACAGAGGGTGCAGTGAGCCAAGATTGCACCACTGTGCTCCATCCTGGGCTATATAATGAGACTCTGTCTCAAAAAAGTCAAATAGAAAAAACAAAAACCAGAGTATAAATCAGCAAACAATATCCCTGGAAGGCAATCTGGAACTAGGAATAACATTTTAAATATGCAAACCCATTAGCTGCACCATGCCATTCTAATACATATGGCATTACATATTTATGATGTGCAACACACAATCACTTATAATAGGGTTGGGCATGGTGGCTCATGCCTATGACCCCAGCACTTTGGGAGGCTGAGGCAGAAGGATCGCTTTAGGCCAGGAGTTTCACTGGGCAACAAAGTGAAACCCAGTCTCTACAAAGGTAAAATAAATAAATAATAAATACTTTATAATGGCGAAAAACCTTAAATGTCTATCGGTAGAGGGGAGTAGTTAAATTATGAGATGTTCGTATAATAGACAGCATCAAAAGCTATGAGGCAGATTTAGACACACTGATGTGTGAAGATATCCCTAGTTTAAGGGGGAAAAAAAAAAAGCAAGTTGATGAAAATGTTTGATTCTTTCATGTGTTTAAAATTAAATCAAACAAAAATGACCCACTAACAAAGAGGGAGAGGGGCAGAAAAGGGAGAGAGAAAAGGAGTCAGTGTTTGTATAAGCATGTTTTTTAAGTCTGGAATAACATGTACCAAATCTTTAATAATGGCTACCTCTATGGCACTGCTGTTGTTTGGTTTTATCTTTTTAGTGGGAGATTGAGAGAAGAGACATGATTTCCTTTTTACTCACTTTATCATTGTAAAAGTGAAAACCCATTAAATCCTAAAAGTCCTAGCTTCTTAGGATTCAAGCATGTTAAGAATCTGGCTTGCCAAGGTTCATAAATCTTTTTTTTCTTTTGAGACAGTCTCATTCTTGTCTGCCAGGCTAGACCGCAATGGCTCAGTCTCGGCTCACTGCAACCTCCCCCTCCCGGGTACAAGCAAGTCTCCTGCCTCAGCCTCCTGAGTAGCTGGGATTATAGGTGCCCACCACCACACCCGGCTAATTTTTGTATTTTTAGTTGAGACAGGGTTTCACTATGTTGGTCAGGCTGGCCTCAACTCCTGATCTCATGATCTGCCCATCTCAGCCTCCCAAAGTGCTGGGATTACAGGCATGAGCCACCGCACCTGGCCCATAAATGTTTTAAGATCACCTAAGCCAACAGGCCACACTGTGGGCTTTCACTCTTCTGTTTATAACACCTCCAAATGTAAATAGCATATTAATGTCCTCAGCTAAGCCATTCATCAAAAACATTGACCAGGACAGAGCCCAGCACATGACAGTTCTACAGCAGACCACCAGAGGCTCCTGACAGAGAACACAGGTATTCTGTGCATTATGTACCCATTTCACAAATGTGTTACATATACATTTGCTTCCACCGTAAGGAAGTGACTTTCACCACCTTGAGCACGTTTCTAGCCCCTCATATCTTCCCCATTCTCTGTAAAATGGAGTGAAGAATCCATTTTTAGGCTGATCCAATGGGAGCGGGTTATCAGAAATTAACGTCAGTGTTACTAAAGGTGGTATACAACCCCACACTGCTAAACTTGACTGACTTTTAAAAAGAAAAAAAAAAGAATTCATTTTTTTTTCTATGAAAAGTGGTTACATCTCGGTTCACTACAACCTCTGCCTCCCCGGTTCAAGTGATTCTCCTGCCTCAGCCTTCTGAGTTGCTGGGATTACAGGAAAGCACCACCATGCCCGGCTAATTTTTTCTTTTTTTTTTTTTGTATTTTTAGTACAAACAGGGTTTCACCATGTTGGCCAGGCTGGTCTAGAACACCTGACCTTAAGTGATCCACCTGCCTTGGCTTCCCAAAGTATTGGGATTACAGGCGTGAGCCACCTCGCCCGGCCAAGAATTCATTTTTAGATACCTCAAAAAATATTTGAAACATCATATTTAGTTCTTAATAAGTCAACTATTAACATAAATTTTAGCTGTTTTTGTTATACTATTTGCTCTCAATAATTGCGGTCTTGGGAATTACTTGTTCCACGTCTGAATTCCTCTCAAAAATAAAAGCTCCAGGAGTTATTACCTGTGTTCCTGCCCTGCACTCGGCAATAACACCTGGCACACAGCAAAGCCTTCTAATCTTTCTGATTTTCTAGGTCTGGGCAGGACAAGCTGATAAAGGTGGTTTATATAAAGGTCTAAATGGAGGAGAGCCGCCTGCGATTTTTCTTTTCTTTTCTTTTTTTTAACTATAGGAGGTATGGGGGAAACAGGAGACAGCAGCACATCCAAGGTCTTGGCTGGAGCCCAAGCTCCTGTCAGCTATGGAACTTGACCTCTGAGCTTATTTTCCCAGTTACAAACTGAGACTAGTACTCTGTTTTTGGATTGTGTGAGATTCAAATGAAATCATATTAGAGGAATTCTCTTTCTAAATGGAAAAGCACTTGACAGCCTTTTTATGAGACTTGGTCCATTTGATCAAATCAAGGTTGATGTGCTATCCCAGGACTTTCTAGACGTTATATCACACTAGGGTCGCCTTTTGTACGTGGTCCTCATGCTTCCGTTAAGGAGAGTTTCAAAGAAGGCAGCATTTGGTTTGAGTCCTAGATGTGAAATGACAAAGGAATCCAACAAAATTAGACACAGCTCGGTAGAAGCGACACATCTCACCACATCCCAAGACACACATTCATATGGCGCTGTACCTCGAGACACGGGCACGGCCATTGGTCACATGGCCACAGCCTTGACCACAGACCTGGTCACAGGAAGAGAAAAGAAGACACAGTAGCCTTTTTTCCCCTGTGGTTCTTGGTTGGTTCAGATCCTCAGGTTTGAGGGCAAATGATCCTGCTGTAGAAGTGAGACTGTGAATGACACCCCCCCACCACACACACACATACTCAGAGCTGTGTGGCGTGCATCAGTGAGCCCACCCATCAACGTTACTTTAATAGCTATCATTAAGACTGATGATTTGTCTGGGCGCGGTGGCTCACGCCTATAATCCTAGCACTTTGGCAGGCTAAGGCAGGTGGATCACCTGAGGTCAGGAGTTCAAGACCAGCCTGGCCAACATGGCAAAACCCTGTCTCTACCAAAAACACACAAAAAAATTAGGCTGGTGGTGCACGCTTGTAATCCCAGCCCACACCTGTAATCCTTCCTTGGGAGGCTGAGGAAGGAATCGCTTGAACTCAGGAGGTGAAGGTTGCAGTGAGCTGAGATTGCACCACTGCACTCCAACCCATGTGACGGGAGTGAGACTCCATCTCAAAAAAAAAAAAAAAAAAAAAAAGACTGATGGTTTATTTCATACAAGTCAATAGCTATAGTTCCAATTGGTGTACTCACTCTAAATTAAATACTTCAAACAGCAATCCAGATTGCCAAAAAAAATCCTCCCTTTTATTTAAACCCAGGCACACAATGTATTTTCCAATGTATATTTGTATTTAAATTTCTAGAAGTAGGCTGAAAATAAGATGGAGGCTAAATGCAGAAATGGATGATTCCATTGGTGAGCCAGATTGATGAGAACTTTAGATGAACAATAGCCTATTTTTTGTAGGAAAATGGATTGAATTCTTTCTTTCTTTCTTTCTTTTTTTTTTTTTTTTTAAGATGAAGTCTCACTCTGTCTCCCAGGCTGGAGTACAGGGGCATGATCTCGGCTCACTGCAACCTCCACCTCCTGGGTTCAAGTGATTCTCCTGCCTCAGACTCCTGAGTAGCTGCGATTATAGGCGTGTACCACCACAGCTGGCTAATTTTTGTATTTTAAACAGAGACAGGGTTTCACCATATTGCCAGCTTGGTCTCAAACTCCTGACCTCAAGAGACCTGCCTGCCTTGGCCTCCCAAAGTGCTGGGATTACAGGCATGAGCCATTGTGTTCAGCCATCAAAAATTTTAATGCTTTAAATAGTAAAATGTTTCATCCCTTGGTAATGATGTAATTTTTTTTTTTTTTTAAGACAGAGTCTTACTCTGTCACCCAGGCTGGAGTGCAGTGGCGTGATCTCAGTTCACTGCAACCTCCGCCTCCCAGGTTCAAGTGATTCTCTTGTCTCAGCCTCCTGAGTACCTGGGATTACAGGCATGTGCCACCACACCAGGTTAATTTTTGTAGTTTTAGTAGAGGCGTGGTTTCGCAATGTTAGCCAGGCTGGTCTCGAACTCTTGACCTCAGGTGATCCGCCCACCTTGGCCTCCCAACGTGCTGGGATTACAGACGTGAGCCACCACACCCGGCCAATGTGATTTTTAATTAGCTCAATATATATAGTTAGCACTGCTAAGGCAATCGGAAATAAATGTTTATATTCCATTAATTTAAAAAATATTTAAGGCAATCTGCAGAAGAAAAATAGGAGGAGGCCTTTTAACTAGTAGGTTTTTTAAAAGAGAGAAAATGATCTGCTTATCGGGTTTCAGAGATACTATCAAAGCATTGAGTCAAAAGCTCTCTCCAACCACATGAAATTGAGGATGCATCCCGCGGCAGGAGTGACAATAGTGATCTCTAAAAATAAGAAGCCCTTATCTCCGAGAAATTGACCTCCAGAGCTCTCTTCCTGCTGCCAGTTTTCCTCAGGGAAGGGTAGCAGTCACTCTTGAGGGTGGCAGCAGGTCCCAGGTCTTAACCTGCAGATGCCACGAAGCCTCTGATCTTTAAATAAAGCCACTGCTGGTTTTAAATTTCCTCTTATTTCTTTCCACCCATATATTCAGCCAAACAAAACCAACAAGCCAAAAAATCCCCTTCCTGCTTGGTGATGTCACTTTAAGCTCAACTGAGTGCATTTGAAGGACTCAGAAAAGGGGGTGAACATCTCCCCACCATCACCCTGAGTCCCTCTGGCCCCTTCCCTCCAGCTCTGCAAGACGAAAACAACAGGGCCCAGCTGACAACCCCACGTGTCCTACCGCACTTATCCTGAAGGTCTTTACTTCTGAGATGGGATTTAGAGCCTAGGCCACATCATCCCACCAACTGCCAAGTAAGAACTATTCACCAGACATTTATCCACTTTCAATACCTGACAGGCTTAGACCAGCTTTGTTAACGCTGTCACATTTGTTTAACTAACATAATTTAATCCTAGTGCAAAAATTCTATTTTTCAGAATGCCAATATTAATTTGATTTTGTGTTGAAATGGCAGGGCTTACTATTTAAGGAAGGTGGCTGGAAGGGTTTCTGTGCAGCACACGAGCTTACGAGCCCGTGAGTGCTTGGTGAAGGGTATAAACACCAGGTAGAGAGTTTCTGGCCACGGTCTACAAACCCCAGATTTTTTTCTGTTTCTTAACATTTTCAGTAAAATCCATGAAAATGAGTTAACATAATTTCAGGAGAAATAACCCAAACTCATCTTTGGACATGAGAAAGAATTATTGCTAAGAGAGATCCACTAAAATCACCAGTTTGCTTTTAGCACGCAAAATTAATTCCATTGAACATTTGTATTCAAATTGTTGGATGTCTTAGAAAATAATGTATCTCACATTGCTTGTGGAAACCCCAAAGGACTGGCCACTACAGGTGAACTCAGTTTATAAGGAATGTTGTCTACAAATGAGGCCTCTAAAATCTCGAAGACTGGCATTTATCAAGCTGGTAACTGAGAGTGTGAGTATACTGGATGTATCAACAGCAACATACCAGCCATTATCTCAGAAGTGTTCTGTGCTCCAGGTTAGCTTGGGAACTCTGATCTAGACAGGGTTAAGCAGATTTACTGAGAATGTAAAGACTCCATTCTGAACCTCTATGGAGGAAATCACTCCATTTTCTAAGATGAGTTGCTCATGGAACCCTCTGAGTCACATCTGACATTCCCCATAACTAAAGACACCATGGATACATGCAGTATGTTTTAACACACAACACTTCAGTCAAGTATTCCCCGACTTTAAAAAGTTATAGTTGTTTTTAAAAGTATTAAAACTCCCGAGTTCTCTGGGAAAGTATGTGAAAGAAAACAAAGCACTCTAAATCTGGTTAGGTGGAAGATCAACCATGCTGATTTCAGGCAAAGGGAATTTATAAGATCTCTGCTGGAGATGGGGGCATAAAAAGCACCACCTACCAATGACATCGATTCACTGCATGAAAGTGGCCTGCCAGAATTCCGTTCTGTGGAATGCCTACCTTGTAATGCATTTGGGTCTTAGGACAGAGAGAAGCTCATTAAATCCAACTGGAAGAAAATCCTGTGAATCCGAGACCAAGTCTCTCACACAACTAGTATCTTCCTCTGTGTGAACACTGTGGACAGGAATTATAGGACATGGGGCATCCCTGATGCCCCCCACACCGCCCCCTCACCAAGAAATGTGTACCTCCCCTGGGGTGGTGGTGATAATATTCCCGGTTAAGAACCACTACTCACAGCCTCATAGAACCAGAAAAGAACTCCAAGGGCTGAACCTGGAGAATTGTATTCTTTCTTTCCCCTAAGGCACCTTAAACCAAGAAAATGCATCTCTACTTAAATTTGCTTAATCCCGGATACAATCTATCTAACACAGAACTTAGGCAAGTGAGCCAGGGTTGCACGGGGTGTCCACTCCAGGAAGGAGACTATGTAATCCAGCAATTCCAGGGATTCTTGTGTTAAGGACAGGGAATAAGCCCGATCCCACGTTACTTACTCTCTCCTTAAGCTTCAAAGGAATGCTGGAGTTCCGTGTTTAACAAAAAAGCACCTGACGTCTCTTCATTAGTTATTTGACTTTGGGTCCCAGATCATGTCAGAATATAGACCCCTGGGGCCAGAGCTTTATGTTCTAGCATGGTGACATGCATCGTGAATGTCTAAGACAAGTTCCCCACCACCTGCTGCTCTGAGCTGCTGCACCTACAAGCTGTCCTGCGCAAATTAATTACCATCTTCACTTGTTGGACCTCCACAGATTCCAATTGCAAAATAAGCAAAATATTATTGTGAAGAGTTAGAATAATGAAAGTAAATCACCTCAAAGCACATTTCTGACAGTTCTGGCAGTTCTCACGACTAGTTTTTTCTGTGCCCCTGCACCAGCAAATTCAAATTAGATTTTATCTATAGGACATGTGGAAGTCAAGATCTCAGCTCTCACTTAATTCTTACACGCCACTTCATATGCAAGTAATTACTCTCACGTTAAGCGGCGGCTTCTCGCAAAGGAATCCTCATTTGGTAGTAAAATAATTACATCACATCCTTGCTTAGAAATCTGATAATACCAAATGTTTTGAAATCCACTGTGTGTCACAGAAAGGTTAAATAGTTTCTGAGTCCAGGAGATAAACAATTTTGACAGAGGAGGAAACCAGCGTTATTCCAAGTAAAGTCTCGATTTTAAAGTTCAAAAAATTTTAGAGGCTAAGATTACTTCTTCTAATCAAAGGTGTGTCCCTAAGACAGGAGTATCAGAAACTTCACCACGAAGGCAGTCAGATATGAAAAACATGCAGTGCCTAAACTCTGCACAACTGTCACCTGTTTACGGGGGAAAAGGCAGAGACAGGCAAGAGGAAGACATAAGAAGGTCTCATAAAAAGCTCTTCTTGGCTGGGCACAATGGCTCAGTCCTGTAATCCCAGCACTTTGGGAAACTGAGGCAGGTGGATCATGAGGTCAAGAGATCAAGACCATCCTGGCCAAGATGGTGAATCCCCATCTCTACTAAAAATAAAAAAGATTAGCCGGGTGTGGTGGTGGGTGCCTGTCATCCTAGGTACTTGGGAGGCTGAGGCAGCAGAATCGCTTGAACATGGGAGGCGGAGCTTGCAGTGAGCTGAGATTGTGCCATTGCACTCCAGCCTAAGCAACAGTGCAAGGCTTAATCTCAAAAAAAAAAAAACAAAAAAAAAACAAAGCTCTTCTCCCATTCTGAGAAGGGATGCTTGTTTGGTTTGTGTTGAGCAGCCCTAGGGAGCACACATCAGCACCTCTCGAGGGTTCTTCATCGTGCTGACAGCTGCAACACAGGGAGATGGAAACAGAAGTTTACTCCAAACTTTGCTAAAACGGGCACCACATTACCATTCAATGAGGAGGATAGTTGAGACCACGGGCAAAGTGAAATATAGTCAGCCTGCCACATCTGCAGTTCCCCATCCTGCAAATACTGTCTTTTCAATCCTCGGTTGGGTGAATCTGAGGATGGGGAACCCGCGGATCCAGAGGGCAAACTGTGGGACTTGAGCATCCTTGTATTTTGGTACCAACAGGGAGGGATGGAAGGGTGCTGGTACCAATTCCCCTAAGATACTGAGGGACCTCTGTACTACACACTGCCTGCAGACTTAGTGGCTATACTGCCTTGGAACCATATTGCTTAAACTGCTTGCTGATTTTTAAGGAAAAACCCAGTTAGAATGTATTCACCACCCCACTGCAACTTCAATTCTAAGTCCAGGCTCCATTTGATAGAAAAAGAACCAGCAAAATTGCTTGTCTCATTTTCAATAGAATGCACTTGATTTGCAAAGATGCCCTAAGATAATGTGATTTAGCGGAGAATCAACAGCTGTTATCCTATTAAGTTCAACTCCAAATATTTGTAGCATAATCATCAAAAATGTAAGATACAGAATGAAAAAGAAGCAAATTTCGAATCCACAAATAACTGTCCTGTGTCTGCTAAAGAGCATCTACGGGAATGAGTAGATGGAGGCTTAATTCTAAACTGCTTTTCAATGGAAATGTCTCTGCCTCACTGGCTCCTTTCCGAAGCTTGCTGGGCAGAGGGTTTCACTGCTAGAACCTCTGCTGGCTGCAGCGTTAAGATATAAGGCACTGCACAAGGAAGGAAGGCAAAAAGGCCACAAGTCAGCCGGTTGGGGTGAGCTATGTTAAGCCATCCCAAGGGACGTCGAGAACTGCCTCCTTATATGTGAAGAAAACACAAGAAAGTTTCCTATACACTGCGGCATCCATCGGTTACTTAATAAAGTCATTAAACATTTAGCTCTGATAATGGACTTGCAGATGTCACTGTGGAGAATCCATTTAGGGTCTGTGGATGTTTAATAGCAAAATTAAAATGATAAATTGAAATGGGTTTCTCTGACGTGTGTGCTCAGCTCTGTGCGGCACAGTGTACAAGCGGCCTGCTGCATACCAAAGTAAGTGACGTGAATCCAGCCCTGCTGCTGCTTGAGCATGGCCAGTGTTTATCAGTCTGCCCGGAGGAAAACAAGGACCTCGCCTAGGCCCACTGATCCCTAAGGGGCAGGCAACAGCAAGACCCCTCTTTAGCTGGTACTGATGCTGCCAGGCTTCTCTGGATCCAGCATAGCCCAGGACAGTTGACAGAAAGAGCATGATGTGCAAGCCCAGCCACAGGAGGAAATCTCAGCTGAGCCACTCATTAGCTGTGAGACATGTGGGCAAATTTCTCATCCTCTGAGCCTCAGGTTTCTTCACCTATAGAATGAGGGGTTAATACTTTCGTGGGGCTGTTGCTGTGGTTATATCCTAACTCGATTAAGTCAGAATCTCTGGGAAAGGAACCCACGTATTAGTAATTTCTTTGTCTTTTTTTTTTTTAGATGGAATCTCACTCTGTGGCCCAGGCTGGAGTGCAGTGGCACGATCTCGGCTCATTGCGACCTCCGCCTCCCGGCTTCAAACAATTCTCCTGCCTTAGCCTCCTGAATAGCTGAGATAATAGATGTGTGCCACCACACCCACCTAATTTGTGTGTTTTTAGTAGAGATGGGGTTTCATCACGTTGGTGAGGCTGGTCTCGAACTCCTGACCTCATGATCCACCCACCTCGACCTCCCAAAGTGCTAGGATTACAGGCTTGAGCCGCCAAGCCTGGCCCTGTATTAGTAATTTCTAAGGCTCCCCCAGGTGATTCCAATGGGCATCTACTGTCTCAGAGGCATGATACTGACCAAGGGAAGCTGACAGGTGGTGAAGGGGACACTGGATTAGGTGATCTGCAGCAACTGAAGATGAGCTCTCAAAAGGAAAGCAAATCAGAAAGCAGCTCCGTGTATGTGAGAGAGGGGGAGTGTCTAGGCAGGTAAGGTTACAGGGGGAACCTAGAAGGACTAAATTCTGAGGAAGAGGAGGGGATTTGATGGGGGCAGAGGGTGAGAGGCAAAACAAGAATCTGGGCTGGGCGAGGTGGCTCACACCTGTAATCCCAGCACTTTGGGAGGCTGAGGCGGGTGGATCACCTGAAGTCGGGAGTTCGAGAACAGTCTGAACAACATGGAGAAACCCCATCTCTACTAAAAACACAAAATTATCCGGGTGTGGTGACTCATGCCTGGTAATCCCAGCTACTCAGGAGGCCGAGGAAGGAGAATTGCTTAAACCTGGGAGGCAGAGGTTGCAGTGACCTGAGATCGCGCCATTGCACTCCAGCCTGGGCAACAAAAGCAAAACGCCGTATCAAAAAAAAAAAAAAAAAAATCTGGTGAAGCCTGGGAACCATCAATGAGGGGGATGGGAGAGGAAGCTGGCATGTGAGAGAGAAAGTCTTCGAGGAATCCTAACTGAACTTCAGGGCCTCACAGCCAGGGGTCAATCTGCTTGGCTTGAGATTTTTTGGGGGAACACCCAATGGCTTGGATGTCTAAGTGGAGATCGATTGTAGCTGGGTGAGGGATGTGCTAGGGGAATGAGATGACAGTGAGTGCTTCTTCTCCATTCTGTCTGGCCCAGTCACCTGGGACTGGGTTCGTCACGGTGTCCAACTGATGCTACTGTGGGACCCTCCATCCACTCTCCCTGTATGGTGTGCAGCGAAGATGTTGGCCTTTCCAGACACTGCCCAGTTTTCCTATCCTCCAAGATGGCCCTGATCAGGCCACCTAAATTCAGTGGAGAAGGAATTTGACAATACTAGTCCCTATAGGCATCAACAGGTGCCAGAATAATGTGTCCTATAAAGAAATGATAACCATTCTAAGAACAGATTTGTGTTAGTCCACACGTGTCTCCAGTCTCAACAGGAAGCTCCCAACACGTCTTGTGCAGATCCCTCTTCCCATCCAATGCTTTACCTTCCAAACAAATGAAAGTGAATTGAAACAAAACAAAAGCAAAACTGACACCATAACCATGCTAGTCATCATGTTACTCACGGAGGAAAGAATTACAGTCCAAGTTTCACAA
This sequence comes from Cebus imitator, assembly GCF_001604975.1. Classification (NCBI taxonomy): domain Eukaryota; kingdom Metazoa; phylum Chordata; class Mammalia; order Primates; family Cebidae; genus Cebus; species Cebus imitator. The sequence continues at coordinate 13,491,690 of NW_016107321.1, forward strand.
CTGAAGGATTTGCAAGGTAAGCATCTCTCGGCCTTTGCTTTGAATGAGCTAAGAGCCAAGCTAAGAGTCAAGCTAAAACCTAGCAAGGGAAAGCAGCATCTGGGAAAGCCTACCATCCTCCCTTTACAAAGTTAAGCTGGTGACAGTGTCTCTATTCAAAAGCCCTGTGCTTCCTTTCTCTTACAGGCCAGTCTAGATTGTATTGATCAAGACATTCTAAGAAAGACATGTAACAGTGCACGTTTCTTCTCTTTCTTATTTTCCTGGTTTCACAAAATTACTCAATAAAACAGTTACACTGCACATTTTGCAACCTTCTCATCAAGACCTTCCTCTACTGAGAAAAAAGAGGGAAAGTTTCTTAAGAGGTGAAAATGTACGAGAGGCAAAACTCTGTGGAAACCACATCAACCACAAGGTGGGTTTTTGGCTTTTGGCTTTTTTGTTTGGTTGGTTTGCTATCGAATCTATTTTCTCATACTTCTGCTTCTGAGACATACAGGCTGCCCAGAATATTCACTACTACATAACCAAATGCTCTATAAATCAGTGCCTAATTAAAAATACATTCATGGTCTAGCCAAGGATGGTGAATTTGCAGAGGACCTGGAAGATGCATAACCATCTCTCTCAACATGAGGGGTGGAGAATATCAGCTTGTATCTCCCTGTCTGTACTAAGGGCTGGCTGCTGTTGGTTCTATTGGAGAAGGGTAGTGACATTCGTCTCTCACAGCATGTTTTCAACAATTGTGATGATTTGGGATTTGTTACAAATTAAGAAAAGAAAAACCTTTGTTCTACAATGTCTGCTAAAAACAAAAATCCTCCAGAAAAAAGACACAAGTCTGAGGAGAAAGTACTTGCAGTATATACTGATTAGGGCTTGAATAAATGATCTTATACAAACGCATTTGCCATTATAACAGGAATCCATTAACCTAATTTATAAATCATAAGTTATAGCTGTCAAAACTGCTTTTAGAGCTGCCAGCTGTTATAGAGAGCATCTAGCGATGCCATTAATCCCTTAATTTTTAGCTTCGTCAGTAATACAGTGGGACACAGACCAGGCCGCGTTCCCCACATAAGCACGCTTGAAAAATGTCGTCTTGATTTAGGAGGCAGAAGACATTAATTTGGGAGAAATTCATTCTGTCCTCCAAAAGCATGAGTTTTGAGTTCTGAACGGGGGTAGGGTGGAGGTGGGAAGAGTGAGAGGCAATTCAGATGTACCCCAATCCCACAAAATATGAATTAAATACTTCAGGGACTCTCTGTAATCCTTCACTATAATTCTATCAACTTTATTTTAGCACCTATTGTTTGGAAAGTCCGTTTAAACAATGTGCTCATAACAACACACGCACACAAAAAAAATGTGCCTATGACTTTTTTTTTCCTTTTTTTTTTTCAGCCAATGTCTTGCTCTGTCATCCAGGCTGGAATGCAGTGGTGGCATCTCAGCTCACTGCAGCCTCCTCCTCCAGGGTTCAGGTGATTCTCCTGCTTCAGCCTCCCGAGTAGTTGGAATTACAGGCACCCGCCACTATGCCTCGCTAATTTTTTTGTATTTTTCGTAGAGTCGGGGTTTCACTATGTTGTCCAAGATGGTCTTGAACTCCTGATCCCAAGTAATCCACCCACCTTGGCTTTCCAAAGCACTGGGATTATAGGCGTGAGCCACTGCGCCCAGCCATAATTCCTTTTTTTTTTTTT
>NW_016107321.1:13493477-13516418 GCF_001604975.1 Cebus imitator
TGTGTAGAACATGCAGGTTTGTTACACAGGTATATATGCGCCATGGTGGTTTGCTGCACCCATCAACCTGTCATCTACATTAGGTATTTCTCCTAATGCTATCCCTCCCGTAGCCCCCTATCCCCGACAGGTCCCAGTGTGTGATGTTCCCCTCCCTGTGTCCATGTGTTCTCATTTTCAACTCCCACTTATGAATGAAAACATGTGGAGTCTGGTTTTCTGTTCCTGTGTTAGTTTGCTGAGAATGATAGTTTCCAGCTTTATCCATGTCCCTGCAAAGGACATAAACATGGGTGCATAGTATTCCATGGTGTATATGTGCCACATTTTCTTTGTCCAGTCTATCATTGATGGGCATTTGGGCTGGTTCCAAGACTTTGCTATCATGAATAGCACTGCAATAAATATATGTGTGCATGTGTCTTTATCAATAATTTATAATCCTTTGGGTATATACCAAGTAATGGGATTGCTGGGTCAAATGGTATTTCTGGTTCTAGATCCTTGAGGAACTGCCAGGCTCTCTTGCACAATGGTTGAACTAATTTACACTCCCACCAACAGTGTAAGTGTTCCTCATTACAGGTGACTCACACCTGTAATCCTAGCACTTTCCAAGCCCAGGTGGGCAGATCGCTTCAGTCCAGGAGTTAGAGACCAGCCTGAGCAACATGGCGAAATCTCATCTCTACAAAAAATGCAAAAATTAGCTGGGTGTGCTGACTCATGTCTGTAGTCCCAGCTACTCAGGAGGCTGAAATGGAAGGATCACCTGAGCCCAAGGATACTGAGGCTGCAGTGAGCCGTGGTTGTGCCACTGTATTCCAGTCTGGGTGACAGAGCAAGACCCCATCTCGAAAAAATAAAATGAAATCAAAATAAAAAAAGAAAATATATTTGCTCCCATCGCTGCCACCCCAACAACTGTGGGACCTTGGTCAAGTCAACAGCAGTAGCTTTGGTTCTCCACTGATTGTTTTTTTCTGTAAAAGACCTGAACTCTCTTGAGCTCTGACCTTCGCTGACTCAGATCACATTCAGGACTCGGTCATGAGGGGCTAGTCCCTCCGCTTTGACACCTGGAGACAGAGTACAAAGTGGCTTGTTGAGTCCACATGTGCTTAAATAAATAACAACGGACACCTCAGTGGAAAGGATTCATTCCTTAACCACTTGGTTCAAGATCCGTAAGCAAACTAAATGATTTCAAGAAGTCTAGACTATAACAGCTAGTGAAACAGACAGTCTCCAATACTCATATCTGAGGGACTAGAAAGGGAGAGTTTCTTTGTTTTGTTTTGTTTCCTAAGAATGCAAGCCGACGCCCCATCCAGCAAGGGGTGGCGCCTCCTCATGAAGCCATGTGGGCTTCTGGGAAATGCCCCCTCCCTGCTGTTATGGATCTTGAACCTTGACAGCAAGCAAAGTAGAACATATTTGTATAGTAAGAGCACAGAGATGGAGCAGACAGGTGCCAGCCTTCCTACCAGCTTTATTTGAAATGCAAACAAAGCGCGTTCAGCCTGATGCTATTACTAAAGCAAGTTTGTTTCTGCAGGAAAAAGGGCTTTCCCTAAACAAGTGTCCCATCAGTGACTGAGTCTCAAAATTGCTGTTGCCTTAATCTTTCAAGAAAATTATCACCTCCAGGGCCAGGTGCAGTGGCTCATGCCTGTAATCCCAGAACTTTGGGAGGCCGAAGCAGGCGGATCACCTGAGGTCAGGAGTTTGAGACCAGCCTGGCCAACATGGTGAAACTAAATATACGAAAATACAAAAAATAATAAAAATACTACTAAAAACACACAAAAAAATTAGCCAGATGTGGTGGCACCCCTGTAATCCCAGCTATTTGGGAAGCTGAGGCAGGAGAATCGCTTGAACTCAGGAGGCAGAGGTTGCAGAGAGCTGAGATTGTGCCATGGCACTCCAGCCTAGTCGACAAGAGTGAAACTCTGTCTCAAAAAAAATAAAAAAGTTATATTGGGAGGCCGAGGCAAGCGGATCACAAGGTCAGGAGATCGAGACCATCCTGGCTAATATGGTGCAACACTATCTCTACTAAAAATACAAAAAACTAGCCAGCGATGGTGGCATACACCTGTAATCCTTGCTACTCAGGAGGCTGAGGCAGGAGAATGGCTTGAACTCAGGAGGCAGAGGTTGCAATGAGCCGAGATCATCCCACTGCACTCCAGCCTGGGCAACAAGAGCGAAACTCTGCCCCCCACCAAAAAAAATCACCTCCAGAAGATAATCATGTGATAGATGTAGATGAGTATAAAGCCTTTGCACTTTTTGAACCAAATACTGACTTACAGGAAATGATGTGCTTTAAATTCACAGCATATACAGATTATCTTAGAAAGTGGAAAATATATTTATTTCTTCATCAGACAAACTGTACAAATGACTTCCTTTCCCCTCCACGACTTACCCAAATGATAGACTGTAATACTTTAAACATTTTTTTGTTTACATAATCCTCCCCCCTTTTTTGCATGAAATTGATTTTTTTTTTCTAACCTAAGATATTACAACCAGGGAAGTTACTGCAAAAAAGAACTTTGCTGTAATACTCATTTGTCTCAAACTTTCTGGTTATTCTTCTTAAAAAAAAATCATCTTTTCATCTTTTCCATAAACTCACCATTGAGAATTATAAGCTCTTGGTAGTGAGTAGTTTGAAAAAGACACACACGCACGTGCACACACAAACACACACGCATACACAAACACACACACACACACACACACATACACAGAGTGAAATGCAGTTCTTTGATGTGTACCTCCTGGCAAGGAAAAAAAATAGTCCAATGGCACTCTCAATAATGTGAATCACTGCCAAGACAGAAAAACATGATTTGGTATCCATTCCAATGACAATGGGAAAAATAGTTTTGAGAGTGAAAAGTTTTTGTATCAATTAGGTTGGACTATGTCTTCTACAACTGCTTCCAGTTATTGCTTCTGGTGACTGAAGGGACAATATATTTGCTTTGATATTAAGTTTTTACAATGGAGCATTAGTCTTACTTGGTCTGAATACGCTCCCCACTCTGTTGCTTCATAAATCATGTTCTTTACGTTAACTATTCCTAAGATAAAGTGCCTGAATGTTTCGGTCCAGACCCCACGTGCTCATACTACTTCTTTTTTTTTTTTTTTTTTTTTTTTTTTTGAGTCGGAGTTTCGCTCTTGTTACCCAGGCTGGAGTGCAATGGCTTGATCTCGGCTCACCGCAACCTCCGCCTCCTGGGTTCAGGCAATTCTCCTGCCTCAGCCTCCTGAGTAGCTGGNTCAGCCTCCTGAGTAGCTGGGTTTACAAGCACACGCCACCAGGCCCAGCTGATTTTTTGTATTTTTAGTAGAGACGGGGTTTCACCATGTTGACCAGGATGGTCTCGATCTCTTGACTTCGTGATCCACCCGCCTCGGCCTCCCAAAGTGCTGGGATTACAGGCGTGAGCCACCGCGCCCGGCCGCTCATACTACTTCTTACATTTCATCCTCTTTGTTGACATCCAAGTTCACTCACCAGAGCCTCTGAATGTTCATTGTTTTGCAAAAGCTTCAGTTCCATGTGGGGTCCCCAAACATTATTCGACACTTGATTAATCCCTGTGATGGGTTCCTATGTCATCTGGTTGCATCAAGTCAAAAGGAAGTGCCACACACGGAAGACAGCAAGTACTAAGACACACAGTACTAACAGGGGGGGGTCCCTGTCGGTTCTGTTGATTAGATAAAGTGGGCCAGGCACAGTGACTCTTGCCTGTAATCCCAGCACTGAGAGGCATAGGTGGGCAGATCATGAGGTCAGGAGTTCAAGACCAGCCTATCCAACATGATGAAACCCTGTCTGTACTAAAAATACAAAAAATTAGCCAGGCATGGTGGTGGGCACCTGTAATCCCAGCTACTCAAGAGGCTGAGGCAGGTGAATTGCTTGAACTTGGGAGGCGGAGGTTGCAGTGAGCCACTGCACTCCAGCCGGGTGACAGTGCAAGACTCTCAAAAAAAAAAAGAGAAAGTGTATGATAAAAAGCTGAGTTTTGAGCTGGATCTGTACAGACAAAAAATACCAAGGGCAGGGAAGAGAGAAAGAAGACACTGCTATGTGTTCTTTGTTTTGGTTTGGGTTTTGTGTGAGACAAGGTCTTGCTCTTTGCCCAGGCTGGACTGCAGTAGCTCAGTCGTGGCTCACTGCAGTTTTGACCTCTCAGGCTCAAGCAATCCTCCCGCCTCAGAGCCACAAGTTACAGGGACTACAGGCACACACTGCCACACCCGGCTAATGTTTTTGTATCTTTTGTAGAGATGGAGTTTCACCATGTTGCCTAGGCTGGTCTCAAACTCCTGGGCTCAAGCGATCCTCCCACCTTGGCCTCTCAAAGTGCCGGGATTACAGGTGTGTGCCACCGCGCCCAGCCATGTGTTCTTATTGATCTCATGTCAGGCAATGGCAAAGAGTGCAATGCGGAAATGATGCCAGGAGGGCTGGTAATGGCATGACTCAACGTGCAGGTTTAGAAGATCACTGCATACATGGAGAACAATGCAGAATGCTGATCTGTGCAGACAGAAGTCAGAATGTGATTACCTCTTGGGGAGCAATAACCAGAAGGACATGCAAGAGAGGCTTCTGGGGTGCTGGCGATGTTCTCCAGCCTAACCTGGGAGAGGATTACTTGCATGTACACTTAAGACTTGCTCGCTTTACCAGTTATAAATTAAGCACAGACAGACCCTAAAAACCTCCAAACCATCACAATCTGCCTGCAAAAGAGAAGGAGCTGAAGGAGACCAAGGTGGAGGTGGGAGGGCGGCTACTGTGTCTGTGCACGGAGAGATGAAGCCAGGGAAGGCCCTGTGGACAGGACGGGTCGATGTGAAACGTCTTTGGAGATGAGGCCAACGGGACTTGCCAATGGAAAAAGAATGACTCCTGGATTTGAGGCGTGGTTATGTCAGTGACAGCTTCTGAGTTCTCAGAAAAACACCTGACTATTGCTTTTGACAGTGGGCTGTCTTTTTTTTTTCCAAGACGAAGTCTCGCTCTCATCCCCCAGGCTGGAGTGCAATGGTGGGATCTTGGCTGACTGCAACCTCCACCTCCCAGGTTCAAGCAGTTCTCCTGCCTCAGCCTCCTGAGTTTCTGGGATTACAGGCATACGCCACCATGCCCGGCTAACTTTTGTATTTTTAGTAGATACAGGGTTTCACCATGTTGGTCAGGCTGGTCTTGAACTCCCAAGCTCAGGTGATCCGCCTGCCTTGGCCTCTGAAAGTGCTAGGATTACAGGCGTGAGCCACCCTGCCCAGCCGGGCTTTCTGTCTTTACACTGAATTCTGTCTTTCTGTCTCTCCTTCTCTTAGGTATTCTCTGATCAGAATGCCTCGCCTTGAGAAGTAGCCCTGCTTGTAAGGTTCCTTCACCTCTAGGTGCCTCCTTCCTCATGGATGCAATGGGGATTTATAAGTGTCTATTACAAGCGTACAAAGTGCCTAGGACAGCACCTGACAAAGTAAGCACTGAGTCAGTGTCAGCCATTAGTATTACAGAGAACAAATCATTGCTTTTGTTACCCTGTCCCTCCATTTTCTGGGTCAACAGTGAGACCGTGTCTTTGCTTGATAATACTCTTTTTCGGGCAAAGAATTAACATCCTAGTTGGAAAAGCCTAGGAACCTGGGTATCATCTGGCTTTTCTGCATCTTGGTCATCCTCATGCAAAAGTTGCCTCAAGCCCTATCATTTCTTTTGTTTTCAATGCTGTCTGTACCCACTGCTTGATTTCTGCCCTAGTTCACACTTTAGCATTTCATGGTTGATTTCATACAGTATCCTAAGAGCTGATCTCCCTGCTTCTGAGTGTCTCTTGTTTAGTTCCACCTTAACGCTCAATCTGTCATGCTGGTCTCCTCTAAGTCCGAAAGCGTACCTCCTCACCGTCATTAAATGGAGCCTAGCCTCCTTATACAAGGGCCTCCACTTTTCTTTTTTTTTTTTTCCTTTTTATTTATTTATTTAAAGACGGGGTTTCACCATGTTGGTCAGGCTGGTTTTGAACTCCTGATCTCAGGTGATCCGCCCGCCTTGGCCTCCAAAGTGCTTGGATTACAGGCGTGAGCCACCACGCCTGGCCAGGCCTCCACTTTTCTACTGCTACCCTCTTTCATAAAGGCTCAGTCTTGGGCTGAGAAGTAAGAAAGAAATCCTGAATGTTCTTCAACAGTCATCTAAATTTTTTCACAACATGAGTGCACGCTATGCTGTGCGAAATTAGCAAGAGCTAAGCCAAGATAAAAAGTCTAAACTCCACGATGATGAAGATAGAAACTTTCTTACAAACCTAGCACTTTACACATAATACACTTTATATAATTAATGATTTCAAGTTTGATCAGCCTGAACCTTGACAGTAATCAGAAATGAATAACCTGATAGGCAGACAGCAGAGAACACATTATTAAATCAATAGACAAGAGATATCAGAGAATAAGCAATTGCTTCAAAGAATCCCTAGGAGTGGTGATGCCATGAGACCCAGGCAGAGCCACTCACTTCGGAGAACCCCATTCTGGCCCTCCTCCGGCTACATCCTTCCCCCGCAGCAACCAATAGGGCAAACCTTCCTGAAATTAACATCCCACCTGTCCTGGGGGCCCAGATTTGGAGTTCTCAGGGCTTATGCAAGCCTCTTCCCTGGGCACCTCTAGACCAAAGGGTTAAAGGGCATTTGTTTTGGTGAAGGTTGGATATGTGGGCTGGAAAACCCCCATGTGTGAGCTGGAGGTCCCTTAAAATGTATGGGCAGGCCGGGAATGGTGGCTTATGCCCGTAATCCCAGTACTTTGGGAGGTCGAGGTGGGTGAGTCTCCTGAGGTCAGGAGATGGAGACCAGCTTGGCCAACATGGCAAAACCTCGTCTCGGCAAAACCTCGTCTCAGCAAAAAACACAAAAATTAGCCAGGCGTGGTGGCATATGCCTGTAGTCCCAGCTACTCAGGAGGCTGAGGCAGGAGAATCACTTAAACCGTGGAGGTGGAGGTTGCAGTGAGCCAAAATCATGCCACTGCACTGCAGCCTGGGCAACAGAGCAAGACTCCATATCAGAAAAAAAAAAAAAAAAAAAAAAAAGATGTATGGGCAGCTGAGAGCCGTAACAAGAGGAGAGGACAGACCACTCTGGCATCACACATTCTGGCATGGCAGACTGCACTTGCTTTGGCAGCCCAGGGTGGGAGGATCTCCGGAGGCCAGGTGTTTGATCAGCTTGGGCAACAGAGGGAGACCTCACCCCTACAACAAAATTTAAAATTAGCCGGGTGTTGGAAGGGAGGGTATGCCGTAGACCTGTATTCCTAGTTACTCAGAAGGCTGAGGTGGGAAGATCACCTGAGCCCCAGAAGTTGAGGCTGCAGTGAGCATCACTGCACTCCAGCCTGGGCGACCAGAGCAAGACCTTGTCTCAATAAACAATAAAACAAATGCGTGTGGAGAAAAGAATGAACCCACAGGAAATTGGGTCCTAACCTCACGTAGAATGCCCCAATTCCAAGTCTTAAAATTCTATATAGCATCATCGAGATACAATGGGTTGAGTTAGATGTGGTGGCTTTACCTAGAAAGCTATTCCCTACATGCAGGAGAACTTCTTGCAAATGTCAAAATATCAACCATGAGATCTGAAGCATATAAGAAGACCCCAAAGATAAAGTGGACAACAAATATGCTCATAACCTGAAATTAAATTAGCAAATCAACACACAGACTTAACAAAATTATGGTTATCTCTTCCCCTAAATACAGAAATGCAAAAGTCAAAGCAAATTTAAAACTCCATCCTTCACCTGTCAAAGTAACACTACCAATGTCGCTGATGTGGCCAAATCTCAACACTCATTTGTTCTCAGTAGCATCAAGATGAGCACAACTTATAAACACATGTTCTTTAGCAACCTTCTATCCAGTTTGCAGAAGGAGGCTCACAAGTTAAAAGTCACTTATCTAATGTAAGTGGCTGAGCTGGGGATTCAAACCCACATCCTGACCACCACGCACATGCCCTTTCCACTCTGCATGAAGCCTAGATGTTTACCCTAAGGAAATAACGGGAGGAAAGCACAGAAACAAAGCCACTTCCTGCAGAATGGAAAGAAGCTGCCAATGTGTTCCCTGGCAAATTGAAAACATGGCCTTGATAACGGTCATTTATCTTTAGAATCAGACACAAGGAATGATAATTCTCTAAGTGAAAGCAAAATGGGAGATCTTTCAAGCTAAGTGCAACTCAGTCAAAAGTCAAAGGTTTGTGAAATATGATTGCCAAAATGGGGCCTTGTGAGTAGCCTGTAAAGGATCTAATATGACAATTTTTTCGAAAAGAGATGGGCATGGTAGCCCACAACTATAGTCCCAGCTACTCGGGGTGCTGAAGTGGGAGGCTGATTGAGCCCAGGACTTAGAGGTTACAGTCAGGTATGATTATGTCCCTCCAGCCTGGGTGACAAGAGAAAGATCCTTTCTCAAAAAAAAAAAAAAAGAAAAGAGCACTCATTTGGTTTGGCAGACACTAAAATGGAAATGATATAGAGATTAGCATGGCCTCTATGCAGATGAGACTCAAATTTGTAAAGCATTCCATATTTTTATATACAGTGTGTGCTGTGAGCTATTGAAAGCTGAATGTATTAAGCATATTTTGATACTTAAGTCATTCTTTGATTAACAAGTAAATGTGTCAAATTTATCATATAGAAAGGGTAGAATGGTGGGGTATTCCCTTTCAGCCAGGAATTAGGCCTATAGAAATATTTGCACGAGCATAAATGAATATGTATATTATACATAAGTTTCATTTTACATATGAAAGGTATATTTATATTATATATATAAATATGTTCATTTCAGCATTACTTGTAATAGGAAACCATCAGAATCAACTTAAATGTCAATCAGTAAAAAAGACTGGTTAAATAAATCAGAGTATATCCATGTCACTGAACAGGTAGCCATTAAGCAGTGAGCCAGGTCTGTGTATACCGAACCAAAAGGTGCTTATGATTTCCTATTGAGTGAAACGGGCAAGTTGCACAGTAGTATTATCTATATGCATATTTTTTTTAAAAAAACCAAACATCAGAGAGGATACGTTTGTGTGTGTATATAAGAGAAATCTCAGAAGACAAATAACAAGAGGGAATGAAGGGACTTTTTTTTCTTATGTGGTGGCATTTGCACAATGACAATATACAACTTTTATGCTTAAATTTTTTTTTTTATTTAAAAATGTTTCAAGTTTGCTTTCACTTGCTTATTTATTTACTTTTTTAAAGAGACCGGCCTCACTCCATCATCCAGGATGGAGTGCAGTGGCCCGATGCGATCATTAGCTCACTCCAGCCTCGACCCCCTAGGCTCAGGCAATCCTCCCACGTCAGCCTCCCCACAGTAGCTAGGACTACAGGTGCATACCGCCACTCATTGAGGTATTTAAATAACAGAAACAGGATGGAGACAATTGTCTCAAACGAATGGTGTTAAATGTTTATTTTAAAACAAAGAGATGGCTGGGTCAGGTAGCTCCCACCTGTAATCCCAGAACTTTGTCAGGCCAAGGCGGGCACATCACCTGAGGTCAACAGTTCGAGACCACCCTGGCCAACATGGCGAAACCCCGCCTCTACTGAAAATACAAAAATTAGCTGAGTGTGGTGGCACGCATCTGTAGTTCCAGCTACTCCAGGAGGCTGAAGCAGGGGACTCGCTTGAACCTGGGAGGCAGAGGTTGCAGTGAGCTGATATCACGCCAGCGCACTCCAGTCTGGGTAACAGAGCGAGACTCTGTCTCAAAAAAAAAAAAAAAAAAAAGAGAGAGAGAGTGAGAAAATAAATTTTTTAAATGTTTAAATAGAATGCCTCCTCCATGGTCAGATTTTTCCTACGTTTATCCTTTATCATATATTTCTTGTTTCTTCTTTCATATATATTAAAAACTGCTGTACATTTTTTCCTAGGTCAAGGAGAGTTGTCTATAAATAAGCTCACCACTGTTAAATTAATCACACACACACACACACACACACACACACACACACACACACACACTTAAAACCTGAAGAGCTGTTCTTCAAGATCACCTAAAACAGTTCCTTCCATGACACTGATGAGTACCAAGTCCTGAAAGAATGTTACTTGCCCAGTGTCACAGACCTGGTTAAGATTAGAAACCATACCAGAGAAATTCCTTCTCTATCCCTACTTTCTTTAAAAAAGATAACACTTTGATGAGACCAGGGAAGACAATCTTGTAAAGCACTAAAACAAAGGTGAATGTCTTCCAAAGTCTGAATCAGGTTCTGGGTGTGAGCACTCCAGGCCGCTTGAGCAGTGTAGACAGTCATGACACTCGAGGTGTGTTCTCAATTTCAATCCACTATAACTGCTTATTGAACACTTTATTCTAGGAATTTTAGAAAATACAAATGAAGTAAGTTTTAATGAAGAACACTTTAAAAGCCATTGTTCTAGGCTAAGTTAAGAACTAGACACTACCTTTTATTAATTGCAGCACCAATAACATCATTGCAGAGAGAAAGTGATCTCCAATACAACTGTGTTCAAAGAACAGAACTTCCCAGAAACTGGATGCCAACTAGATTTACGATACTTTGATTCTTTTTTGATAAAAATACACAACACGGCCAGGCATGGTGACTCATGCCTGTAATCCCAGCACTTTGGGAGGCCCAAATGGGCAGATCATGAGGTCAGGAGTTCGAGATCAGCCTGACCTACATGGTGAAACCCCGTCTCTACTAAAAATAAAAAAATTAGCTGGGCGTGGTGGAGCACACCTGTAATCCTGGCAACTCAGGGGGCTGAGGCAGGATAATGGCTTGAACCCGGGAGATGGAGGTTGCAGTGAGCCGAGATCATGCCACTTTACTGGAGCCTGGGTAACAGAGCAAACTTGGTCTCAACAACACCAAACAAAAAACAAATTAACAAACAAACAAACAAAAAAACCCCATGACATCTGAATTCCCTTTCATTGTAAATCCATCCACATAAATACATTATAGACTCAAAGAAGGTTAATACAAAATGAATTCATGAACTTTTTACATACTGTTTTTTTTTGCTCTTTTATATTTACATACTAAGTGATACATTTTCATCATTGCAGATTTTAAATATAAAAGAGGACAAATTCTATTACTTCCCTTCCACAGTAGTAAGACAAAAGAGATCTTTCTTGCTAGAAAAAAATTACACACACACACACACACACACACACACACACCCCTAGTAACAATTCCCTAAGGATCTGAAAAGGGAAGATGTAACATGTCTTGTGTATTTCAATGATTAGTGCTGTATTTAACATTAGGAAAAACACCAGCACCAGAAGAACCAATACAGTAGAAGAGTAAATCCTCACAAAATCCACACATTACTCTTAAAATTTGTTCCTGCTTATATTCTTATTTGCATTGAAAATGTCTTTTATATTTGTTGAAGATGAACAAAAGAAAAAAGCTAAATAAAAAAATAGGATTTATATTCCTGTTAAAATATAAGATTACCAAAGAAAATGCTAAATAGGAGGCAAGAGTCTGCTTGCAGGTTTAAACCTGATCATTCTGTAAGCTCTTAACAGTTAACTCATTCAATAAATATCTATTAAACAGCTATCATTTACCAGGCACCAAATTTTGAGGTAAAGGAATTTAGCATGTATTGTTTCAAATTATTTCAGTTCTACAAAGTTCTCCTATTGGAAACATTTAGATGTTTAGAAACCCTTTTCCATCCATTTTGCATTTAAAAAAACACTTCTTAAAGAGGAATAGAAAGAGAAACCAGGATTTTTGTTTATAGTTGTGGTTATCATAGTACTCCACTCCCCGAAAAGATACAATCCAGGCTGTCTTTTAAATCAAGAGCATACATATTGCTTACTAAAGCCTGCCATCCATGTAACATTCATAAGTGACAAAAGTATGTTGCAACCTCATTAATTAATAGCCATTTTCAGACATTTGCTCAATATCTCCATCTGCTACAGTGGACATCTGGAGCCCCAGTGTGTAGAAACCCACCTTTAAACAGCTGCAGAAGTAATTACCCCTAGGAAAGGATGGATTCCTATTCATTTTCTTCGGTATCTTCAAGAATACATAGGTCGTTGTATTTGCTTTTAGGTTTGTTTTCTTGTTAACTAAATGACCAAGAGTGAGATTTGATTGAAATTGCTTCCATTAATTATTTGTCCATGGAGATGCATACACAAAGAATTCCACCTCAAACTACCAAGAAAAACTCAGTCCTTCCATCCCATTCCATAAAAGATAGACTTAAAGGACAAGTCCCCTTGTATTCTTACTACTAAATAGATGAATCAATAAAAAGGGACAGAGGGACCAATGGGCGATCTAAATCATTCATAAAAGCATACGATTGTGATAAAGCACAATCAGTGACTTGCTAGGGGGGAACAGGCAAATAAACAAAAGTAAATACATCAGTTTCTTCAAGTCTTGGATCTCCTGCTGTTTGGTGCTCCTGGAGCCATTCCCAGCTGCTCTGGCTTCTCTTTGTGCTAGGCTGGCAGAGGCTCCGTCCACTGGGAGATGGCTCTGCAGTGACTGCCAGGCTGGTCAGCACTGGAGGAAACGAATCCCTTTCTACTGCCAGACCACTGACTAAGCAAAGTTACTCTAATTAGCCATCCTTTCTCAATTCCATTAGCCCTAAGCAAAAACCATAGACAGGTTTTGATGAGTTGATGCAGAAAAAAAAAAAAAAAAATCATTAAAAAACACAAACATGCAACCGAATGTACAAGCAGCTGTGAAAACGTCTTCGTCACTTTCCAACATGAATCCAATTCCTGGAGGAAGAAATCTAAATTTGCCACTTATTCCTGGCTCTACTGGCAAGCACTTGCAATCAGTGACTATAACTGGCAGGACACCTTGTTATTAAAATGAACTTCGGCATAATTTTAGCTTTGCTACATTTAAATTTTATTCAAGATTTTTTTGTTTAGAAAAAGGTGTTCGGGAACGTGGAAAGATTTTTTCTTTAAGTACAAGATTTTTTGTTCTGTACTGAAATTGTATTTCAAGGTCTCTTTAGGCTCAACACTATACCAGATGTATGTTTACACACAAAATTACAGTCCGATTAATTTATTAACCAACAACTGTTAGACCAAAGCAAACAAATGGTGGGCGGTGACATCTATTAATAATTATGTTCAATCTAATTTTTATTTACCAGCTATTTTCTTTCTGCAAAGATAAATGCTAACCAATTAAATGAAACCAGTCTAGATGTCCAGATGATAAGAACAATTTTCCAGGTCAATGAGGGATTCTATTGATTTAATCAGCATAAACCCATTCAACAAAAATAAGAATTAAAACAGCGTTTCTGCAATCCCACCCTGGAGTGGAAATACAAAGGCAACACTTGGCGGCTAAGTCATACATTTGGTGGAAGGAAAATGATACGCAGGTGGTCCTGCTAACAACAGATGGTAGGAAAGTAATTCCCAAAAACCTTACTCCTTCCAGTGATTGTGCCATCGTAGATTTCTCATTTTTAACATCCAAATTCCTGAATCAATGTAAAGTGCACTAAAGCCATTAGTACAAAAAAAGACTGTCAATGACTCATCCAAATGTCTTCCAAAACAAGATATGAACGTGAGAAAGGTGACGTCTCCTATCACGGAATTTCTGAGTCAAGGTCTCTGTCACCACTGTTTTCTTGACCACCTTCTTGGAGGGTGCATTTATTTTTCATAATCCATTCTTTTACAGATTTTTTCCCCCTTTTCTAGATGGAAAATGTATAATTTTAGGGCATCTGTGACTCTGAGGGCTCCACATCCTGAAAGTAAATAGCATTGGCAACCTCAGCCTTTTAAACTCCAGGGACACCTCCAAGCCCCAGCCTCTCTCAAATGCAAACCTCTAGCCTTTTAAATGTGTTTTCCAGACACAGCAAGCAAGAGATGGGAGGAAAGATGGTTTAGATCCCCTTGTTGGGGAACAGAAACAGTGGTTGGGGAGGACAATCAGTATCACCACTTCATCACATATGGGTCAAGACAGGTCTGTGAGAACAATTGCGATGTTTTTTTGAGGCGGAGTCTCACTCTGTCACCCAGTCTGGAGTGCAGTGGTGTGATCTCTGCTCACTGCAACCTCTGCCTCCCGGATTCTAGCAATTCTCCTGCCTCAGCCTCCCAAGTAGCTGGAACTACAGGCGCACGCCACCATGCCTGACTGTTTTTTGTATTTTAGTAGAGACAGGGTTTCCCCATGTTGCCCAGGCTGGTCTCAAACTCCTGAGCACACCCGTCTCAGCCTCCCAAAGTGCTAGAATTACAGGCATGAGCCATTGTACCCGGCAAACAATTATAATTAAAAAAAAATTTTTTTTTTCAAGACAGGGTCTCGCTCTGTCACCCAGGCTGGACTGCAAGATCATGGCACACTGCAGTCAACCTCTGGGCTCAATCGATCCTCCCACCTCAGCCTTCCAAGTAGCTAGGACTTTCGGCATGTGCCAGCAGTCCTGGTTAATTTTTATATTTTTTGTAGAGACAGGGTTTCACCCATGTTGCTGAGGCTGGTCTCCCAGCTCCTCAGCTCAAGCAATCCACTTGCCTCGGCCTCCTAAAGTGCTGGGATTATAGGAATGAGCCTAGCCCAGCGATGATTAGAATTCCTACCTCCATTTTTATACTATTGCTTCTATGACCTTGAGTTTTTCTTAAAAATGCCTTTGAAGTCAGCAACTGCCTATAAAATTGTGAAATGCCCCCAACTCACAAACACTCCTTTTTTCTAAGAACACACAAAAGTGATAATGGTTGTGTTAAATAAGAACTTCTGTTTTTTGTTATATTTTTAAATCTTTCTATAATTCCTAATTTCCATGCTTATAATACTTAAAGATCCCTACCTTACCAAGGACAGAACTTTTTTTTTTCTTTTTTTATTTTACCAGGCAGAACTTTTTTTTTGCATAATTTAATTCCTGACTTCAGGAAAACATTCCCAACAAAATCCTTCTGATACACTTTAATGAAATCATGACCTATAATTTCAAACTACTGCGCTGCTACAACCCCTCCCACCTCCTCCACCAACACCACACCTCCCAGGTGACCTTCAGAAACTGAAGGTAGGCCGGGTGCAGTGGCTCACGCCTGTAGTCCCAGCACTTTGGAAGACGGAGGCAGGTGGATTTCTTGAGCCCAGGAGTTCCAGACCAGCCTGGGCAATGTGGTAACTCCATCTCTACAAAAAATACAAAAATTAGCGAGGCATAGTGGCATGAGCCTTTAGTCCCAGCTACTTAGGAAGCTGAGGTGAGAGGGTTGCCTGAGCCCGGGAGGCAGAGGTTGCAGTGAGCCAAGATCATCAAGATCACGCCGCTGCACTCCAGCCTGGGTCAAAGGGCAAGATCCTGTCTCAGAAAAATAAATAAATAAATAAATAACTGAAGGAAACCACTTTGACCTCATTCCTTTAAAAAAAATTTTTTTTTTATTTTTGTAGAGATGGGGTTTCACCATGTTGGCCAGGCTGGTCTTGAACTCCTGACCTCAGTTGATCCACCCACCTCGGCCTCCCAAAGTGCTGGGATTACAGGTGTAAATTACCAAGCCTGGCCATGACCTCATTCTTTTAACTAGTCTGACAATAATCAGCTAGCCACTCTTTCTCTAATAAATAACGTCTACCAAAAGAGTCTTTGCTGCTGGAGGTCTCTTTCCTTAAGTTTGACATAAAAGTTGGAAATAGGCTCAATAACTTCATTGTTAGAAAAAGATGTTTAACTTTAAGGGGAAAGCAAAGGGGAAGATGAGGGTAAAAGGAAAAGCTCAGCTCTACAGAAGAATGCCAGATAAAGAAACGTAGAAAGAATAACAGATGAGAAAGTCACCATTTCGCAATGATTTAGGCTAGTCATCATTGGACGCAAAAATACTGGCAATGGAATCACCAGTATCAAACTACCACAGTACCCCGCAGGGAAACGCAGGCCTTGTAAGCACCAAACAGGCTGGGCAGGGTGGCTCATGCCTGTAATCCCAGCACTTTGGGAGGCCAAGGCGGGCGGATCACCTGAGGTCAGGAGTTCAAGACCAGCCTGGCCAACATGGTGAAACCCCACCTCCACTAAGAATATAAGAATTAGCTGGGTGTGGTGGCCCATGCCCGTGGTCTCAGCTACTTGGGAGGAGAATTGCTGAGGCAGGAGAACTGCTTGAACCTGGGAGGTGGACGTTGCAGTGAGCCGAGATTACGCCACTGCACTCCAGCCTGGGTGACAAAGCAAGATTCCCATTTAAAAAAATTAATAAATAAATAAAGCATCAAACACTAAGCTCAGCATCACCAGTTATGGGAGGGCCAGGCATTGTTTGTGATTGCTGATGTGATACAACAGTAAGGACTCAACTATCACCGCACCATGACTCAGGTGGTATTCCTGCTAAGAGTGTCCAGCCTGAATCTAACCATAGATAAATCTGACAAATCCACTACGTAAGACAACTGGGCTCTTCATAAAAATAAATCTCATAGGCTGGGCGAGATGAGTAATGCCTGTAATCCCAGCACTTTGGGAGGCCAAGGCGGGTGGATTGCTTGAGGTCAGGAGTTCAAGACCAGCCTGGCCAACATGGTAAAACTCTGTCTCTACTAAAAATACAAAAATGAACCAGGTGTGGTGGCAAGTGCCTGTAATCCCAGCTACTCAGGAGACTGAGGCAGGAGAATCACTTGAACTCGAGAGGCGGAGGTTTCAGGGAGCCAAGGTTGCAATGAGCCGAGATTGCACCACAGTACTCCAGCCTGAGTGACAGATTGATCCATCTGAATCAATCAATCAATGAATCAATGTATCTATCATCTTGTGAAAAACAGGAAGGCAAAAGGAGTATTCTAGCTTAAGAAACTAGAAAAGAAACATAACCAAATGCAATTTGGGAACTTTGACCATATGCTGGACTCCCCTCCTTTTTTTTTTTTTTAAACAGAGTCTCACTCAGGCTGGAGTGCAGTGGTGTAATCATAGCTCACTGCAGCCTCACACTCCCTGGTTCAAGGGATCCATCCTCCTGGGCCTCCTGAGTAGCTAGGACTACAGGCAAGTGCTACTATACTGGGCTAATTTTTGCATTTTTTTGTAGAGATGGAGTCTCATGATATTGCCCAGGCTAGTCTTGGACTCCTCACGTCAAGTGATCATCCCACCTCAGCCCCCCAAAGTGCTGGGATTACAGCATGAGCCACCATGCCTGGCCAGGACCCAATTTTTAAAGCAGGTATAAAATATACTTAAGGATAACAGAGGAAGTTTGAATACGGACTCTAACTTAGATGATATTATTAAATTAATGTTGGACTGGGTGCGGTGGCTCACGCATATAATCCCAACACTTTGGGAGGCCAAAGTGGGTGTATCATTTGTGGTCAGGAGTTCAAGACCATCCTGGCCAACATGGTAAAACCCCCTCTCCACTAAAAATACAAAAACCAGCTGGGCATGGTGGCAGGCACCTGTAGTCGCAGCTACTTGGGAGGCTGAGGCATGAGAATCACTCGAACCCGGGAGGCGGAGGTTGCAGTGAGCCAAAATCACACCATTGCACTTCAGCCTGGGTGACAGAGCCAAACTCTGTCTCAAAAATAAATACATAAATAAATAAAATAAAATTTTTCAGCTGTGGGCCGGGGGTGGGGCATAGTGGCTCACACCTGCAATCCCAGCACTTTGGGAGGCTGAGGTAGGCGGACTGCTTGAGCTCAGGAGTTCGAGACCAGCCTGGGCAATATAGTGAGACCTCATCTCTACAAAAAATTAAAAAATTAGCTGGGCATGGTAGCACACACCTGTATTCCCAGTTACTCCAGAGGCTGAGGTGGGAGGATCATGTGAGACTGGGAGGCAGAGGTTGCAGTGAGCTGAGATCATGCCACTGTACTCTAGCTTAGGAGACAGAACGAGACCATGTCTCAAAAAAACAGTTTCTCAGTTGTGATATCGGCACTGGGGGTAAACAGAAGACTGTTGTATTTCCCAGGAGACAGTGCTGAACTCTCTAGGAGTGAAGTGCCTGATACCTAAAACTTACTCTAAAAGAGTTCAACAACAACAAAAAAAGATGCAAATAAGAGAAAGAAAGCAAAGGTGGCAACACGAAACTGACCTGTAACTCTACCAGAAGAAACTGCTTCCGCATATTTGGTGGGAAACACATGTAACCACCCACCAGCAAACCTCCCCACCGCCACCCCTCCCCACCATGGAGACATTTTATTATTTTAGCAACTAACTCCCCAAACTAGAAGCAGCAATTCTTTATTGAAATACTAAATCAGGACTCTAAGAACTATTATTCAGAAGCCAGAGAAGCATGCTTCGATTGCTGAGACTGCATGAGGCTCACTTGGATTCATCATGATGTCTGTGACACATGCATTCATTTCAGAAGTCATTTTTAATTTTTAGCTTTACTTCGGTGTATGAGAATACCAGATATTTCATTCACTAAAATCAAAAGGGATCCACATAATTAGCCTCAGGGAAATGCACATCCAAACCACAATGAGATAGCACTTCACACTCACTAGGATGTCTCTCACCGAAAGGGCAGATAACAAGTGCTATCAAGGATGTGGAGAAACCGGAACCCTCATACACTGCTGGTTAGAATGTGAAATGGTGCAGCTGCTTTGGAAAAATCTGCTAGTTTCTCAAGAGGCTAAACAAAGAGTTAACAAATAGTGATTTCACTTCCAGATAAATACCCAAGAGAAATGAAAACACTTATGTTCAGGCAAATTGTCCCCTAGTGCCTATAGCAAGATTATTCATGATAGCCTAAAGGTGGAAACGATCCCAATGTTAATGTCTATTAACCGCTGCATGGATAAATAAAATGTAGGATATATCCAGACAGTGGAATAGTATACAGCAGTTAAAAAAACAGGATGTACTGAGGTATGCTATAACATGGATGAATTTTGCAAACACTACAATAAATGAAAGCCGGACACAAAAGGCCACATGTTGTATGATTCCATTTATATAAAATGTCCAGAATAGGCAAATTCATAGAGAGACAGAAAGTAGCTCTGTGGTTACTGGGAATGAGGAAAGTGGGAAATAGAGTGACTATTAATGGGCATGGGCTTTCTTTAAGGAGTGAAAATGTTCTAAGGTCATGACAGTTACGTAACTCTCTAAACATGCTAAAAACCACTGAGTTGTACTTTTGTTTTTTGAGATTGAGTCTCGTTCTGTCGCCCAGGCTGGAGTGCAGTGGCACAATCTCAGCTCACTGCAACCTCCGCCTCCCAGCTTCAAGCAATTCTCTGCCTCAGCCTCCCGAGTAGCTGGGATTACAGGTGCCCGCCACCATGCCAGATAATTTTTACATTTTTAGTGGAGACGTGGTTTCACCATGTTGGCCAGGCTGGTCTTGAACTCCTGACCTTGTGATCCACCAGCCTCACAAAGTGCTGGGATTACAGGCATGAGGCACCATGCCAGGCCTGAGTTGTACACTTTAAATGGTGAATTGTATGGTATGCGAATTATTATCTTAATAAAGTGATCTGAAAAACCTGTAACAATTAATAGTTTTCCAGCAACTAAGACTAGGAAAATATCTCAGAGGCAAAAAAAAGTGCTCAGAGGCAAAGTGATCCAGAGATATTTTCCTGGGGTAAATGTATCTGCTCCCGTATATCCATTTCCTACTAATCACAAACAAGAACTACAATGCCTCGAGTTGAGCAACAGTAAAATGTCAAGACAAATCAGATTCAAGTGGTGTTGATTCCTAAAGGAAATAAAACACATTCTTTAATTATGAAATCCTCCCCAGATGTCTTGGCAAGTTCTTATGATAGAAAGAAGTTCCTTTTCCACTAAATCTGGAGAAGACCAAACAGGATGACCAACAAGTCTGAAGTGCTATTGAGAAAAATTTTGCGCTAAATAATAAAAATTTTAGAAAAAAATATAATATGGAAACACACACACACAAACCTGAAAATGCTGCTGACATTTTGGTATTATCATCCATCCTTGAATGGGACAGTTACAAATGGGCGACAGCTACCTTCAAAAAAACCTGTCCCAAAATTTAAAAAAAGCCACTGGTACTGTCTACATTCAAAGATCTGCAGAAAACTTTTATGAGAAAGATTTCACCTAAGACTCAACATCTTTCATCTTGACTATGAGATTTAATCATTAGACATTAAATGTTTCTCACACTTGGTTTAAGACTAATTTTCAATTTCCCCTCTGTAATAGTAAAGTAAGGGTTTAGATGTTGATTTTAAAAAAAGCAAAACAAAAACAAAAAAAACACGCTGGGCGAGGTGGCTCATGCCTGTCATCCCAGCAATTTCGGAGGCCACGGCAGGTGGACAGCTTGAGGACAGGAATTCCAGACCAGCCTGGCCAACATGATGAAACCCGTCTCCACTAAAAATACAAAAATTAGTCAGGCATGGTGGCACTGCCTGTAGTCCCAGCTAACTAGGGAGGCTGAGGCAGGAGGATCACTTGAACCCGGGAGGCAGAGGCTGCGGTGAACTGAGCTCACGCTGCTGCACTCCAGCCTGGGTGACAGAGTGAGAATATGTCTTAAAGATTTTAAAAAAACGCAAACAAAAAAAAAACCCCCACAAGTCTTTTCCAAAATGGAAACGTTACATAGAATTGAAGTTTCCATATAAAATGGGTATTTGGTTAGAAGTCTTATCTTTCCTTGTAAGCAAAAAGAACAGATTCATGCTAAATCTAGTTTTATATAGCCGCCAAGTGTTATTTTTGCCTTAAATACATATATTTGAGAATATATAGTCACACTGTTTTAATAATGGTTACTTGTCGGTCCCATGAGGGTTCCTAGATCCAGCTTAGAAGGAAAGGAAAAGATAAAATGGGAGCTGGATTTGGAGGGGTGTGGCATCTGTCAGGCAGGAAGGTGTCGCTCAAGGAGCATTCGTAGGAGCCGGAGCAACTGAAAAGGGCGCAAGCTCGATGACCTCTTAGCTCACTCTATCAGCCAATGCCGAGAGAGACAGGTTTGGGTGCCTGATTTGGGAGGCTGAAGTGGGCAGATCACTTGAGGTCGGGAGTTCAAGAACAGCCTGACCAACATGAAGAAACCTCGTCTCCACTAAAAATACAAAATGATCCAGGGGCGGTGGTGCAAGCCTGTAACCCCAGCTACTTGGGAGGCTGAGGCAGGAGAATTGCTTAAACCCAGGAGGCGGAGGTTGCGGTGAGCCAAGATCGCACCACTGCACTCCAGCCTGGGCAACAAGAGCGAAACGCCGTCTCAAAAAAAAAAGAAAGGCCTTCATTAACAATAGGGATACATAGCTATGGTGTCTTTTTATGGCTGTGTTCTAGAAATATAATAGGTTCTGAAAACAGGCAACAGAAATGGTCAATAACTATAGACATAAAATCTTGTTGTTTGTTCTATAGATCTATGACTGTCTTTGCCAAAATTGTCAGAGGAAATGGATTGGCGCTCTGAAAACCACCCAATAACCCTATTCCACACCCCACCCTCTCTCCGTTGGCCAGGGTTTGGCATTCTGGGGACTCTTCACACTGTGATGTGTGTGCTGGTGCTTTGACAGCTGTCTCTCAAATAACTGAAAATGTGCAAGTCTTTTAAGGACCAAAATCTACACCTGACTTTAATGCAGCAATGCCTGACATTAAAATGTGCCTGTGAGAACTAAGCACAATAGTCCAGACAGACACTGACCGGTGCAGACAACAGTATGGTGTTATTTCTATTAATACAGCAGAAGAGTGCAGTCAAAATGCTCTGTATGAGCCACCCCCTCACAGCTAAGATTACAGTGAATATAAAATCAATGAAACTCCCAGCTTTTTACCCTCCTCCCCTACTTATAAGCTAGATTCTGCCTCATCCTCAATTCCCTCCCCTGTTGATCTATCTGCTGGTTTTTACAAAATCTCAAGAGAGGAAAATGAAAGTTTTGAACCGATGAAATGATCTAAAACCCTGTCATTCCCACACCTTGTGATTTCTATGTTCTCTTTCAACCTTTAGCCACATACATGGATTTTTTAAATACAATTACTATTGTAGAATACAGTTCTGCATATTTTCCCATTTCACAGCCATAAACATTTCTCCAAGTAGCTGAAAATTCTCCTGTGCCCCTGAATGACGATGATCAGGTATTTGTGCCATATATGATTCACTGAACTGATCTTTCAACATCTTCAACAAGGCTATGCTAAACATTTGTAAGAAACATTTGACGGAATGCAGTTTTTCTTCCCCTGTGTTATTTATTTATTGAATTTCCAGAACTAGGAGCACTGGAGCAAAGGATACGAACACTTACATGGTGAGACATGTTGCCAAATTGCTTTATAATTCGATCTTCTAAAATGCACAGGAACTGATGCATTTCATCAGGGTGCTTTTCTTCTATCCTAGCTGGACTCCTCTCCCCTGTCCTTTCCACAGACCCAGTGCCTTCCTCCTTCTTACACTGTCTTCAAGTCTGCTGCTCCACTGCCCTGAGAGCTAACACTGTCTCTCCTCTTTATAACAAAATGCTGGCACCGTATCTAAGTTTTAAAACTATTTAAATAGGAGTAGTGAAAGAAATAAGCAATGACAGAAGATAATTAATATTATTAAAGATGACAAGAAAGAAGAGAAAAATATGTGATCCAGCATTAGCTATCTATCCTTTTAGGTATTTTTTTTTTTTTGAGACGGAGTTTCACTCTTGTTACCCAGGCTGGAGTGCAATGGCGCAATCTCGGCTCACCGCAACCTCCGCCTCCTGGGTTCAGGCAATTCTCCTGCTTCAGCCTCC
>NW_016107321.1:13516688-13557102 GCF_001604975.1 Cebus imitator
TAGCAGACAGCTCTGATCAGGAGGATCAATTATGTTTATTCCAGACACTTTTGACCAGTCCATTTTTAGGCAGAGCTGCTGAATTACTCAATTTTGTCAAATCACTTTGGTGAAATCCGGAATCACCATCATCAGTCCAGTCCCCCAAATCCTACATTCCAGGAATCTGAAAACTACAACAAAAAGACCAACTAAAGGAAGAACGAAAAGAATATTACATTAATCTGATTGTTGGGTTCATCCTTAGTGAGCCCACACTGACTCCTAACGACCACCGATTTCTTTTCTCACACAGCTGTTGAGTAATCCGCTGTAGGCCAGGAAGGATATTATCATCACCATTAACTATGGTTCCTCTGGTGAGAGACTGATGAGGGATGGATGGAAAAGGACACCTTTGCATGTACCGTTAGATTTTTAACAAGCATTATTATTCTTGAATGGTAAAATCCTGAATTTAAACTAAGTGGTCCTTTTCCCCTAAAGGTATAATACTGTGTGTTTAAGTTTATTTTCTTTTTTTTTTTTCTTTGAGACGGAGTCTCACTCTGTCACCCAGGCTGGAATGCAATGGTGCAATCTCGGCTCACTGCAACCTCTGCCTCCCGGGCTCAAGCGATTCTCCTGCTTCAGCCTCCCAAGCAGCTGGGATTACAGCCTTGTGCCATCGTGCCTGGCTAATTTCTGTATTTTTAGTAGAGACGGGGTTTCACCCTGTTGGCCAGGATGGTCTCAAACTCCCGACTTCAGGTGATCCACCCGCCTTGGCCTCCCAAAGCGCTGGGATTACAGGCATGAGCCACTATGCCTGGCCAAGTTAATTTTCTTCTACTTTATTTTTTCAAGTTGATTTTCTTCTGTTATGTTTTAAATCTACTGGGTTGAGATCAATTTAGCTAATTGATTTCCTGGGTCACTATAGCCCTACAGTGACTAAGTTCAAATAGCAATAGCAGTTCCCTTCCTACATTTTGATTTTTGGACAATTTTTAGAATGGACTAGCTGAATTCCTGTGAAGGAAAAGTTTTAGGCAGTTGTATGAACGTAAGTCAGACCAGTTAACAAATATCTGCTTCCAGATGTTCAGTAACACTTTTCAACTAAGAATGCTTTGATTACTAAAACCCACTGACCTGTATAGTTGAAAGGGGTGAACTATATGGTGAGTTACATTTCAGTAAAGCTATTGCCAAAAAAAAAGCCTTGATTTACAAGTATAAATTTAACTTTGTCCCTAAAACATAAACTTTTTTCTTTTTTTTTTGAGGCAGAGTCTCACTCTGTTGCCCAGGCTGGAGTAAAACCGCACGATATTGGCTCACTGCCACCTCCACCTCCTGGATTCAAGCAATTCTCCCGCCTCAGCCTCTGAGTAGCTGGGATTACAGCACCTGCCATCATGCCCAGCTAATCTTTTTTTTTTTTTTTTTGACCTCACATGAGCAGAACCCAGCTAATTTTTTGTATTTTTGTAGAGATAGGGTTTCACCAGTTGGCCAGCCTGGTCTTGAACTCCTGACCTCAGGTGATCTGCCTGCCTCGGCCTCTCAAAGTGCTGGGAGCTGGCTCACAAGCGTGAGCCACTGCACCTGGCCAACATAAACTTTTAGATAAAAACTATTTTCCCACAGATTTAAGCTTCTAATGAAATCATACTTTGCAAATGAATAAGATTTTTGAAGCTAAATTAATTTATTTTGTCAAAAATATTATAGATATTTTACTTAAAAATATATCTCTAATGAGAATTTGTACGTCATACTATTTTTCTTTAGGTTTTTTTTTTGTTTTTTGTTTTTTGTTTTTTTAAGACAGAGTCTTTCTCTGTTGCCCAGGCTTGGCTCACTGCAACCTCCACCTCCCAGGTTTAAGCAATTCTCCTGCCTCAGCCTCCTGAGTAGCTGGGATTTACAGGTGTGCACCACCACACCCAGTTAATTTTGGTATTTTTAGTAGAACGAGGTTTCACCATGTTGGTCAGGTTGCTGTTGAACTCCTGACCTCGTGATTCACCTGCCTTGGCCTCCCAGCATGCTGGAATTACAGGTGTGAGCCACTGCACTCAGCCTCTTTTTTTAAAGAGATGGGGTCTTGACCAGGTATATCTTATTGTTTTACGACGTTAGTGGCACTTTGAGAAAAACTAGTAATTTGCTTTAAACATACTAGTTTTGGAGCCAGCAGGCTTTGGCCTCTTGTCCTCAAGGACTGTTGGCAGTTCATTCCCGTCTCCTTCCCAAGGCTGCACCCCGCTCCGCTTTCATCTTGGCATGCTTGGATATTGGGCCCCAGCCAAGCCGATGTTCTCCTTTCTTTCATTCAATCCCTTCTGCATACCATTAGCTTTCTCATGAAACAGTGTCCTCTCCACCTGCCCCAAGCTGGAGAATGCACTGACAGGGATGAGAACAGAAGGTATAGATTCGAGCTGGGTGGGCTCAGCTTAAAGGGGCAAGACAATGAAGTAGAGGTCTCCTAGATGGAGAGATGCAGAGGTTCTGGATTCACAGCACATAGATGTAACAGAAGCCAAGAACGTGGGTAAGATCGCTCAAGAGCTGGGCTCGGTGGCTCATGCCTGTAATCCCGGCAATTTGGGAGGCCGAGGCAGGAGGATCACCTGAGGTCAGGAGTTCGAGACCAGCCTGGCCAACATGGTGAAATCCCGTCTCTACTAAAAATACAATAATTAGCTGGGCATGATGGCGGGCACCTTAATCCCAGCTACTCAGGAGGCTGAGGCAGGAGAATCGCTTGAACCCAGGAGGCAGAGGTTGCGTGAGCCGAGATTGCACCACTGCATTCCAGCCTGGGCAACAAGAGTAAAACTCTGTCACAAAAACAAAAAACCAAAACAAACAAACAAACAAAAAAACTCTCAAGAGACTGTGATGAGTAAAAATGACTGAAGAATGTGAACTGAAGAAGGAATTTGTTATCATCTGTTGAATGGATTTCTCAACAACCAGTTTTGCATGGATACAGAGTTAGAGAAAGTTCTGAGTGAGAGAAAAAGCAAATCTTTCAGGAAGTTAAGTGGTAATTTTCCTGCCACTAAGTTACCCAGACTCTCGCAGAATCACAGTGAGAGTCAACGAGAAAATTGAGGGCTAGGAGCAGTGACTCATGCCTGTAATCCCAGCACTTTGGGAGGCCAAGACAGGAGGACTGCTTGAGCTCAAGAGTTGGAGACCAGCCTGGGAAACATAGAAAGACCCTGTCTCTACAAAAAAATGTATAAATTAGCCAGGCATGGTGGTACATGCCCATAGTCCCAGCTACTCAGGAGGATCAGGTGAGAGGATTGCTTGAGCCCAGGAGATTGAGGCTGCAGTAAGCTAGGATTGCACCACTGCACTCCAGCCTGGGCAAGAGGGATACCCATTTATAAAAAACAAAATAACCCCCCAAAAGGAAAGAAATCTAGACCGGGTGAGGTGGCTCACGCCTGTAACCAGGGGTTCGAGATCAGCCTGACCAACATGGTGAAACCCTGTCTCTATTATAAAAAATAAAAATTAAAAAAAAAAGAAGAAATCTAAAGGTTAACTTAACTTCAGCTAATCAACTTCCTTTTACATGCAGGCAAAGAAAATGGGCTTGAACTCTGGAGTGTAAGTATGGTGGCAGGCGTCTGCAATCCCAGCTACTTAGGAGGCTGAGACAGGAGAATCGCTTGAACCTGGGATTCCAATGACCCTCTTAGCTTTCAAAAGGGCGGGGCAGGCCTGTGAGATGCTGTTCACTGGTGAAATAGTCCTGACAAAGGAATAGCTTCAGCAAGAGCCTCCCTGTACTAGGTCTACCATTTGGTGATAAAAATTACAAAAGGCTTTAGGAATTTTCTTCTTTTGGGGGGTGGGGAGGGAAGAAGGAAAACAAAGATCTTCTAAACTTTAGTTAATTCATGCCAGATACCCACTTACTAAAAATGAAAATGCCAACAAATCATGTGTTTGAACTTTTAAGTCAGTTAGCCATGTTTCTGATACAGATAGAATTCCCAAAATAAAAGCCAACCTGATAACGGGATAAAGTCAGAGCCCAAATGACAATTATATGCAAATATGATAAAGATTCTGTAGTCTGCATTTCTTAGAGGACACCCAAGGTGTTGGAAAACTGACTGCGTTATTCAGACATTTATCTGAGGCCACACCACTGCACTACATTAAAAAATACTTAAACAAAGGCAATGAACAGAGCTTTATTTATTACTATGTGCACTGAATGAATGGAAGAACATCTAGCAGACCAGCAAAATAAAACATCTACAAACCACTGCTGTTTTGTTTTGAGACGGAGTCTGGCTCTGTCGTCCAGGCTGGAGTGCAATGGCACCATCTCGGTTCACTGCAACCTTTGCCTCTCAGATGCAAGAGATTCTCCAGCCTCAGCCTCCCAAGTAGCTGGGATTACAGGCACCCGCCACCACACCCAGCTAATTTTTGTAGTTTTTAGAGATAAAGTTTCACCACATTGGCCGATGGTCTCGAACTCCTGACCTCAGGTGATCCTCCCGCCTCGGCCTCCCAAAGTGCTGGGATTACAGGTGTGAGCCACCATGCCCAGCCAAATGATTAGCTTTTATTTTTATTTTTTTGAGATTGGAGTCTCACTCTGTCACCCAGGCTGGAGTGCAGTGGCACAATCTCGGCCCACTGCAGCCTCTGCCTCCCAAGTTAATGTGATTCTTGCCCCAGCCTCCTGAATAGCTGGGATTATAGGCACCTCCCGCTATGCCAAGCTATTTTTTTTTTTTTTTTTGAGACAGACCCTTGCTCTGTTACCCAGGCTAGAGTGCAGTGTCGAGATCTTGGCTCACCACAACCTCTGCCTTCCAGATTCAAGCGATTCTCCTGCCTCAGCCTCCCAGGTAGCTGGGATTACAGGCATGCACCACCATGCCCAGCTAATTTTTTTATTTTTTTTTAATTTTTTTTATTTTTAGTAGAGACGGGGTTTCACCATGTTGGCCAGGCTGGTCTCAAACTCCTGACCTCAGGTGATCCACCCACTTCGGACTCCCAAAGCGCTGAGATTATAGGCGTGAACCACTGCACCTGGCCAAACCATTGGTTTTTAGATGCCAACCCTCAAGATGCAACTTAGGGAGCGAAGGATAAGGGAATGCACGGGTGCATGGCTGGAAGAACGCGTTTAGGAAAAGTCTGGGGGAATATAAACAGAGGGTCCTGGGTCGCAGGGCTCCAGGGTGCTTCCACTTTCTAACTATCACATCCACAAAGCAGTCATGCACAGGGAAAGATGGAGTCAAAGGAAGACTGGTTTGAACTCCAATGTGGTGGCATATTGCACAGGATAATTACATTTGGAGAATGAGGAAAAGATCTGAGGAGCAGAACTAGAGCCAATAGGACTTCATGACTGGCTGGGGAGTGAAAGGAAGAGCGAGTGCCAGGTTTCTAACTTGGCCAGAGGAAGGCAGGGACACCATTCTGCAAGATGATCCCAGCACTTTGGGAGGCCTAGGCAGGCGGATCACCTGAGGTCAGGAGTTCCAGACCAGCCCAGCCAACATGGTGAAATGTTGTCTCTACTAAAAATACAAAAAATTAGCAGGGCATGGTGGCTGGTGCCTGTAATCCCAGCTACTTGGGAGGCTGAGGCAGGAGAATTGCTTGAACCCAGGAGGCAGAGGTTGCAGTGAGCTGAGATTGCACCACTGCACTCCAGCCTGGGCAACAGAGGGAGACTCCATCTCAAAAAAAAAAAAAAAAAAAAAATTTATATATATATACAGGCTGGGCACAGTGGCTCACACCTGTAATCCCAGCACTTTGGGAGGCTGAGGCGGGCCAATCACTTGAGCTCAGGAGTTTAAGACCACCTTGACTAACATGGTGAAACCCTGTCTCTACTAAAAATACAAAAATTAGCTGATGTAGTAGCATACACTTACAATCCCAGCTACTCACGTGGCCGAGGCAGGAGAATTGCTTGAACCCTGGAGCCAAGATTGTACCACTGCACTCCAGCCTGGGCGACAGAGCAAGACTTTGTCTCAAATAAATTAATTAATTAATAAAATAAAATATATATAGTTTAGTAGATATTTCTGAAGAAGCAGGAATCAGTAGTTTGAGTTATTTCTCTTTATATGGCCAAAAGTAATCTGACAAGAATAGCCCTACATTGATTTTTAGGTTTTACAAAGAAACAACCTTCTTAAAAGTTTAGTTTAGTTATAATCTCAGAATATAGTTATTTGCTTTTCTATGAGACTGTCAGTGATTAGACTCAAGAAAAAAATAAATCAGTGTCCTTCTCAAGTTCTTCCCCAATGCTGAAAAAAGCCAGCTGGGCAGCTCACAGCAAAGGAATCATAAGCTTTGGGGATTTTTCCCTCTTCATGACCATAAAAAGCAACAAATTCGTGACATTTCCATTTACTTGTATTTGCCAGAGGAAGAATTTGCAACTCCATTCAAGAAGGCTCTGTGTGACCTTCCCCTGATCTTCATTCAAGTTCACATACAGTTACAATACCTCCAGTATTCACTGTAGGAGCGGCAGAGGGTTTGGGGAACACAATAATCTACAGCTTTTTACTCCACAGTGATCTGATTGTCTCTGGCCCCAGAAAATATGGTTAAGGGAGAGTTTGTAGGCATAATGTGGCTTGCCCCAGGAGGGTTAGACTAGGAGCAATTATGTACCATAGAAATTAGTTCTAGAGGCTGGGCATAGTGGCTCACACCTAAAATCCCAGCACTTTGGGGGGCCGAGGCGGGTGGATCACGAGGTCAGGAGTTCAAGACCAGCCTGACCAACATGGTGAAACCCCATCTCTACTAAAAATACAAAAATTAGCTGGGCATGGTGGTGTGCACCACCTGTAAGCTCAGCTACTCAGGAGGCTGAGGCAGGAGAATTCCTTGAATCCAGGAGGCAGAGGTTGCAGTGAGCTGAGATCGTGCCACTGAACTCCAGCCTGGGTGACAGAGAAAGACCCTGTCTCAAAAAAAAGGAAAGAAAAGAAATTAGTTCTATAAACACTTGTTACTAAAGGCCAAAAAAAGAAAAAAAAAAACCTAAATCTAATGCAAATTATCAGGATTATTTAAACAATGAAATCCATCCAAAGTGTGCTCAATGCGAAAAAATTTTACTTATCCTCGTTTTCTACTCCTTTTTCTCCTACACCCAGTCCCCAAAGTATCAGCAAGTCTAGACAGATGTAACTTCATAAGGAGATTAAAAATATGAAATATTTAATCAGGATAATCTGAGGCACTTCCCACATAATGTACATTTAAAAGTTGTGGGCTGGGCGAGGTGGCTCACGCCTATAATCCCAGCCCTTTGGGAGGCCAAGGCAGGTGGATCACCTGAGGTCAGGAGTTCAAGACCAGCCTGACCAACATGGCGAAACCCTGTCTCTATTAAAAATACAAAAATTAGTTGCGCACAGTGGGAGGCACCTGTAGTCCCAGCTACTCAGGAAGCTGAGACAGAATTGCTTGAGCCCAGGAGGTGGAGGTTGCAGTGAGTTAAGATCGTGCCATTGCACTCCAGCCTGGATGACAAAGCAAGATTCCATCTCAAAAATAAAAAAAAAGGAAAAGAAAGACAAAAGGTTGTGACATGCAGCCATAAAAAAGAGCAAAATCATGTCCTGTGCAGCAACATGGATGCAGCCGGAGGTCATTATCCTATGTGAATGAAGTCAGGAACAGAAAACCAAATACTGCATGTTCTCACTTATACGTGGGAGCTAGGCCAGGTGCTGTGGCTCACGCCTGTAATCTCAGCACTTTGGGAGGCTGAGGCAGGCGGATCACTTGAGGTCAGGAGTTCGAGACCAGTCTGGCCAAATAGCAAAACCCTATCTCTACTAAAAATACAAAACTTAGCCGGATGTGGTGGCACGTGCCTGTAATCTCAGCTACTTGGGAGTCTGAGACAGGAGAAATGCTTGAACCTGGGAGGCGGAGGTTTCAATGAGCTGAGATCATGCCACTACACTCCAGCCTGGGCAAAAGAGCAAGACTCTGTCTCAATAATAAAATAAAATAAAAAATAAAAATAAAGAAAGAAATGGGAGCTAAACATGAGGTATTCATGGGCAGAAAGATGGCAACAGCAGACACTGGGAACTATTAGAGAAGGGACAGAGGGAGGGGCAAGAGTTGCAAAACTACCTATTTGCTACTACACTCAGCACCTGGGTGACGGGACCAATTGTACCCCAAACCTCAGCACCACACTATATACCTAGGTAACAAACCTGCACATGCATCCCCCGAGCTTTCACTCGACTTTTCCTAGACTGTTTTTAATCAGTATTTTTTCAAACAGGCTGAGATTCTTTCCTGCCTCATTATTCAGTGGTTCTTTCTCTCGCGCATCTCCAAGACTCAGCAGAAATTTCTCCATGCCACCTTTCCTGGTACTCAGTATCTCTAAGCGATGTCAGGCTTGTGCCTCTTGTCCAGCACTTGGCTACAATTCATGCAAAACCTGATACATGAGCATGTTTAAGTCCACAGATGGCTGGGTCCTCTGCAGTCCTTAACACTGGCAGCAAAGAAAGAGCCCAAGTTCAGTTAGAAGGCACACTCTGGTTTTCCCTTCTTCCTAAATACATTTACACATCATCTGTCCATTAGCGCTTGCTTTTTACTCTTTAAATAATTTTTTTTTGTTTTGTTTTTAGATAGCTGTTATCCGGGCTGGAGTGCAGTAGTTCAATCACGACCCGTTGTTGCCCGGACCTTCTTGCTCAAACAATCCTCCCACCTCGGCCTCCTGAGTAGCTAGCTGGGACTACAGGCACGTGCCACCTCACCTGGCTAATGTCTCGTAGAGGTAGGGTCCCACTATGTTGGCCAGGCTGGTCTTGAACTCCTGGGCTGGGGTGATCCTCTTGCCTCGGCTTCCCAAAGTACTGGGATTACAGGCATGAGCCACTGTGCTTGGCTCTTTAAATAACTTTTATTCCAGGATCACACAATAAAAAAACAACATTTATCAATCCTATCTACCGTTTTTCTAGTCACCTACCTATAACCCTAACTTCATTTTTATTGACAAGGGTACCAGCACATGTGATGAACTTGTGACTTGCAGTCCAGCCCTCCCTCATAGAGGCTGGGAAGTTCATTCAGCCCCCAAATTTGCCTACAACTAAAGCATTCTGGGAGAGGAACAAGCGGGGTTTTGAAGATCACAGGGACTGCTTGGGAAACTTTCTCTGACAAATGTAATACTTTAAACCATGACCTACTTCCCTGAATACGTAAGCATTCTTTGCATTCCTCCCTGTCATGGAGGGACTGTTTATCAGGCAGTTCCAGAAGTGACTTGAAATCTCTGTCATTGTTGCAATTCAAGATAAAATTGTAGGGCCTCTTCTGTCACGAGATTCTCAGTTTAGGACAAAAATTCAAAAGGCTTCAGCGAGTCTCTAACAAATATCAAACGAATAACCGGTCTTTGTCTCAATCCAAGCAAAACGAGCTTTCCATATTATAAACAAAATGAAGACTGATCTAAGGCCGGGCACAGTGGCTCACGCCTGTAATCCCAGCACTATGGGAGGTCAAGGCGAGTGGATCACCTGAGATCAGGATTTCGACACCAGCCTAACCAACTTGGTGAAACCCTGTCTCTACTAAAAATACAAAAGTAGCTGGGTGTGGTGGCACACGACTGTAATCCCAGCTACTTGGGAGGCTGAGGCAGGAGAATCGCTTGACCCTGGGAGGCGGAGGTTGCAGTGAGCTGGGATCACACCACTGCACTCCAGCCTGGGCAATAAAAGTGAAACTCCGTCTCAAAAAAGAAAATATTGATCTAAAACTGCCATTAAACTGAGTTCAAACTAAACTTTAGTTCCTGAGGGTTTTACAAAGAAAATAAATCAGCTATAAAACCAATCAACTGGGTTTTTCCCCCATTATGGTCAACTATTTTCTATTTTTTGTTTAAATTTTATTCTACTGCTTTTGTCAGTGGAAGAAAAAGATTCTACGGTCAGGACGAATTTAGTAAACTTTCGTGGTAGGATGTTCCACTGCTTTTCAATAATTTATTTCATATAAAACAGAGCAGAACAAAAACAAAAATTCCCATTTAAGTATTTAGGTTAACAATATAGGAATCAGGAACTCATGTCTAAATATTGGTTAAACATGTCATTTCTGGCCAGGCACAGTGCTCATACTTGTAATCCCAGCACTTTGGGAGGCCCAGGCAGGCGGATCACCTGAGGTCAAGAGTTCGAGACCAGTTTTGCCAACATGGTAAAACCCCGTCTCTACTAAAAATACAAAAAAATTAGACAGGCATGGTGGCTTGCACCTGTAATTCCAACTAGTCGGGAGGCTGAGGCAAGAGAATCACTTGAACCCGGGAGGCAGAGGTTGCAGTGAGCCAAGATCATGCCACTGACCTTACTCTCCAGCCTCGGCGACAGAGCAGGATTTCGTATCTCTCTCTCTCTCTCTCTCTCTCTCTCACACACACACACACACACACACACACACTCACAAAGTCATTTGTGAAATATTTAAGAAAAATCATCACAGCAAAATTGGCTACTTCTTAGCAATCTCCTGTAGATTACAATCCTATTCCCCCTCCCAGTTGCAATGCATATCAATTGTAAGTTCAAAGTAGATAGGCCATCTAAGGTTTCTATAGAATTCAATATATTACTGATGTTGAATAAGACTGTTTTGAGCCGGTGCAGTGGCTCATGCCTATAATTTTAACTTTAAGAGGCCCAGGTGGGAGGATCCTTTCAGCCCAAGAATTCAAGACTAGCCTGGGCAACACAGCAAGAGCTGTCTCTTGTTCTTAAGCGAAAAAAAAAAAATTAAAAAAAAAAACTGTTTTACATATGTATCTAAATGAAAAACAATATCAAACAAAAGTTTATAAAGAGGCATTCTTTGAGCAATTTATTATAACCTTGTAAAAAATTATCACCAAGAACTAAAAACATAAAAAGGTTTCAAACTGTGAAATGCATCAACGATCCTGTTTTATGTACCACAACAAAATATACTTTACAGAGTCATGAAAACTATCTAGGAGGCAATGAAGCACGTCTTTACTAAAGGTGGTCAATATCAGGGAGTGACAACAGAAATTCATCACTGTGGCAGGTAAAACCCAGGGCCTGTAATGGCTCAATTCAATAAGAAATCATAGGTTTGGGCACAAAGAAAAATAAATTGGGTTGGGTGAGGTGGCTCATGCCTGTAATCCCAGCACTTTGGGAGGCCGAGGCGAGGGAATCACGAGGTCAAGAGATTGAGACCAGACTGGCCAACATGGTGAAACCCCGTCTCTACTAAATATACAAAAATTAGCTGGGTGTGGTGGCACGTGCCTGTACTACTCAGGAGGCTGAGGCAGGAGAATCGCTTGAACCTGGGAGGAGGAAGTTGCAGTGAGCCTCGATTGTGCCACTGCACTCCAGCCTGGAGACAGAGTGAGACTCCATCTCAAAGTAAATAAATAAAAATAAATCATAAATTGTATTCTGAACAACAAACCAAAGAGCAGACACTGGAGATGGAAAAATTAAAAAGAGAAAATATCTTCTCTGGAGGGAAAGATATGCATTCCCCAAGCAACCTCATTTCTTTGCCTACAAATGGAAGGAATGCAGTTGATGGTAGGCCCTTTCATTTTCATGTGAATCCAGCCATGCTGGGATAGAACAGTCACTGTCTATCACGTGATGCTATCACGATCTGCAAATGCTTATCCAGAGGGATCTCTTTTATCTTGTTTTCTCATCTTTTTTTTTTGCAGAGACAGGGGTCTTGCTATCTTGCCCAGGCTGCTGTCAAACTCCTAGACTCAAGTGATCTTCCCACCTTGGCCTCCCAAAGTATTGGGAATACCAGGTCCACCATGAGCCACCATGCTTGCCTCTAGTCCTCTCCTGTACTAACACTTACTTTTGGTTCCATCTACTCTTCTCCATAGCCATTATTGGGTCTTTCAGTGTTTATCATCTCTTCTCCTAAAAAACTTGACCTTCTGGCCTCAAGCAGTGGCTCATACCTGTAATCCCAGCACTCTGGGAGGCTAAAGTGGGTGGATCACCTGAGGTCAGGATTTTCAGACCAGCCTGGCCTACATGGTAAAACTCTGCCTTTACTAAAAACACAAAAATTAGCCGGGCTTGGGGGCGGGCACCTGTAGTCCCAGCTACTTGGGAGGCTGAGGCACAAGAATCACTTGAACCCGGGAGGTGGGGGTTGCAGTGAGCTGAGATCGTGCCACTGCACTCAAGCCTCAGTGACAGAGCAAGACTCCATCTCAGAAAAAAAAAGAAACTTGACCTTCAGCTGTGCCTCCCTTGACCAATACCCCAAAAGCCTTGGTACCCCCAATGCTAGCGGTCTCTGCTCCGATGCAGACCACTATGAGAGAAATGTTTTGAGCTCATGGAAGCCCTTTGTCATTATCTAGAGAGTCTGCTGCAAAACTCTATTTATTTATTGAGACAGAGTCTCACTCACTCTGTCACCCAGGCTGGAGTGCAGTGGAGCGATCTCGACTGAAGGCAACCTCTCCCGGGTTCAAGGGATTCTCATGTCTCAGCCTCCTGAGTAGCTGGGATTATAGGTACATGCCACCACACCTGGCTAATTTTTATATTTTTAATAAAGACAGGGTTTCTCCATGTTGGCCAGGCTAGTCTTGAACTCCTGACCTCAAGTGATCTGCTGGCCTCAACCTCCCAAAGTATTGGGATTACAGGCATGAGCCACCATACCTGGCCAAACCTCTGCTTTACTTTAAAGTCCTAAGTTGTTATCATGAAGTGATGTTCTCTGTTCTAAAGGTTCCCTTATTATAAATCTTTGACATGGTTTGTCACACACTAGTGGATAAATGAAACCAACATCACGGAGTAGATGTTCTTGTCAGACTACCGAAGAAACAGAGGAACTCCATCTTCCAGCTCCTGAAATCTTGTTGTTTGTGACTTACCCCCATGCCAAGCTTCTACTCTGTGCCAAATCCCACTGCCTACTGATGTCTGAGATGTCACTACCACACTGTGAAAATGCTTGCCAACATAATCTCCCCAAAGTCGCCCTTTCCAGTCACACTTCCCACCACTTCACTGTGTGGATGTTATCTCTGCCTCACACAAGAGGGCCTCCCAGGAGTTCAGGGTCCACTCACCTGGTATCTCTGCAACTTTGCTGTGTTCACTGTCAAAAGCTGGCGGTGGCTTTCTGTAGTCTCCTCAGCTCTTAACACTGATGGGCTGCAACTTATCATCCTCTTTCCATTGTTTCCTTAAGAACTACCAACTCCTGGCTGGGTGTAGTGGCTCATGCCTGTAATCCCAACACTTTGGGAGGCCGAGGCAGTCAGATTACAAGGTCAGGAGTTCGAGATCAGCCTGGCCAATATGATGAAACCCCATCTCTACTAAAAATACAAAAATTAGCCAGGTGTGGTTGCTCGCACCTGTAGTTCCAGCTATTTGGGAGGCTGAGGCAGAGGCATCACTTGAACCTGGGAGGTGGCGGTTGCCGTGAGCCAAGATCGCCCCACTGCACTCTAGCCTGGGCGACAGAGTGAGACTCTGTCTACAAAAAAGAATTTAGATTTCTCCTTCTAGATAGAAAATAATATCTAGTGGAATAAAGATCTAAATATATGAAAAGGAGAACTTTAACTTTTTTAGAACTGAACTGGTTTCCCCAGCTCTTAGCACAGTTCCTGGAGTACAGAAGCTAGTAAAGAAATATTTCTGAAACGGCCAGGCCTAGGTAGCTCACAGCTGTAACCCAGCACTTTGGCAGGCCAAGGCAGGAGGATCACTTGAGCTCAGGAGTTCAAGACCAGCCTTGGCAACACAGTGAGATCTTGTCTCTATTATATTAAAAAATAAATAAAAGAAATTTAAAAAGAAATATTTACAAAGTCAAAATTGAATAGTAAATAAATGGCCAAGAAAGCCAGAACTCTATTTTTCACCAACTTGGTAGGTTTTAAGATTTCTTTACAGATTTTTGGACCAGTCAAATGCCATAAACTGAGCCCTTAGCTACTATCTACTTATCCAGCACAAGGGAAATTTTAAATTGATAAATAAGGTAAGAGGGTGTAAGAGGCAATGAGACGGAAGGGGAACACAGATGGAAGTCACAGCTTCAGGCTCAGTAAGGATAAGGGCATTTCACTGAGCACCTATTTATCCTGAATGACACCATCTATTTAGAAAAGCTTCCGTTAGCAGCCCACTTTTTAATATTGTCAAAGGAATGAAATTATGTAGAAGAAATATTTTCCTTTATTTTCTCCTCCAGAAGTGTGAAGGAAAATGCCTACTCTTCCAACATCTGAAACCTTACCTCTCACCCACACGAGTTCCAATCTCAGTGAAATCTGCGCATGCTATCACCCAGCGTCACCTAGACCTGAACTTCTCCCTGGTCCTTTAATCAGCTCTTACGCCTACTCTTTCCCCTCCCTTAAGGTAATGGGGCCCACATCCCACACGTTAGAACACCTGATGAGCATTTCAGGACTACAGAATCCCAGCACAGTGGCAAGAGCTGGTAGTCTTAGTTATTTAGGAGGCTGAAGCCAAAGGATGGCCCGAGCCCAGGAGTTCGAGACTAGCCTGGGCAACAGGGTGAGATTCTGTCTCAAAAATTCACAGAATCCCAAACCAGAGATTGCCTGGGATTCTAATTCAATAAATCCAGGATGAGGTGTAGGGGTGTCTTTGAAAAGCTCCCTCGGTGATTCAATAACACCACCAGGTTTAGGAACAAGGAAAAATGTAGTCCCTTAACACCCCCAGTTTGCAGTGTTTGCAGATAACAAATAGATGGTCAGGCAATAAACTGTAGTAATTAATCTCCCCTTCTTACATTTTGGTTTATTTTATTTTGAAATCAAACATGAAACTGATGTTACCACAACTGGGATTAAGATTAGGCAGAGTGAAACTACAGGGATTCCCCCATTTCAAAAAACATCACAAAGCAATCATAGGCAAGACAAAAAGCTTTCAACCTGAAATGAATACTTGTATTAAGAGGAGCCTAATGGTGTCCCAGATGGACTCTGGCTTCCCGTGCTTTGAACAGCTAAGTTTTTCTCGGAAAACGCGTGTATACCATCCAGTTAACAGAGCCAGGCTGTTTGTCATAACGGGAGAGGATCCCGGGAGAGTCTTCACCCTATTGTTTTCCCAGGAGGTGGATTCCTGCTGCTTCCAATCCCCGGCCTCAACATTTCACGGATCATGAGCATAATTTTTGGCAACTAAATGATTTTCGACTGTTCCAAGAGAAGAAATTTTAAAAGTGATAGCTAAAGAAGTAGGTCATCCTCCAAGCAAATAAATTTAAAGACAGTTCACTAATTTGGAAAGAAAAAGGAGTAAGGAAGAGTAAGACTGCTCTTCCTCAGCTGTGTTTTTAGTCTTGAACTTGCTTTTCTCCAATTTGAGTAATTTCTGGGGGAAAAGTTTTTTCTTTTTTTTTAAAATATAGATAGGTTCTTGCTCTGTCACCCAGACTGTAGTACAGTAGCATGATCATAGCTCACTGCAACCTCATACTCCTGGGCGGAAGCAACCCTCCCACTTCAGCCTTCCAAGTACCTAGGACTACAGGTACACACCACCATGCCAGATAAATTTTTTATTTTTTGTAGAGATGGGGTCTTGCTATGTTGTCCAGGCCACTCATGAACTCTTGGCCTCAAGTGTCCGTTTCTTGACGGCCTCCCAAAGTGTTGGGATTACAAGTGTGAGCCTCTACACCTGGCCAGAAAAAAAGGTCTTTAAAAATTAACTGGGCCAGGTGTGGGGGCTCATGCCTGTAATCCCAGCACTTTGGGAGGCTGAGGTGGGAGGATCACTTGAGTCCAGGAGGTCCAGACTGGCCTGGGCAACACAGTGAGACCTTGTCTCTAAAACAAATAAACAAAAATAGCAGGGCATGGTGGTGTGCACCTGTAGTCCCAGCTACCTGGTGGTGTGTGCCTGTAGTCTCAGCTACTCAGGAGGCTGAGATAGGAAAATCACTTGAGCCCAGGAGGTCGAGGCTGCAGTAAGCCAAGATTATACTATCACATTCCAGCCTGGGCAATAGCATGAGAGCCTATCTCAAAAACAATAAGTAAATACAATTTAAATTCAATTAAAAATTAAAATTAATTAACAATATGCTGATTCAGAGCATCTAGAAAAAAGAAAAATAAAAAAAACTTTTTAAAATTAATTAACAATAAAACAAACCATAGCCTTTCACGTTCTGACAGCCAGGCCAGGGCATGATCAGATGGCAAGCACGTGGCAAAGAAACGTGATGAGGCACCCAACTTCACAGTTAAAAACACACCAAGGAAACTGAAGTGCCATTTTTTACCTAGCACATTGGCAAGTATGATGCCTATGAGGGCAAAGCATGAGTGCAGATCTCCACAGTGGGAGTGCAAAGTGGTAGAACATCTTTGGAAAATCGATTTAGGATGGGTTCGTTTTTTTGTTTGTTTGTTTTTTTTTTTTTGAGATAGAGTCTCGCACTGTTGCCCAGGATGGAGTGCAGTGATACAATCTCTGCTTACTGCAACCTCTGCCTTCCAGGTTCAAGCAATTCTCCTGCCTGAGCCTCCTGGGCAGCTGGGATTACAGTCATCCACCACCACGCCGAGCTAATTTTTTGTATTTTTAGTAGAGACAGGGTTTCACCATGTTGGCCAGGCTGGTCTCCAACTCCTAACCTCGTGATTCGCCTGCCTCTGCCTCCCAAAGTTCTGGGATTGCAGGCATGAGCCACCACGCCCAGCTGGGTTAAATTTTTAAATGCATATAAATTTAAGCAATTTTCAATTCAGCAATTACACTTCAAGAATCTATCTTAGAGATACACATGTGTGCACACAAAGATATCTGAACTCAGACGCTGCCTGCATTGATTTATCATAGCAGAAGACTAGGACAAACTAAATATAAACCCAAGGCATTGGTTATATCATTACAGGTCTTCAACCCATAAAGGAAAAATTTATGCAGCCAAATTAATAAGAATGCAGGCAGTTATTGATGTCCTGATATCAAAAGACATCCAAAACCTAAAGTTGCAGAATCTACGTGTGATACGATCTTTTTCTTAAAAGGAAAATTCGGTGCCATTTTTATCTACTTTCATGTGTATGAAGTTTTTGAAAGAATATGTAAGAAGCCATCATATTGACTTCAAACTATCACTTGAATTTGTAAGTAATTTACCTTACTTACAAATTTAAGTTCTCAATCATTAATATTTTTTAAAAAATTAAATGAACCTTGCTATGCAATGATTGTAAATAAAAATCATTTTAATAAGGGTAAACAAACCCTTGGATCTTATTGAGCATTTACAATTCAAGATATAGATGTCATAGCTATAGTTAGTTTCAAATAAGTAAACAATTATTCATGAGAAATAGGAAAGTATCCCTGAGTTTTATCACTAATTATTAATATCTCTACCCAAACCTTCTACTACATATATGAATGAGAAGGGTACAAAAGGATGATCACAAGTATGAAATTTTACTCTTACATTTTCAGATAGGATTCTAATTTGCAGGAAAATGGACCAAGATCTAAATAGACAAGTGAAAGAATTATAGATTTTTCAATAATTTATTGACAATAAGCATATATGTTTATTCAATATAATGTTTCTCTCTTCCCCCAGCTTTTTTCATATTTTTCCATTGTGTTTTAAAATGAAACTTATTTTAAATTGTAATATTTGTTAAGTTATGAGAGAACTGAGAATGTGGTTCAGGCCAGGCGTGGTGGCTCACGCCTATAATCCCAGCACTTTGGGAAGCTGGGGCAGGTGGATCACCTGAGGTCAGGAGTTTGAAACCAGCCTGGCCAATATGGTGAAACCCGTCTCTACTAAAAACACAAAAAATTAGCTGGGCGTGGTGGTGAGTGAATGTAATCCCAGCTACTCAGGAGGCTGAGGCAGGAGAATTGCTTGAACCAGGGAGGCAGAGGTTGCACTGAG
Organism: Cebus imitator; assembly: GCF_001604975.1. Classification (NCBI taxonomy): domain Eukaryota; kingdom Metazoa; phylum Chordata; class Mammalia; order Primates; family Cebidae; genus Cebus; species Cebus imitator. The sequence goes on from NW_016107321.1 coordinate 13,534,719, forward strand.
CCAAGATTGCACCATTGCATTCCAGCCTGGGCAAAAGAGTGAAACTCCATCTCAAAAAAAAGAAAAAAAAAAAAGAATGCAGTTCAAGGAAATTTAGTTTTGTTTTTTTCAAGAGATAAATGTACTGGCTAATTTTTCTTAGAATGCTTAGTGCTACAAATTCTAATTTCTAACTTCACGAATAACTCCTGCATATAGAATTATAGAGACCGGGATGAGTGCCATTTAGCTTGAGTTTTCCTGCCCTGCTGTTCTCTAAGCACTGAATATGTATTAAAACTAACCAAGACAAAGGAAAAGAAATAATTTCTTAGTATCTTTTAAAACAAAACATTTTATTTCCATTTTGCTATTTATCTTACAAGATCCAAACTAGAATAATCTTATAACATCAGCTTAAAGCTGCAAAGGCATAGAAATTAGTCGACCCAAAGAGTATACATTTCAAAGCCTTTGCTTTGTAAAAGGAAGTATTTCAAGTGAAAATCTCCACTGATCTTATTCATCCAGTAGCCTATAAGCTGTAATGGATTTAAGGGAAGCCCTGTGATTCCCACAGTCTATCGGTATCCTAAAGAATCATCCCCACATCCGCATCTCCAATTTTTGGTCTCCGTTCTCATCAGAAAGTAGCAGCTCTTATAATCTGGTAAAAATCCACAGGAATACAGGTAGCCGCACACACAGAAACATGACTCTATTAGCAAACATGTAATTCTCGCCTTAAATCCCGGCCCATTTGTGTAACACTGGTGATGTGGTCACTTTGAGGCCATCTTCATTCTCCATTTCCATTGTGTAAACAAGTGGCAAATGGGAGGAAGCATATGACCTTGGGTTACGGGAGGAATTATGAAATGCAGCTGGCCGCCTCAATTGTCTGTTTTAATGCATGAGGGTCAAACACATCCTTAAATTTACGAGTCTGACAATGGATTCTTCTATTTGAGTACATCTTTATGTTTTGGTGATTCATGGCTCTTGTAACCAAATGGAACCACAGCTTGTGGAGCTAACAAGAGCCCCCATCTCCCCACCTGCCAGAGACAATGGCCTCACCCTGTTGCAACAGACCATTGTTCAATGTCCAGCATTGAAATCATTGATCAGGCAATAAATATAGAAAGGCTAATTCGTTATGATTGTCCAGACTTAGCCTGGAGCCTAGCTACAGAAATCAAAATTTGCCAGAGACGTGGAAGTCAGTTTGTCACTGGTCATCCCACCCTCTGTTGCCACTTGAATAAAATTACTCTTTCAAAAACAAATTTTTAAAAACAAACAGTTAAGGAATAACGTGAGGTGTGAGGCTTTACTTATCACCAGCATTCAGGTCATCTTAATATTCCTGAACCCTGCAGTGGTAAAACAGCCATGTCTCAAAATTAAATGCCGGCAGATAACTGATCAAGTCATTCCCTCCCAGCCCCACGTCTTACATATAAAGATTGTAAAAGATTTCCTGTCTATCTTTGGATCTAAGGGAAAAAAATAAAGATTACAAAAGATTGAATAGAAGATAAAGACTCCTTCCATTTTACAGAAATGCACCCCTAGTTTAAAACCAAGACTTCTGCTTTTGTGCGTCTAAATGTTAAGCTTGGGGAACCAAAAGCTTGTTTAACTCTCCATTTGACCTCATAGGAATGATAATTCAACCAGTGTACTGTCTTTTCAGATAACGGCACTTAGTGAGTAACTGGTAACTAAAAATTAGCGGGGTCGGGGGGCATGAAAGTAAATCGAATTGCTAAGCAGACAGCATGCCTGTGATATAAATGTCAGCTATTAGATAGAAAAATATCTGCTTACAACCTTTAATTAATGATCAGCATTCTATCCAAGGAGGGAAAATGATGTATTAGCCTAAACCTCCCCAATTGTCCATAGATACATCAAGAAAGTCGTAGACACATCAAGAAAGTTCAAAGTGTAATTCATAAGTAACTCAGTGTATGAAATGGTCTCATTTGAGTCATATGCACTTGATATATTTGTCTATTTGAGATAAAAGCCAATCTGAAATTGCAATGCTAATAGGCCACTCTATATCTAGAGAAACAGAATCTAAAGCCCCCAGACCTGAGGTTTTTGGTCAAACTATTCACTTGATCTATTAATAAGGGAACAGACTGACTTGCCTTAGTCACCATCAGAATGAGTTTCATGTGATAATGAGAGGATTAAGGGTTAAACTGTAGTAAAAGCAGATAGGCCAAGGTATTCCTCAACTTGATATTCTCCAATCAAAACCAAGGTGCCATATCACCCCTTCCTCTTTCCACAAGTATTCCTGAGAGCTGACTCCGTGCCAGGCAGCACGCCATGCGTTGGGGAGCACCATCAGGCATGTTCCCTGCCCCTGAGAAGCATTCGGAACAGCCAGGAGAACACTAAACCCACACATGTGAAAACTGCTGGGACGGGTCCTGCAGCCATGGAGCCTAGAGTGGGGGATGGGATTACTTGGAAGTCAGGAATTGGAGCTTAACAAGGAGAAGAGGGGAGGCAAGGGCCATGGTGCTGAGTCATTCTTAACTGGGGAGTCCTTTTGAAAAGACATTCGTGTTCAAAGCCTGAGTGATGCATTTGGTAGTTGAAATGAAAACTGCATACATTCCAAGGATACACATAAGTGTATTGATTTGTCTCCAAATTGATAACTGGGCAGTGTGCCAACAAGTTCAATGATATTCTGGATGTCATTTAAGTGATTTTTTAAAAGGAGGTTGTTTGGCTGCTTCAAGATGGTGGCAACTTGGAAAGAGGAAATGGATAAGGTTATGGAAGAAGGAAAAAGAGAGTGGAAGGAATATTTGTAAATAAACAAATTCAAGTTTGCTGAGATTCAATCTCATATTTCAGTGTGAACAGTTAGTAAGATCTGAAAGAGTAAAAAAGCCAGGGGAGAAAATGTCACCCAAATGCAAGTTTTTAGTAACTATACCTTAAAACTACTTTCATTACTAGACTCTAAACACTGGTTACAGAACCCCTTTGTCAGTTGCTGGCATCAAGACATATGTGCATACAGTAAGTATTAAAATGTGAATTGGATCTCAAAAGGATAGTACATTCCTCAGGCCAGGAGCTGAAGCATCTCTAAGAAAATCTATATAGCAGAGGCACAGTTAGTACTCAATATCTAGGGACCATGGGTTTTACGGGTAGTTATGAATCAAAGACTGGAAGTAAAAGCTATATTATTAAGAGCAGTCTCTCAGCCCAAACTAGACTAGGACAGCTAAGGAGGTCAAGGCAATTAGGTCACAGTTGTAGATTCATTTTTTTTTTCATATTGTAAACATCTACACCTCCTGAGATAACTCACCTACTCTATCCTCAAATTTGACACATGGCAAATGTTAACTATTAAGCATGGTTATCAACATCTTTCTGCAAGAGTTATCACAAAACCAGTGGAGTGAAGCCTTGCTAAGGAACACACGCACTGGAAAATAGATCTAAAACACCACGACCAGAACAAGCCACAATCTTGGCAGCTGTCCGGGCCCGGAAGAAATATTCCAGCCTTAAGAACTGAAGAGGATAAAATGCAGTATTTCAGCACTGCATCCAAGGAAGAGTACCGGGAACGCTCGCTGCCACTCTGACCGCATCCTTTGAGAACTTCTAGCCACTCCAGTGTGTTTGGCCAACTGAGCCCGCAGGCAAAGCGCTGCGCGAAGGCGAGGGCGCTGGCTGGTTGGTGAAACCTGTCATTCCTTCTGGAAACGCAGCGCCTGCCCAGGTTTTCCCTGGCTCCGAGCGAGCTACACCGCAGGCTTTCTCTGCCTCAGGAAGGCGGTGTCTGCTCGGGCCGCTGCCGCAGGACTGGGTACCAGACCCGCTCGCTCGCTCCAGTACCGCTGGCATCCACGGCGGTACACGGCTGGGAACCCGAGGGTGGGCCGCCCGGCGGGCTCCACTACTCGCCCTGGTCTCACGGCTGACTTTCAGTATCTCGGAGCTCCGGATGCCGGCCCGGGGTACATTCTCCACGGATCCCACTCCACTCCCACCCCATCCTCCCAGCTTCTCCCCACGCCCCCCACGCAGCTCATCCTCCTTGGGCTGGATCGCTCCCACCGGAAGAGTGCGGAGAAAGGCTCAGCCGCGGTGGGCAGGGCGCGGGTTTTATGACTGCGGATGGCGCAGTCGCCTCCCCTGGAGACCCGCGACAAAGATGCAAGTCCCCAGCCGCGCTCGCCGCTGCTCTGGCCCCGCCCCAGCGCAAAAGACCCTGAGAAGCCTCCAAAGAGGGGTTCACGCTTCTGAGTTTGCAGATGGGCTGGAGGGCCGGGAAGTTCTCTCCGGCGGAAATCGGAGGGTTCCCCACCCCCACCCCAAGGACCCGCGCCTCCCCGACGCAGGTGGCCCGGCGCGCCCGTACCTTGGTGGCAGGATCCGCGGCAGCGATGGCGGAGTCCCCAGTGGTGTCTGGCGCCGCCTCGGCCGAGGGGCCACCGCCGCTGGTCTCGGGCTCGGCCGGCGTGGAGCTCCCCTCGGGCGGCTGCTCCGGGCTGCGCTGCTCGGTGGAGCTCCCGGCGCCCATGGCTCCTCCGCACTTCTCCCGCGCTCAGCCGCCGGGTTACGCCTTCCCCAAGCCGCAGGGACGCGGGCAAGAGCCAAAAGACGAGCGCCCGCGAGGTCCCAAGAGCGCCTTCCTTCGCCACCAGCCTCCTGCGAACGCGCCCAGCCTGCGAATGAAGGAGACGCGCTCGCCGCAAACTCCTTAAAAGAAAAGGGTTGGGGGGGAAAGGCCACCTCTTAGCCTCCGCCCCCTCCCCCTGGTTTTTCCCTCGCTTCATCACATGAGCACAGCCCCAGACACGCCTTGCAGCAGCATCTGCCCCTAGGCTGCCGGGACCAGAGGCGCAGCGACGCGCCAGCCCAGGTCCAGGCAGCAGCCCACCCGCCCTCCGGCACCTCCCGTTTCAGGGGGACGACCCAGGGCCCCAGAAGGCAGGAGAGCAGGGGAGCAAGAAGCCTGCCGGGGACACTGGACTCACTGGGGTTTATTAAATGATGGATCACCCAAGGCAGGAGGTTCTGCTGCAGCCGACTTTCAGCTCGCCCAGGAGCGAGCCCGAGTCCTCACTTGCTTTCCTGCAGATTGTGTTTAACTGCAAACATTTGTTCCAGCCTCCTCCCCATTAGCAGGAGAAAGCCAAGCGCTCCCTGGCTCCTCCTGAGTCCGACCATATTTGGGCACCTCACGTGGCAAGAGCTGGGAACCGAGAGGTTAACGCAGTCAGACCACGGATGAGGTGGGCCACGCGGCCCCACGCTCTCCTATCCTCCGGAACAAGTGATGTCAGGCGATGCCATCAGCAGTACTGGCCGCCCCCCTTCCCCCGGGGAATCGGGGAAATGAGGCTGTTACCGGAAATGTGCCTGTCCTGCTTTGAGGGCCTGTACTGGAGGTTACCCATCCAGGCCGCCTCTGCCCCGCGCGATGCTGAGACATGATAGCATAGATCTGTTCCTTTGCCATCAGTCTTTCTCAAGAGATGAAGACTTTAAATAATATCAACCAAGTGGCGTGCATCCTTTCCTTTCCGACCCTTGAATATAATATTTGTTATATGAATATGGCAGCCAATCAATAAATATTTGAATTAAATTAAATTTGTAGCTGGATTGCTTGGCGCAAAGCATGAAGGCTTTGGGGCTGAAAGACAAAATTTATCCCAGTTGTAACTGGCAACCGAGTGCCCCGTTTTTCACAAATACTTGAAATCTCCATTAACAATGAAGAAATCAGCCTGGTAAACATAACGAGACCTCGTCTCTACAAAAAATTTAAAATTTAGCCAGGCGCAGTGGTGCACCTGTAGTCCCAGCTACACAGGAGGTTGGGGTGGAAGGATGACTTCAGCCCAGGAATTTGAGGCTGCAGTGAGCCGTGGCTGTGCCACTGCACTTCATCCTAGTCAACAGAGCAAGATTCTGTCTCTTAAAAAAAAGAAAGAAAAAATAACAAAAAGAAGAAACTTTTGGAACATTGACACTAAATTCCAGATAAATATTCCATACCCAGATTTAGTACAATTTTGTAGAAAGTTGATGGAAGCAGTAGTTGAGACTGGGATGTTTCACGCCTAATTAATTGCATGCAATCTAAGGGTGCCCTGAGAACCATAGGTTAGTTACCATCAAATTTATTTTCTGAATTAAATTTTTTTTAATTTTTTTGGAAAGATGGGGTTTCACCATGATGGCCAGGCTGGTCTTGGAACTCCTGACCTCAGGTGATCCACCCACCTTGGCCTTCCAAAGTGCTAGGATTACAGGCGTGAGCCACTGCGCCCGGCCTCTTTTTTTTCTTTTTTGAGGCAAGGTCTCACTGTGTTGTCCAGGCTGGTCTTGAACTTCTGGGTGCAAGTGATCCTTCTGCCTCGGCCTCCCAAAGTGCTGGGATTACAGGTGTGAGCCACCATGCTGGGCCTGTTTTCTGAATTGATTATTTTTATTTAAAGGACTACACAAAGGCCAATTTCTCCGGAATTTATCCCTTAAGAAACAGTATATTTGCAAAATACTTAGTTTTAGGAATTTATACACATTTCCCCTATTTTGAGTTAAATTTTGACTATTTAGGAAATGTTAGAATTCTTATTCTGTACTAGGTGCTGTTGAATGCACTTTGCATAATCATCTTTACAATAACCCCATGGGATAGACGTATTAATCTCATTTTACCATTGGTAGGTGGAGGGGAAGTAGGCCCAGAGAAATTAAATTGTGTGTCTGAGGTTTCACACCCCGGAGATGGAAGAGCAGGGAGTCCAACTGGCATCTGACTTCAAAGTCCACACTTCACCACTACACAACACTTCCCTTCCCTTCTTCAATCAACTGTTTTCTCTTCTTAGGGATGTTAGTAAAAGTGGCATTTGGACCTCACTTAGGATTTTAAGAGCAAAAAGCACTATTAAAACCTATTTGAGGCCAGGTACAGTAGCGCAAGCCTATAATCCCAGCACTTTCGGAGGCCTAGGTGGGTGGATCACCTGAGGTCAGGAGTTCAAGATCAACCTGGGCGACATGGTGAAACCCTGTCTTTCCTAAAAATACAAAAATTAGCTGGGCGTGGTGGTGTGCATCTGTAATTCTAGCTACTTGGGGGGCCAAGGCAGGAGAATCACTTGAACCTGGGAGGTAGAGGTTGCAGTAAGCCGAGATTGTGCTGTTGCGTTTCAGCCTGGGTGACAGAGTGAGACCCAGTCTCAAAAAAAAAAAAAATTATTTGAGAATGATTAACGTCAGCACATTTGAAAATGTATCAGTAAGTAGCACAAATATTATCAGCATTTTCACATTCTGTGAGATTATATTCACTTGGTTCTTGGGAAATTCTTAGCAAAGCTTTTCACATCCACTGGCCTTTAAATTTTCAGAAAGGACTGCAAGGTCAACAGTGTACAACCTACATGCTGAGGAAGACTTCAGTATCTGCTTAGATTAGCAGTTGCTTGCTTTTTGTTTATTTTCCAGGCCATGTAAATGTTCATATTCTTGTTTGTAAAAAGTAACATCGTATTTTAGGAGATGTGCACATTTGAGTACTCTATTCTGCCTGAAACAGCTCTGTCATAAGGGAGTATTAAGAATAAGAAACTCACACAAGACATATGTAACTACCTTTGGTTTCTGAACTGACCAAAATTCCCTTCTGTCTTACTTAAAGACTAGGGAGTTACTCTTTATGTTTCTGTTTGTTTGTTTTAAAAAGTGATTACAGCCAGGCCTGGTGGCTCACATTTATAATCCCAGCACTTTGGGAGGTTGAAGTGGGAGGACTGATTGACACCAGGAGTTCAAGACCAGCCTGGGCAACACAGTGAAACTCCCATCTCTACAAAAAAAAAAAAAAAATTAGCCAGGAGTGGTGGTGCATGCCTATAGTCCCAGCTACTTGGGAGGCTGAGGCTGGAGGATCACTTGAGCTCAGGAGTTCCAGACTACAGTCTAGATTACATAGTGAGTCCCTGTCTAAAAAAAAAAAAAAAAAAAAAAAGTGGTCATGCCTGTAATCCCAGCTTTAGTGAGTTAACACCACACCACTACACTTCAGCCTGGGCGACAGAGCAAGACTCCACATCAGAAAAAAAAAAAAAAAAAAAAAAAAAAAAGTGGTCATGTTATTAGTTATCTCTAGCAATGAAATAGCCCAACCTTTTGGATATGCCACTTGATGCTTCAGAATGTTACAAAGTTTCTTTTTTTCTTTCTTTCCTTCTTTCTTTCTTTTTCTTTCTCTTTTTCTTTTTTTTTCTTTCAATAAACATTTATCAAGTGCCCATTATGTGCCAAGCACAAAGTTACCACTCTATTTTCCAAGGTTCTAAATCAAGTCACTGAAGTTTTCTTTTCTAGGGCTTCTAGGATGCCTTCAGAACTGCTTGGATTGGCATCAGGGGTGGAGGGGAGGCAGCTGTTCTCTATTTTTCACTTCTCAGTCCAAGGCTGTTGGTTACTTCAGTGTCTCACGGCAGCTCAATTTTGCTCCAAAATAGCAGGATGCAGGTGTCCCCACACATCCTCTCCCATGGGACAGTCGTTGGTAGAGCTGTTTCTCTGAGAGGGTTAATTCTCTCGTAAAAACAGTTTGAGATTTCTCAAAAACAAATACATGTTGCCTGTGTAGCAGGCTGAACCTGTAACTTCGCACACATACTTCTCCAGAAAGACTGGTCACATCAGGTTTAACACTAACATTTAGCGTCATAGTGGAGCGCCTTGTGCATGCATCAAAACATTTTCAAATGTAACATTAAAATAATTCACAAATGTCAAACATTTTACAACTGAGTTCAGACACCCCCTTCAAAGTGCAATAATAATTATAATTATTGGCCAGGCGAGGTGGCTCATGCCAGTAATCCCAGCACTTTGGGAGGCTGAGGCAGGCTAATCACAAGATCAGGAGTTCGAGACCAGCCTGGCCAAAATGGTGAAACTCTATCTCTACTAAAAAATACAAAAATGAGCCGGGCATGGTGGTGCATGCCTGTAGTCTCAGCTACTTGGGAGGGTGAGGCAGGAGAATCGATTAAACCTGGGAGGCGGAAGTTGCAGGGAGCCGAGATCGTGCCACTGCACTCTAGCCTGGGCAACAGAGCAAGACTCCATCTCAAAAATAATAATAATTATTATTATCATTGTAATTATTACAACAGTTTTAAATCTACACTTAACTCTGCCCTAAAGATTCGTTCTCTAGTTACAAAGCCTTCACTGAGACTGGCAACTCTTTATCTTCACCTTTGAAACTGCTTCTCTCTTAATTATCACTTCTTTGTTTTCCCTGAATAAAAAGCCTACTTCTTCCTGAACCAATTGTTCTCATAGAGATACCCAGTTATCTAAGAACCTAATTCCCACTGTCATATCTTGTGCTTGTGTGAATTTGTAATTTTTAATACTCCCTTATCACAGAGCTGCTTCAGACAGAATAGAGTACTAGAATGTGCACGTCTCTTAAAATATGGTTTTATTTTTTTACAAATAAGAATATGAACATTTACATGGCCTGGAAAATAAACAAATAACCAATAATAATGTTATTATCCTCTTGAGAATTCTATGGAAGAAACTGAGTAGAATATTTGAATTCTACTTTCTATGTGAGAATTTGAAACTGATTATTTCAAAGTGTTAATTATAATTTGCTAATTATAAGCTAGAAGGATTAACAGTTTTATTCAATTCATAAGTAATAATTAAAATTCATATAGAAGGTACGGAAAATGTTCAATTTACAGATGAAGTTTAAAGCTCAGCCATGGCCGGGCGTGGTGGCTCATGCCTGTAATCCCAGCACTTTGGGAAGCTGAGGCAGGAGAATCACTTGAACCTGGGAGGCAGAGGTTGTGTTGAGCTGAAATCGCGCCATTGCACTCCAGCCTGGGCAACAAGAGCAATATTCCATCTCAGAAAAAAAAAAAAAAACTCAGCCACTTATAGTTATACATCACATATATAGAGGCAAATGCTTGTAATTCTTATGAAATTTATTGCTTTAGAGTTAAGTATAAAGCCAGCTATTTAGATCTCAGTTTCATTTACCAAGGTTTAAGATTAACTTCTGACTCAAATTCAGGGTTACTCTAAAGTAACAAAGAAGGGACTGGAACCAAGATAGAGTAAATGATGTGTCCAATATGGAGAGAGACGTTCTCAGTATGCATTGTTGGAAGGTACCATAAGGTATGTGGAAGGTATCTACATTCCAGGGTAGATCAAGTTGCTGTAATCCTCACAATGTCAAATCCCTTCTACAAAGGACCCTATAAGCATCCAACATTTAAAAATACGTATTTTCACATATTGATTCAATAAACTTTTACTGAGTTGAATACCAGGCAAAATGCACAGGACTTTTCAAAGTTGGAGACTTTGGTTTAATAAGTCAACATTGCTTCCTCAAAACAAAGCTATTATACAATATGTTATATGATGTGAACTGTAGATTTTGTGTTCCTCTATCAACTTAAATTCCTTTGTGGCAGGGCGCGGTGGCTCACGCCTGTAATCCCAGTACTTTGGTAGGCCAAGGCAGGCAGATCACCTGAGGTCAGTAGTTTGAGACCAGCCTGGTCAACATGGTGAAATTCTGTCTCTACTTAAAAAAAAAAATACAAAAATTAGCTGGGTGTAGTGGCAGGTGCCTGTAATCCCAGCTACACCGGAGGCTGAGGCAGGAGAATTGCTTGCACCCAGGAGACGGAGGTTGCAGTGAGCCGAGATTGTGCCACCGCACTGCAGCCTGGGCAACAAGAGTGAAATTCCATTTGAAAAAAAAAAAAAAAAAATCAGGCTGTGAATTGATAAATACCTCAACTAGGAACACACAGAGGAAAGGTAGATAACCTCGCTAATGTTTATTTTGTATTCCTTTAAGTTGGCTTGCTAAGTACTTTTTAAATCATCTTATAACAATAGTAATAAACCTATGTAAATTTGCCCAAATGACTTTTGACAAAAGTGCAAAAGTATTCACATGGAGATGTCACTAGCAAAATAAATAAATAAATACATACATACATTTAAAAAAAAGACAAAGCTGCAAAAGTAATTCAATGGTGGGTGACAGCCTTTCAACAATTGGTGCTGAAGCAACTGGACATTCATAGGCAAAAAGTTAACCTTGACTTATGTCGCACACCTGATAAAATAATTAACTAAAAATGGACACAGACTTAGATGTAAAACATAAAACTGTAAAACTTTTAGAAAACACATAGGAGAAAAATCTTAGGGAGCTAAGGCTAAGCAGGAGAGTTCTTAGACTTGATACAAAAAGCAAGATCCATAAGACAAAAAACTCTAAGTTGGACTTCACCAAAATTTAAAACTTTTGTCCTACCTAAGACCCAGTTGAGAAGATGGGGAAAAAAAGCTGCAGATTGGGAGAAAATGTTTGCAAACCACATATCCCACAAGGGACTAGTATCTAAATACAGAAAGTATTCTTAAAACTCAGCAGTAAAAAAAACAAGGAAACAAACAAAAAATCAACAAGAACACAGGCAAAAGACTCAAAATAACATTTTCTCAAAGAGGATCTACAGATGGCAAATAAACAAATGAAAATGTGTGCAATTTGGGAAAAGCAAATTAAAACCACAACGAGATATCACTACACAATGATCAGGGTGGCTAAAATGAAAAAAAATAGTGACAACACCAAATGCTGGTGAGGCTGCAGAGAAACTAGGTCACTCATACATTGCTGGTGAGACTGTAATGAGGCAGTCACACTGGAAGACAGTTTGGCAGCTTCTTTTTTTGTTTTTGAAACTGAGTCTCACTGTATAACCCAGGCTGGAATGTGGTGGCATGATCTTGGCTCATGGCAACCTCTGCCTGCTGGTTTCAAGCGATTCTCGTGCCTCAGCCTCCCGAGTGGCTGGGATTACAGGCACAAGCCACGCCCAGTTAATTTTTGTATTTTTAGTAGAGATGCGGTTTCACCATGTTGGCCAGGCTGGTCTCAAACTCTTGACCTCAAGTGATCTGCCTGCCTCGGCCTCCCAAAGTGCTGGAATTACAGGCATGAGCCACTGCACTCAGCTGTCAGCTTCTTAAAAAATTAAACAAGCCAAAAAAGAAAAAGAAACATAACAACCATACCATATGACTTTGCAGTCACACCCCTGGAGCTTCACATAACAACTGACACATGCATGTTTATAGAAACTTTACTTGAAATAGCCCCAAAATGAAAAACCTAGATGTCCTTCAACATGTTGGTTAAACAAACTGATCTGCCATACCATGAAATACTAGTCAACAATAAAAAGAAATGAACTGGCCGGGCGCAGTGGCTCATGCCTGTAATCCCAGCACTTTGGGAGGCTGAGGCGGGCGAATCATGAGGTCAGGAGATTGAGACCATCATCGCTAACATGGTGAAACCCCATCTCTACTAAAAATACAACAACAAAAAATTAGCCAGGCGTGGTGGCATGTTCCTGTAGTCCCAGCTACTCGGGAGTCTGAGGGAGAAGAATCACTTGAACCTGGGAGGCAGAGGTTACAGTGAGCCAAGATGGCACCACTCTGTCTCAAAACAAAAACAAAAACAAAAATGGAAACAAACTATTAATACATGCAACAACCTGCATGAATCTCCAGAGAATTCTGCTGAAAGAAGCCTGCCAATCCCCAAAGGTTACATACCCATGATCCCATTTATATGACAGCCTTGAAATGGCAAAATTCCAGAAATGAAGAGGTCAGTGGTCGCTAAGGGTTAAGGAAGGTAGAGGGTGGAGAGAACTGGGTGTTGCTGTAAGAATGCAACAAGAGAAATTTTTGTGGGATGGGAATGTTCTGTTCCTTGACTGTATTAATGTCAATATCTTGGTGGTGATATTGTACTCTATTTTTGCAAGATGTTACTATTGGGGAAAACTGGGTGAAGGGTATACAGGATCTTTCTGTATTATTTCTCACAACTGTATGGTAATTCACAATTAACTCAAAATGAAAGTTTTAATTTCTAAAAAAGAATGATTTTGATTTGTAAATAATATGCATTTTCAGATGGGCTAAAATAAAGGTCCAAAAGGTATCTACCCATTTATATTCAACTTACAGCCTCCTTCACTTTCCAATATCTTTGAAATACCCTTTTAATATTAAAATAAGACAAGATAGAGATCAACACAGTATTAATAGGTGGGTATTTTGTTTGCTTGTAAGCTTGTTAACTCTGAAACAATCAGACTTGATAAAATATAGGAACAAGAGATTTCCTGACTCTGCATTGCTTTCTGCAAAGCTCCTTTCCCTCCTTGGCTTCATCTTGCCAATGAAGAAGTAGGGGACACACCTATACTCTTCCTGGCTAATATCATTTCCAAATGCTCCTGCAAGGGTCTCTCACCTCTCTGTTTCCCTCATCACCAACGTGTAGCATGGTTCTAGTTTGTAAAATGCATGCTGGAATCTAATGGATCATGAAGATGTGTCCAGAGTCAGATAAAGAAAAGAAGAACTGGGCGAGGTGGCTCACACCTGTAATCCCAGCACTTTGGGAGGCCGAGATGGGTGAACCACCTGAGATGAGGAGTTTGAGACCAGCCTGACCAACATGGTGAAACCCCGTCTCTACTAAAAATACAAAAATTAGCTGGGCATGGTGGCGCACAGCTGTGGTCCCAACTACTCAGGAGACCAGAGCAGGAGAATCACTTGAAGCCTGGATGTGGAAGTTGCAGTGACCTGAGATCGCGCCATGCCACTGCCCTCCAGCCTGAGCAACAAGAGTGAGACTCCATCTCAAAAAAAAAAAAAAAAAAAAAAAAAGGGGAAAGAGCCAGACACGGTGGCTCATACCTGTAATCCCAGCACTTTGGAAAGCTGAGGTGGGTGGATCACCAGAAGTCAGGAGTTTGAGACCAACCTGACTAGCATGGAGAAATCCCGTCTTAAAAAAAAAAAAAATGGAAAGAAAAGAAAAAAGAGAAGAGGGTACTTTGGGGTTTTAAATGTTCATTTTCTAAATAAATTTAATTTGAACAAAATTGAACATGGTTCATACTTTCTGAATTTAGAAAAGCCATATCATTCATGTGGATTTAATAACAACTGTTATATATATATATTTAATAACAACTATTATATATTCACTTGCCTATAAACATTTGCTACACTCAAGGTAATGCAGCAAGACACTCTCCAAGATTAACACATTAAAAAGTAAACTTGTTTTTCTTTTTAGAGATGGGGCCTCACTGTGTTGCCCAGACTGGTCTTGAACTCCTGGGCTCAAGCAATCCTCCTGCCTCAGCCTCCTAATATAACCATTTTATAATTATATTTTTAAAAGCTTCAATAATGATTGAAGCTCTCAGCACATAGTGTTCACCAATATTAAAAGATATTTTTTTCTCTTTCTTTTTTAGAGTCAAGGTCTCACTGGGTGCCACCCAGGCTGGAGTGCAGTAGTGTGATCACAGCTCATTGCAGCCTTGACTTCCTAGGCTCAAGTGATCCTTCCCCTTCAGCCTGCTGAGTAGACGAGACTACAGGTGTGCACCCTCATGCCTAGCTAACTTTTTTCATTTTTGTAGAGGCAGGGTCTCCCTATGTTGCCTAGCCTGGCCTCAAAATCCTGGCCTCAAGCCGTCATCTTGCCTCAGCCTCTCAAAGCACAGGGATTAGAGGCATAAGCCACCATACCTGGCCAGAAGCTGATTTTTTTTTTCTTTTCTTTTTTTTTTTGAGATGGTGTCTCGCTCTGTTGCCCAACCTGGAGTGCAGCGGTATGAGCTCAGCTCACTGAAACCTCCGCCTCCCAGGTTTAGGCAATTCCCCTGCCTCAGCTGCCTGAGCAGCTGGGATTACAGGTGCACACCACCAAGCCTGGCTATTTTTTGTATTTTTAGTAGAGACGGGGTTTCACCATGTTGGCCTGGCTGGTCTCAAACTCCTGACCTCAAGTGATCTGCCTGCCCCTGCCTCCCAAAGTGCTGGGATTACAGGTGTGAGTGACCATGCCTGGCCCAGAAGCTGATTTTTTTAGCAGAATGAGACTCGGGTGCTGACAGTGGAGCTAGTCCTAGCCCCAGAAATGCCTACATGAGAGGAGTTTTGATTCCCAACACTTCATTGTATTCACATAAAATCGTTTCCAGACACTTTGGAGATACGGAGAGAATTCCATCTTGGCTCCTCACCCATGTCATGGTATGCCTAAATTTGGTGCCAGGGAGAAGAGGTAAGGGGGCATAAAATGTTTCTGTAAACCTCTCCTCCAGGCTTTCAGAGATTTAAGAGCTTTCAATATCTCATTCTCCAGTCTAGGAAGGAAGATACTGCTAACTTTCTCCACTCATGATAAGAACCGGCTGAAAAAGCTGATTCACCATTCTTCCTTGTCTTCATGGTTTCTTTGAGATGTCTGAGATGGGCTTGGTTTGAAAAAACTAGCTATTAAATTGAAGAATTTCTCCCTTTCTAACACTGCTTTTCTTAGTACAAGTTGCAAAGGCAACTTCCTTTATTTATTTTATTTTAGAGACAGAGTCTTGCTCTGTCACCCAGGCTAGAGTGCAGCCTCAACCTCCTGGGTTCAATTGATCCTCCTGCCTCAGCCTCCCCAGTAGCTGGGACTACAGTCACGTGCCATCACACCATGCCCAGCTAATTTTTTTGTATTTTTTGTAGAGACGGTGTTTCACATGTTGCCCAGGCCAGTCTCAAATTCCTAGGCTCAAGGGATCTACCCACCTTAGCTTCCCAAAGTACTGGGATTACAGGCCTCAGCCACCGAGCTCGGCCTAGAGCAACTTTCTTTAAATATATTGTCATCCAAAGACTCAAAACCATGTAGATAATTAAACGGGAGTCTGTTCCTTCCCACCCAAGCCATAGTTGGGATTTCGGAAATTGTTTGGAGCAGGTAAAAATGTTTGGACTTGGCTCTCATTTGAGTCTGTCTGTCCTTCCTTCCTTCCTTCCTTCTTTCCTTCCTTCCTTCCTTCTTTTTTGACAAAGTCTTTCTCTTTTGCCCAGGCTGGAGTGCAATAGTATGATCTCCGCTCACCACAACCTCTGCCTCCTGGGTTCAAGCGATCCTGCCTCAGCCTCCAGAGTAGCTGGGAATACAGGTGTGTGCCACCGCGCCTGGCTACTTTTTGGTATTCTTAGTAGAGACGGGGTTTCTCTATGTTGGCCAGGCTGGTCTCGAACTCCTGACCTCGTGATCCACCTGCCTCGGCCTCCCAAAGTGCTGGGATTACGGACATGAGCCACTGCACGCAGCCTGAGTTCAGTCACTGCCCGTATACTAGATGCTGTGGTGATGCTGATGTAAACACACCTACTGTGCTGCCAGTCATATAAAGTCTAGTACAGGCTGGGCATGGTGGCTCATTCCTGTAATCCTAGCACTTTGGGAGGCTAAAGTAGGCAGAACATTTGAGCTCAGGAGTTCGAGACCAGCCTGGGCAACATGGCAAAACCGTCTCTACCAAAAATACAAAAATTAGCTAGGTGTGGTGGTACATGACTGTGGTCCCAGCTACTCAGGAAGCTGAGGTGGGAGGATTGTTTGAGGCTGGCAGGTGGAGGTTGCAGTGAGTCAAGATTGGGCCACTGCACTCCAGCCTGATTGACAGAATGAGACCCAATCTTAAGAAAAATCAAAAAACAAAGAAACAAAAGTCTAATACAATTATTACACGGAACAATACTTGAGTGATAATAAATCACTATATTACTAATTTATGTATTTACTATACTTTTGATCATTATTTTAGAGTATACTTCTTCTACTTATTAAAAAACAAAAGTTAACTGTAAGATAGTCTGTGGCAGGTCAAGGTAGGTCCTTCTGTTACTGGTGGAAGGTGTCCAGGTTCTTGGTGTCTTGAACAAAGAATCGGACAAAATGCACAAACAAAGCAAGGAAAGAATGAAGTGACAAAAGCAGACATTTATTGAAAGCAAAAGTGTGCTCCACAGGGTGAGAGCATGACTGAGCAAAGCTCAGGTGCCCAGTTACACAATTTTCTACAGAAATACCCTCTAGAGGTTTCCCATGGGTTACTTGGTGTCTACCCTATGTAAATGAAGTAGTGGCCCACAATCAGTTTGATTGGTTGTGGGAGGGGACTAATTAGAGGCTGAAAGGAAGTTACAAAGTTACACCCCATGCAAATGTCTGATTGGTTGCAGAAAGTGACCAATCAGAGGCTGAAATTAAGTTACAAAGTTATACTCCTATGCAAATGAAGACTTGGCCCACAACCAGCCTGATTGGTTGCAGGAGGGGACCAATCAGAGTTACTTTCAAGTTTTCATCTGCCTTGCAGAAAAAGCAGGGGCCAGGTTTGCAAAGGGAGTAGGCTCTGGTCCTTTTGTTGCCTAGGTGTGGAAAGTTGGGGTTTTCCTTTTGATTTAGTTCTAGGAAGTCAGCATGAATCAGCCTCAGGTTCCCTGCCTCTAGATCCTATTCTCCTGCCTCACTTCAGGAGGTACCCAGAAGAAGAAGGCATTGTCATCATAGGAGATGACAGCTCTGTGTGTGTTATTGTCCCTGAAGACTGTCCAGTGACAAGATGTGGAGGTGGAAGACAGTAAAACTGATGATACTGACCCTATGTAGGTTTAGGCTAATGTGTGTGCTTGCGGTTTTTTGTTTTTTTTTTTTTAACTAAAAGTTTAAAAAGTTAAAAAAAAAAATTGAAAATTGAAAAAAAGCTTATAGAATAAGAATCTAAAGAGGGCCAGTTGTGGTGGCTCGTGCCTGTGATCCAAGCATTTTGGGAGGCTGAGGTGGGTCAGTCACTTGAGGTCAAGATTTTGTGACCAGCCTGACCAACATGACGAAACCCTGTCTCTACTAAAAATACAAAAAATTAGTCAGTTGTGGTGGCATGTGCCTGTAGTCCCAGCTACTCAGGAGGCTGAGGCAGGAGAATTGCTCGAACCTGGGAGGTGGAGGTTACAGTGAGCTAAGATTGCCCCACTGCGCTCCAGTGTGGGTGACAGAGCAAGACTCCGTCTCAAAAAAAAAAAAAGGAAATAAAAAAAGGATATAAAGAAAATATACAACTGTACAATGTGTTTGTGTTTTAAGCTATGTGTCATTACGAAAGAGCCAAAAAAAAGTTTTTTAAAAATTAAAAACTTTATGAAGTAATTGTTCCAGTAAGCTAAGATTAATTTATTATAGAGGGAAGAAAAATATTTTTAAAATAAATGTATTGTAGCCTCGGTGTACAGTGTTTGCAGACTCTAGTGTACAGTAACGTCCTAGAGCTTCACATTCACTCACCACTCACTCACTGACTCACCCAGAGCAACTTTCAGTCCTGAAAGCTCCATTCATGGTAAGTGCCTTGTACAGATGTATCATTTTTTATGTTTTATGCCATATTTTTAGCCTATCTTTTCTATGTTTAGATATGTTTAAATACACACATACTTACCACTGTGTTGCAAGTGCCTACAGTATTCAGTGTTGTCACATGCTGTACAGGTTTGTAGCCTAAGAGCAATAGGCTATAGTAGGGTACACTGTATAGCCTCGGTATGTAGCAGACCGTAGATTCCAGGTTTGTGTGTGTGTACACTCTACGATGCTCGCACAATGACAAAATTGCATGACGATGCATTTCTCAGAGTGTATGCCCATTGTTAAGCAGTGTATGGCTGTATATGATATGCCAAATATATTAGTGCTATAGAAATGTAAGTATAGTCCTTATAAATAAATATAGGTATGCATATTGTATCTGAGTGCTCAAATTTATTTTTGTTTTTAAGTTTCTTTTGAGATGGGGTCTCGCTCTGTCACCCAGGCTAGAGTGTAGTGGCATAGTCATGGCTCACTGCAGCCTCCACTGCCTGGGCTTAAGCTATCCTCTGACCTCAGCCTCCTGAGTAGCTGAGATCACAGGTGTGCTCCACCATGCCTATTTAATTTTTTTGTATTTTCAGTAGAGACAGGGGTTTCACCATATTGCCCAGGCTGGTCTCAAACTCCTGAGCTCAAGCGATCTGCCTGCCTCAGCCTCCGAAAGTGCTGGGATTACAGGCGTGAGCCACCGCTTCCAATCAATATTTAAAAATTGATAGTGTATACAGTCAAAAGGACTAGAAACTACTTTGCTAAAGGAAAAGAATATCAGTCTGTAGGAAAGGTCTTGTGCCTGTAATCCCAGCACTTTAGGAGACTAAGTTAGGCAGATCCTTGAGCCCGAAAGTTCCAGACCAGCCTGGGTAACATGGCAAAACCCTATCTTCACCCCCTACAAATATAAAAAATTAGCCAGGCCTGGTGGTGAGCACCTGTAGTCCCAGCTACTAGAGAGGCTGAGGCAGGAGGATCACCTGAGCCTGCGGAGGTAGAGGCTTCAGTGAGTCCTCATGGTGTCACTGTATTCCAGCCTGGGTGACAGAGTGAGACCCTGTCTAAAAAAAAAAAAAAAAAAAAGGGCCAGGCGTGGTGGCTCATGCCTGTGATCCCAGCACTTTGGGAGGCCAAGGCGAGCAGATCAAGAGATCAGGAGTTCAAGACCAGCCTGGCCAATGTGGTGAAACCCCATCTCTACTAAAAATATAAAAATTAGCCAGGTGTGGTGGTGCATGCCTGTAATCCCAGCTATTTGGGAGGCTGAGGCAGGAGAATCACTTGAGGCCAGGAGGCAAAGGGTCAACATGGAGAAACCCCGTCTCTACTAAAAATACAAAATTAGCTGGGTATGGTGGTGCATGTCTGTAATCCCAGCTACCTGGGAGGCTGAGGCAGGAGAATTGCTTTAATTCGGGAGGCAGAGGTTGCGGTGAGCCAGGATTGTGCCATTGCACTCCAGCCTGGGCAAGAAGAGCAAAACTCCATCTCAAGAAAAAAAGTAATTGTGGGATAGGACCATGAATTTTAAATCATTATAACTAGTCCCAAACACATCTTTATTAAGAAAGTTTGCCTTTGGGAAATGCTTTGGAGTTTCTTCTCAGTCCAACCACTGAGCTGGTTGTTGTATAAAATCCACTTTTCGTCTCACATCACAATCTGATCGAGAAATGGTTCGTTGTTGTTGTGTAGAATGAGAGAAGACGGCACTTCAAAATGATGATTTTTTAAAAATTTTCGCTCAGCTCACGAGGCACCCACTTATTGAGCTTTTTCACCTTTCCAAGATGCTTCAAATGCTGAATGACCATAGAATAGTCGACGGCGAGTTCCTTGGTAACTTCTCGGGTAGTTTTAAGAGGATCAGCTTCCAGGATTGCTCTCAGTTGGTCGTTGTCAGCTTCCAGTGGCCAGCCTCTACCCTCCTGATCTTCAAGGGTCTCGTCTCCTTTGCAAAACTTCTTGAGACAACACTGCACTGTATGTTTCTTAGCAGCTCCTGGGCCAAATGCATTGTTCAGGATGCGAGTTGTCTCTGCTGCTTTAACCTATTTTGAACTCGAATTTGCTTCTTGTCTAACATCATTTTTTTTTTTTTTTTTGAGACGAAGACTTGCATTGTTGCCCAGGTTGTATTTCAATGTAACAATCTTGGCTCACTCCAACCCCCCCCTCCTGGATTCAAGTGATTCTTCTGCCTCAGCCTCCTGAGTAGCTGGGATTACAGGCACGCGCCACCATGCCCAGCTAATTTTTTGTATATTTAGTAGAGACGGGGTTTCACCATGTTGACCAGGATGGTCTCGATCTGTTGACCTCGTGATCCACCCACCTCGGCCTCCCAAAGTGCTGGGATTACAGGCGTGAGCCACCGCGCCCGGCTAATTTTTGTATTTTTATTAGAGACGGGGTTCGCCATGTTGGCCAGGCTGGTCTTGAATGCCTGACCTCAGGTTATCCAACCACCTCAGCCCCCCAAAGTGCTGGGATTACAGGCATAAGCCATCATGCCTGGCCAATTGTCTAACATAATTTCCATAGTCTAAAATAAATATTAGCTGGGCGCGGTGGCTCACGCCTGTAATCCTAGCACTTTGGGAGGCCAAGGTGGGTGGATCATCTGAGGTCAGGAGTTCAAGACCAGCCTGGCCAACATGGTGAAACCCCATCTTAAAAAATAAATAAATAAATAAATAAATAAATAAAATATTATATGAGGAGCAAGTAATAAGTCAGTAGCAAAAAAACATAAAATGAGAAACGCACGTTAAAATGATGTATAACATAACCACATTTATTTAAGAACATTTTCTAATATCAAAGTGTAAATTTCAACAAGAAAACTGCAATTACATCTGCACCAACCTAATAAAATGGTTTATCCACTGTGGAAAACAGTATGGCAAAAAAAAAAAAAAAATAGAATTGTCATATGATGCAGTAATTTCACTTCTGGGTATACATCCATAACAATTGAAAGCAAGGTCTGGATAACCATGTTCATAGAAGGATTATTCGCAATAGCCAAGAGGGGGAGGCAACCCAAGTGTCCACGGATGGATGGAAGGATGGACAAAATGTGGTAGATGCAGACAATGGATTATTATTCAACCTTGAAAGGAAGAAAAATCCTGAAACCTGCTACAACTCTGAGGACATTATGCTAAGTAAAGTAGGAAAATAACACACACAGATTCCACTTACGTAAAGTGTCTAGAGTAGTCAAATTCTTAGAAACAGATTGATGGCCACCAGGGGCTTAGAGAAATGAGGGGTTGTTTAATAGGTGCAGAGTTTCGATTTTGCAAGATGAAAAAGTTCTGGGCTGGGCGCGATGGCTCGCAACTGTAATCTCAGCTCTTTGGGAGACTGAGGTGGGTGGATTGTCTGAGCTCAGGAGTTCAAGACCAGCCTGTGCAACATGGTGAAACTCCATTTATTTATTTATTTTTAATTCAAAAAAGAAAAGTCCTAGAGGTTGGTTGCACAACAATGTGAATGTACTTGACACAACTGACCTATTCTCGCTGAAATGGTTTAAGATGATACATTTTGTGTTATACATTTTGTTACCACAACTAAAAATTTTAAAAAAAATTAACCGAAAGCCTTTGCTCAGTGACAGAAGAGACTGCTTTGCTTTTACAATCCAGATTCTTGAAAGAACAGTCTATACAGAACTAAGTTTTCACTTCTGTCTCATTCTCTGCCATGTGGTGTCTGTGACCGCCACTTCAGCCGGCTGCTGTCTGTTTGCCCCGGCTACCACCTATGGAGAACATGTCTCAGCCTCTATCTTTGTTCGTACTCTGCAGCATTTGACGCTGTTGACCAGTTCCTTTGGGAAATCTCTTCTTCCCAGTTTTGTCTCTAAGCCACCGCCCTTTGTACTGTTTTGCAGACTTATTTTTGATTTTTTGTTAATGTGGTTCTTCCTCAAGGCCCCATCCAAGGCCCTCTCCTCTCTCTCATTCTCTATCTCCATTTTCTTTCTTTTTTTTTTTT